>NC_092354.1:18276055-18876055 GCF_963676685.1 Mytilus edulis
GTCTCCGTATCGTCTTCAATATAAATCAACCCTTAACCATTTAAATAACTATAAAATGTTCCTGATAAGCAAGGTGTAACTCCATTTTAACTATACAAAGATCTGTCTGGTTGACCTTGTAAACGGACAATGAGCAAAAACAAAAAAATGATTGACGTCAACCAGCAGCAAGAAAGCAATAAAATTAATACATGATTAACTGTAAAGAAAAAGGATATCCATCTGTAAATATATTAGTTTCAAACTGTAATTTTAGTCGTAACACTATCATATCTTAAACTTAAAAACAATAACTTATTCATTCAAGTTTAGACTTTTGGTAATTGTTTAGACTTATCAACTGATAAACAGGCAGTAAGATACGTATGTTCACGGGTTAAAATTTAAATAGACTTAACATCACTGGAATAGGTCCTAACTGACCAAAACAAAATATGATAAAGTGATGATCAACTGTATAACAGCACACGGAACCTGAGGGGGATTGATTTTTCATTTGACAAAATTTAAGCCGATACGGTTAGAACAGAAGTACCAATACGATGAAATTACATAAAGGAGAAACCGAGCGTGTAGTACAAGCTTCTTCGCGTTTTATAAATGTTATAGCTGATTTTAGAAACTAAAAAAAAACTTTGATGTGTAGGTCCCTAAACATGTTAAACCTGGCGTCAATTGTGAATCTCACGATTCAATAATACGACACATCGGTTAGTTTTATGAAATATATGTAACCTAACACATTCATGTTAAAAACATTTACTGATAATACTGATGTTGAGATGTATTAACTTTCTCATTCCGGATAATTACAATATTGTAGGAAGTAAACGAATATTTTCCGGATCATTTACTAGAGAAAACTGTAAACAGGAGCGTTTTCAGCCATTTAATTTCCAGACCAATGAAAGCATGAGTGACTGTATATATGCTAAATCACTGTGCACAGAGAAAGGTCAAGTTATTTACAATGGTGATTCTACAAAGAATGATAGAACATGTCGATGTGATTATAAGAAGAACTATACATTTCTTAAAAAACCAAGACATTTTTGTTTTTGCATTCCAACAGAAGAAGACTGTTCTTGTTATGTTAAGTCATGTCCAGTTAACTCAACGTTGTCAGCAGGTATTTCAGTTATTTTTACAATTCAAGAAAAAACTATTTTACTGCAGAAAATGCCATTTTGATATTATTTCACGAGTTCCGTAATACTCAAGGCCAAACAATTCAATTGTTCTTTCAATAATTGAAGATCATTTAACAAGAAATCATCAGCGGTAAATCCAATAACAGACGTAGATCACAGTAATTCAATAATTCCGTATCTTAAAATGATTCGCAAAAATTTCAATACATCAAATTTCAATAAAATTATACCCGTAACATTAATCCTGAACCGAAGTATCAGTTGCCTAAATGTATCGACCTAAGTATAGTTATACAATTAGAAATATGTTTTTTTACTAAAATGGTGTAAAGTGTAATAATTTATTGAATTTCAACGTCTTTACCGAGTGAAAATTCTTTAGATGTTTTTAAAAAGCAACTCAAGACTCATTTATTTCGGACTGCTTTTAAGGATTTCTTGTAGATTGTATATACTTTTAATTGACTGCATATAGTTTTGTATGTTTTAGGGTATATGCTTTTTTTTTCATTTCTTACTTTTTTCTTCTTTTTTTTAAGTATCTTATAAATTTTTATATGCTTGTTTGATTCTTTTAAGTAAGTGGTTTCTAATCTTTGTTTTATGTATTTTTGCATTTTATATATTTTTTAAGTGTGAAGCGCTTACAGTAATTTTTGTTATTATATAATGCGCTCTATAAATACTGTTTTTATATTGTATTTATAATTAGCATGATTAGATAACATTTAACAATCATATTAGTCAACTAATATGTCTTAATTTGTTAGTTTACTATGTTTTCTAACTTTATGTATGAACACTTTTTGAATTAAACACTTTCAAAATTCAACTAAAATTTGCAATTCAAAATAAGATTTCAATATAATCCTAACTGTTATAAGAAAACAAATCACACCGGAAGAGCAGACATTGAAATAACTATTGATATCAAAAATTCTCCAGACTGCAAAAACTAATCGTTAGAAACATAGATTTTATCTGTCCTTATTATACAATAAAACTCTGCCGTCAGGCTAAATGCATGTTTTGGGAATAAGTAACGTAGCGCATTCACAAAAAACAAAAGACTATACAATTTTGCTTATTATGCTCTCTCATTAAATAAAAAAAGGTATTGTATGATTGAAAAATCAACAAAGTTATCTAATTGTCTTTTCTGTCGTGTATTTCAGATTATAGTTGTACACAAAGCGGCTTTCAGGAAAAAACAAAATGTTTAGAAATTACAGAGTAAGAATAAATATTACTTTAAACTCTTTAAGTTTAAGATATGTATAGGTTGTTTTTTTTAAATTTTGGTGGCATGATAATAATGATAATAAGCTTTCACACAAAGTTAAAGTCACAGCGTAGCCATACTTATTTTTAGTTTTTTAAAACACACATTGGTTGTTGCTCGGAATGAATAAGTAGTCGCTCCTTTTAAGTTTAATCAGAACACTGTTATGTATTTTTTATGATAAGTTCGATGTATTCATACTTTCTTACTTCGCCTTTTCATTACGTTTTAAGAAATTATATTTGAAAAAATTGTCGGTACATCTATGGGTACTAAATTGTGCATCCCTACTGGCAATTTTTTGTTTGTTCTCGTTTGACGCAGAATTCATTCAAAACCTTCTCAAGGACAACACGAACAAGTATCTTGCGAAATTCTTAAATTTTACTTTAGATATTTCCTTTTCCCGAAATCCCCGTTTTTTATTCTCATATATCCCAAAGAACTTGAAATTAAGGAAACTACTGATACTAAAAGAGCTGCTTCTTACCTTGATCTTGTTCTCATTATTGACACATATATACGACTTCATACTAAAAATGTGACAAACGGGACAATTTAAACTTCCCAATTATTAATTTGCTAAGTATCAGCAGTAGCATATCCTCTGCTCCGTCGTATTGTGTTTACTCATCTTATAATTAGTTGTTACGCTCTGTTTGTATATGTTTACAACATAAGGACTTCCCATACAAGAATATGCTTCAACTGAAATATGAGGAGGACAGATTAAAAATGAAACTACGAAAATTGTATGTACACTATCACAAATTGAATCATCTATACGGCGTATCTGTGTATAAACTAAGTAACGATATTAATACTACGTTTTATTTTGCGGTTTACCATCTACGTCGTATATTTTCTAAGTACTGAACATGACATATTTTTGAATATGACTGCATTGCCGAATGTTAATTTGCATTGCAGTACTTATACTTCCAGCATTTCCTGTACTAAGCTATGATGTGTCTTTTGTAACTCTGGTTCGATATTGTGTTATGTCTTATCGTTTGTGGTTTGAATACCATTTTCATTTGTTATGTTTGTATACAAATTAAGATATTTAATCTGCTACACACATGACACAGGCAAAATTTACTCACAAGAATTTCACATGAAGCTCACATGAAATTCACGTGAAAAATTTCACGAGAGATTCACATCAAACGAGCTAATACATAAAACTCACGTGAAAACTTTCATGTGAATATCACGTGAAAACTTTCATGTGAATATCACGTGAATTGAGATTCACATGATTCACACGTGAAAAATTTCACACGAATTTCACATGAACCTTTCAGTTTTGTTTTTTTTCATGTTTTTTCTTCAATTTGAATATTTAGATGTTGTTTGAATTACTTAATTTAAAACTAAATCATGTGAATTTAACGTGAAAAAAATTCATGAGATATTCACGTGAAATTCAAATAAGTCTTACATGGGATTAATGTGAAGCTCACATAAACTGATTGCATGTGTGTTTCACGTATTAGCTCGTTTGAGGTGAAATTCGCGTGAATTTCACGTGAGATTCACATGAATTTAATTTCACGTGAAATTGATGTGAATAAAATTTGTCTGTGTAGCTCTGTATATGATTTGTTGATTAAAAAACATATGCACATGATTTACACTATATTTGTGTTTTACAGTTTTTCAGTAAGAAAAAGCATCCTGGATACAAAAACAAATGATTACACCATTACGTACATAATTATATATCAAAAGTATTGAAATCGTTAGAACATACATATAACAATATAATTGCAAACTTTTTAAAAAGGAATCACAAAGAAGGCAAGGCTAGAAATGAGAACAGACAGACTAATTTTATTTAATGCTTGCTAATTGATATTAAAGCATTACCTACTTAAATACATATCCTAATTTTTTTACAGATATAACAAAACCATAGATAATAAAACAGGGGTCTGCATGGACAATACCTCAATGTGTATAAGTAAAACAAGTAAGTTTAATAAGTTGCTCGTAAGATCGACATGATTTTAACTATTGTAATGTTTTTATTAACTCTAAGCTTGATTTAATGATCATATCCATACAGGTTAAATAATTATCAGCAAAAGTCAAATACTTAAACATACAATGTATAGAAAAAAAAAACAATTACAAACGCGGTAGTTGTTAGCAATCAGATTTGTAGCCATAACACGTACAGTTGGGTGCAGACCAAGCATTACATAAAGTAAACGCAAGTTAACGCGGCGTGCACATATTTCGTTAGTTAACTTTAAATTTCGCGTTTACTAGTAAACGCCCGTTTACTTCATTAACGTTAACGCGGTCAAAATGGAAATTTCTAATGTCTACTCGAGTAAACGCGCGTTTACTCTGTGTCCGTTTAGTCAGTAGTAAACGGCCGTTTACTTCAGATTTCACAACTTTAATTTTACGTGCACGTAAAAGTAAACGGGCGTTTACTACAGATTTCTCAATTGTATTTTTACGTGCACTTGAAAGTAAACGCGCGTTTACTTTTCGCGTTAACTAATTGTGTATCTTATAAAATAATCGTCGTGTGCATTTGTACATTTATTTATGTTGTTAAAATGACTTAATATTTTACGTATATGTGTTTTGAACCTTAAGATTCAAAAACACTTTTTATTAGAAATATAAACATTTATCTAGCGGATATTTCTAGATCATTACGAAATGTTTCGTCAATAAATTCTAGATGTACTTCCTGTAACATTTTCTGTCTAGTGTTTACTTAAAGTCAGTAACAGATCCACTCTGACGGAAACGTCGTAGAAATGCACTTATCCCCTGTCTAGAAACTTGAACATTATCTGATCGTATCAACTCATCTCTAACTTCAGTATGTTGTTGCCAGATCTTCTTATACTTAATATCCTCTCACGAATGGTTTTACAGCTCCAGGACGAATTTCCATTTTGTTCTTATATGCAATGATTAATTTTCAATAAATTAATTAAAGAGGTGTCATTTCATTAAATGCAATCGTCAATGTGTTGATCGAAAATGGACAGATGGATATTTTGATGTACCTTATCATGTGATATATTAGGTCAGTGTATCCAGGATACGAGCTCAATTTGCGTTAACGTGCGTTTACTACAAACAGTAAACGGGCGTTTACTTTTTTTTTTACAAAAATAAAAGACACGCCTTTTTCGCGTTAACGCGAAGTAAACGCGAAAGTAAACGCCCGTTTACTCTTTACAAAATTAGAAGACGCACGGTTTTCGCGTTAACGCGGAGGTAAACGCGAAAGTAAACGCCCGTTTACTATTTATGTCTACTAAAATTTCGGAGTTAACGCAGAGTTAACGCGGCGTTTACATGAAGTGCACGCGAGTAAACGCCGCGTTAACTTTTTAGGCCCGTTTACATGTAATGCTTGGTCTGCACCCAACTGTATGTGTTGTTTTGTTAATAATAGCACAAACATATACAATGTGATTCGAACGTTAATGCCAACCAACGCAAGTTTACATTGACTGTATTTGAGAATTTCCACTAAATTTTATTCTATATTGCTATAAAAAGATAACAGGAAAGTAGTTATATTTTCAAATCAATTGTGAAGTTCATTTTGTCTTGGACTCTTTAATTTAAGTCAAGTAGTGCGCTACATACATTGTGACAAGACAACAAAACATCATAATATTTGTAACACAATATCATACTTGACCTTCAAAAGTTAAATAATATGGTTTGTTTTTCCAAATGACCATGATGACAGACCTCTTTGTATCACTACAAATAATCTGTCACCCATTGTGTGTCCAACTCTTGTTTGCTATTTATCAGTTAAGGTTATTCACATTATTTATTTAGTTTAACTAATTTTATGAAGTTAACTTAAGTAGTGTTTTGTATCCTTTTGTGTTTTTTTTTTTATCTTTTGCTTTAACTCTGTTATGCCATAGCGATGTCAGTTTAGTTTTCGAAATTCAATATCCCTTCTGTCTCTACCGTCTATAACTTTCAGCATAATTTCTGAGAAATGTATTAAAAGAAACTGAAATTAAAGTTGTACCACATGCCAGTAAGGTACTATTCTGTAGTGTCATTATTCATTGTAGGAACAATGAGTTTCAATGAAGTTCTATACTTAAATGATCCTTTTAAAGCGAAGTTAACGTAATTTACTACTCCTCAAATTTTTGTTTTAAAGTTTACATTTTAATTCTGCTTGTACAAATGCATCAGCGGAAAAAAATAAAAAAAGTGTGTTACCGTTTTCGCTTTTCAGATAAAAGCTGTTGAAACTAACATCATGATACGCCTGAAATACAACGAATATAATTAAGGAAAAACGGCAGATATTCTCACTTTATCACGACTTTCTAAATAATTAGTACACAGATTTAAAAAAAGAAGAAAGACATTGAACTGCAACTTTTAAATAAACGACGAATTAATAGTACAATGAAAGTCCTAAGCAACCGCGCTATTTGCAAGCTATATCTTCTGGACGTTTGATTTTTAGCGAAACATTAGATAAAATATTCCCTGAAGTGAATGAGGTCTACTGTAAATGACAACACATTATACTATATAACGCTGCTATACCGTAAAGATATTTCTGCAGTCAAAAAAAATTTGGCAAACAAATATACCGCAAGTGAAAGAATGTTTCTGCATTTAGGCTTTATATAGGCTTTAAACTCATATTTTAGATTAGAGATGGTTCCACATCTGTTTTAAATGCTTATATTGATATAATGATTATGGATATTAGCCCTGTATCAACAGATTAATTCTAACAATATCTTAAATTTCGGATATGATTATTCGCGTACGCATGTCATATTTTCAAATCGTATTTCTTCGTGTTAGAGGTATTGCATTCAAACCCCATTCTATTTGTCAGATTAACACTTGTGCACGTGACAAAACCCTGCAAATATATAGCCGTATCGTATAGATTTGTGTATAGTTATATGCTATAAATGTACTGGAAATCTGGTATAATGCTCTAAATGTACGGATGTGATGCTATACGAATGTAACAAGGCAATATTATGAGAATGTAACCATTCGGTATGACGTTAACAAATTTACTAAGTATAATTTCATTCGAATTTTATCCAGCTAATGCAGGTAAAAAACTTCCAAGCTATGTCCGATGCTCATAAAGTCGGCAAATAACCCAGGATAAAGTTAGATGAGCTGTTAACCATGCTTTGGAAGTTGACAAGGCGACTGTGCATTACGTAATGCTATTTGAATGTATCTTGTGTATAAGTCAATCCAAAGTTTGCCTGTATCAAATGCAAATTCATAAACATTTTAATATTTATCGTTATGTAAAAATAAAGAGATGTGGTATGATTGCAAACTATCTGCCTCAATTTACGGTACATCGGTTGTTTTTTCTTATCTGAGCGTCCATTCAAGTCATGTTGCAAATATATTTTCTTGTTTTAAAAATATCCTATCAAGTATCATTCATTATACAACAAAATACCTAAAACTTAAATTTTAAGATTGAGATATCAAAACAAGGCCCACAACCCCCTATTGATTTTGTGATATATTTCAGAAGTATAAATGAGTAGCAATTCTGTCATCGAATTTCAGCCAATATCAGCATTTGATGTTTGCTTTATAAAAAACTTAACTTTCCACTAGTCAAATGAAATAACATAAAATTCCAAATGGCATTAGTTATAATGTATTATATCAGTTTTCATTTTGAGATTTTTAATCATATTTACTGAGAATTATTTTACAGAAGTTAACGAATAATCTAGCTTCAAAACATTAAGACACCCCCATCTGCCTTGCTGAATTTTATGGATGTAAGCAATTATGATAGCCAACCAAGCGGTTTTTACCAATGACGAAAATCCATAACGTGTAGTTCATTATAAAAGGCCCCAATATTGTAGGAACTTTTATTTAATCCTCCTACTTCTTCGCTACCTTATACTCTTATTTTTCTATTAATCATAGTCTCCAATATTAAGACTTGAGAAGAAATAGAAAGAATTCAGAATTGTATTTACTACTTATGAATGCCTTGTTATAGGTCAAGAAAATAATACACATTTCGCTGTCCAATTAAATTGGAATATAATCGAGTAAAACTACATTTTTACATTTTCCCTACATTTTTAGTTTCGGTTTTAACAATGGTTTCTCGGTTAAAATTTTACTTTCCACAAACAATTTCGGACGGAATATCTGCTAATTTTCTTCACCTTGACATACTAAGTTGTGGATGACACAGATTTTACCTATTCTGAGATAAATGTAAATTTTTTGTTTCTGGATAATGTTTTGTGGACTGAACCTGATGGTCTTTTTTTTTGCTGTATGCTTTGTTCATCGACTTAATATTTAATTATTAGAATTCGGAGGTTAACAAACAGGGTCACCTGCTTCGGTTTCTAACAAAATCGTGCATCAAGCGGTTGGGAAACAATTATCTTGACTTACATCTAGAAATTGACAATGAGTGTCGGTTGAAAACAAAACTTTACGACAAAAGAGATGATTTCAGCTTTCCAATTGTGAACTTTCCATTTCTAAGTAGCAACATTCCAGCAGCACCTGCATACGAGGTATATATCTCCAAATTGATACGATATTCCCGTGCTTGCATTTCCTATCATGATTTTCTTGATAGAGGGTTGCTGCTCACAAGGAAGCTATTAAACCAAGTGTTTCAAATGGTGAAGTTGAAATCATCCCTTCGTAAATTTTACGGAAGCCATCACGAGTTGGTTGACCGTTATGGAATAACCGTATCACAAATGATATCGGATATGTTCCTTACGTCGTAACTACAATCCCCTTCCCTTTCCTGAATGTGACCTACCGAATAAGACTATTTACCGGATTTGTTATCACATAAGCAACACGACGGATGCCGCATGTGAAGGATCTGCTTACCCTTCCGGAGCACCTGAGATCACCCCTAGATTTTTGGTGGGGTTCGTGTTGTTTATTCTTTAGTTTTCTATGTTGTGTCGTGTGTGCTGTTGTTTGTTTGTCTTTTTCATTTTTAGCCATGGCGTTGTCAGTTTGTTTTAGATTTATGAGTTTGACTGTCCCTTTGGTATCTTTCGTCCCTCTTTTATGGGTAATCACAGTCGTTAAAAACAATGCTAAGTCTATAGTATACCAGAGTACTGTAATTACGTCGAAAACGGCATACATTTTTGTACATGTGTTGCACTAGTGGTCGATAACACCGAAGTTTGTTTTAAACTTTTTACATATATATGAATTTTTTTTTCAATTGCATTAGAAATTAGACATGCCAACGTCTTTCTAGTTCAACACAGAAATTTATGTATAATATAATCAGATAATGTTCGTTACCTACATATTAACGCTACATGCAGTTCATTCAAAACACTAATTTTTTCAAAAAGTCTTGTATGTTCAATTCTGATTTTTTGTTAACGAGCTTAATACGACTATCAGGAGACTTGTCACTGGTTCACTTGTTAGTTTGTTCATTTGGTGTTGTTTTTGCGTTTTCTTAATTTCTGTTGATATAAAAACGATTCGTATTACAAGTGTACTTGCTCCTGCGCGTCTAATAAATTAAGCAGTGATAATTGAGTTAGACTTACTGACAATAGTATACTAAGATTTCTGATTGGAGTCATTCTGATAAATTCTTTTTTTTTTTTTTACATAGCAAAATATATACATGTTCATGATAGATCACGCGAAGTCATTTCTCTTTCTGGTGCCTATTTGTCGTTCTTGGGGTAGGGGAAATACTTTGCGTAACTAACAACGAACGTTTTTTTAATCCCAAATTCTACTAGATACTACAACTACGTATACTTAGCTTTTAAGCTGAGTTGGTTGCATATCAAACCGATGTTGATGTTTTAAGTTTCTTGGATAAGAAAATTCGATTTTTTCGAAAATTCAAAGTTTTGTAAACAGGAAATTTATAAAAATGACCACATTATTGATATTCATGTCAACACCGAAGTGTTGACTACCTGGCTGGTGATACCCTCGGAGACGAAACGTCCACCAGCAGTGGCATCGACCAAGTGGTGTAAATAGTTATCAAATGTACCAGGATTATAATTTAGTACGCCAGACGCGCGTTTCGTCTACAGAAGACTCATCAGTGACGCTCATATCAAAATATTTATCAAGCCAAACAAGTACAAAGTTGAAGAGCATTGATGATCCAAAATTTCAAAAATGTTGTGCCAAATATGGCTAAGTCATTCTATGCCTGAGATAAGAAAATCCTACGTTTTTTTTAAAAATTCAAAGTTTTGTAAACAGGAACTTTATAAAAATGACCACATTATTGATATTCATGTCAACACCGAAGTGTTGACTACGGGGCTGGTAATACCCTCGGGGACGAAACGTCCACCAGCTGTGGTAAGGTTTGTGTAAGTACGGCGGCTTTGTGAAAAATTGTGCACCTGGTTTTTGAAGACATCTGAACTATATTATATATCAAAAAGTAGTCTATAACAAAGGTCGGTACCAAATATTATGTAAGTAGCATGTTAGCAACACCTTTTCACATTCTAACCTTCGATATTGGGCTGATTTAAGTATGATGTATGTCATTAGGGATTTTACCGGAAGTGAGACATAAAAGAGTAATAGTTGAGGAAGGTTTATGCAAAATGTCATGCTTGTAGCAGGTTGTGCACAAGTGGTCTGAAATATGCTTGTAGCTGCCGCACTATATTATCAAGCAGACCTTTGATGAATAAATGTAGAAGTAAGCGCTTTAGAATAAAATATGCTTAAAATCATCAAATATTTCAAGGTTTGTGATAACGTTTGCCTGATGTCCATTTACAAAATATATTTTTTTCTTTGTAAATGTTTATTGTGGAGTTAATAGTATGTTACACATTTTTCAGCTTACACATTGGAACGGAGAAATACCACAATAGTTTACGGCATACTTACATGTATACTCGGTAAGTCTAATATCATTCTAGCATTCTTCAAATATTGCTCACCCAGTATTCAAGTAATAATTTTGAAATTCTTTTTTGTTCAAGGGTATACTAATATTTTCTGATATCAGTTATACATGTTATATGTGTTCACGGGTTTGCTCACGAGAGATTTACAGGAATTTATATTCACGTTAATTTGTTGTGAATATATGTCCTTGATATTGAAATACCTTCATATCGATTATTGATCATGTTGATATTACTGATATAAAAGATACATCAGAGAAATCTGTTTTGGGCAAGTGTACTTCACATTAAATGATTATTTGATATCATTTAATTTACGATTTTAGCTAAGAAATGCACAAAATTTGGAGGACTTAACAAATTATGTTGGTCTCTTGTGGAGAATTGTCTCATTGGCAATCATACCACATTTTCTTTTTATAGGTACTGTTCAATCAAGATATTTCGTTACTGACATTTTATATCAAACAAGTTAAGAGACTCACATTTCACTGCTTATTTTTCGTTATATATTTCATTTCTAATAGTATGTAGTGTCATAAGACATATTATATGATACGTATTTTTTTAAACAATTGCAATGTGTGCATTAAAAGATAATGTATAGTTTATCATGTTTATTTCGAAACATTTTTAATGTTTTGGAAAACAACCACGATTCAATAAAACCAAATAATGACGATACATGACTATCGTTGCTAATAAAACATAAACTATAGATAATACAAAAAAAGTAAAATCACAAATATACTGAACTCCGATGAATATTCAAAATGGTAAGTTGTGAACGTTTGCAAATCTTATATGAAGGAACACGAAGTGAGAAAATGTACATAACTTGAGTCTTACTCTGTTAATTGCAGGGGGAGCTATTTTTGCTGTTTTACTGTACATACGGACTAGTGTAAAACTACAAACATCGAAAAGATACTATATAAGAAAGAAAGAAGGTAGCTCTTTTTAAGACAGAATATTGAAAACAGCAATGCACTACCTAGCATACCGATTTTTTTTAAAGACAACAAAAATATATGATTGATAATTTTTTTAAACTTCCTTTTAATTTGAGCAAGAAAGGACTGAACAACATTATATTTTGAGTTATTAAAGGCATTATGTGAAATATTCATATTTTATTTATACCAGGTTATCTGACTTTTTATTCTACTCAACTGTCTTGTGTTGCTGTATTAGTTGAATTCAAATGATATAAGACAATTTTTGTTCATACTCAGATATTGCATTTGTTAAAAAAAAAAAATGTGATAAACTCGTGATACCAAGCTCAACATTGTGAACGCCATTAGCGATCTTTTTCTACACCAGACTCGCCAGTCAACCTCTTAACAAAAGAGATTAACATGTCAATTAGAGCACGAACTGCAAAAGAATATAAACAACCATGCATCAAATAATGAAGCAAAGAATAACGATTTGTACAAACCAAAGGTCACGACACGATCTTTACCAATGAATAAAGCTAATACTGTATAATATAGTTGTAACAGAACAAAATAAGAAACTAACTATACAATTTATAAGATAACGAACTTCATGGTATGATTGTTGGTACACGAATTGCATTACATATCTTTTTTTAGCATCTTCATGTTGATAATTGTGTATGTTGTTTTTATTTTCTTTGTATGTACATTTGTATGTATATGCAGATGCAGATGATGTATGTGTCGCAGGAAATGCAGAAGTGGACATTGTTGATGGAAACAGTCTTGAAACTTGTGAAAGTACATCAAGTAACATGGAACGAAGTATTTACAATAATTATTATATAACTACACGTCTCTATTTCAAACATATGACACCTGGTTAATATAACAATTCATTCTAATGTGCGTGCTTTAAGCCTGGAAGATCCGACATTCAATCTCTATCTAGTAGAAGTTGAAGACATGTAAAATACGTATTCGCCGCTTTTTCGCTAGAAATTTGGCATTTAATCATACAAAGACGACTTATGGAATACGAGTTAGAATAATTAAAACGTCGATGGTGACATATCCTCATATCGACTACGGTAAATTGGTAAATTTTGGCTATCGTGTCTGTCTGGTGAATAATAATAATATTGCATTTACATTTTCTCCTGATATGAACTTAATAGTTGTCATTTGTCTTTATTTTAAAACGTATTTATCACCAAAATCATAACAATCATCATCTTATTTTAGAAAGTGAAGTATAAGAAATTTCAACCAGATTATTTGAAATCTGTTTAATGATCATAATGATGATCTCCGTAAAATATACCACATATAACTATAATTGAAACTTGTGAGTGCATCCACCATTTAAACTCTGTCAATATATATCAGTTCTAAAATGTATTACCTTTACAATATCTTATCGTTGTTTGACTGGTACTGCTGTTTTTTATTCTTTACTGATATGCAAATGTTATTCGCTGTTTCTACACGTTTGCAGTTCCACTAAAGGAGAGAAATATAAACGGAAATTTAGTTTGAATTAACTAGTTTATATGAACTCATGCACAATATTACTGTATCTAATTGTTTCGATATTTATACAAATAATTACATTTTAGATTGTGGCTTAGACTTCACGCTCTGATGGAAACTTTGTTTCTTTTTTAGTTCATCTACAAACAGAAGAAGTTTACTTTTTACGAATGGTCCATCTTCTCTTCAGAGTAGCATGTCCAGTTGTCCGAATGACATTTAATCAATACATCCAACCTAATCAGTTAAGAAAAACACTTGATAAAAACAAGGCACTATTGGAGAAAAAATACAGAAAAAAAGAAAAGATCATTAATGATTATCAATGGAATATTTTATATGAATGCGACAAAGGTAATTGTGTATGTACACAGTAGCATTTAAATACCTGCAAAGCAGAACTAATGTTGTTGGTTTTAAATGATTAATTAATAAAATTGAGAAAGGAATTGGGGAATGTGTCAAAGCGACAACAATCCGACCATAGAGCAGACAACAGCCGAATGCCACCAATGGGTCTTCAATGTAGCGAGAATTCCCGTTGTATGCACTTTATGATATAAAAAATATTATATGTTACGAAAAACAAGTATATTTCACAGATACATACGACAACCACTAAATTATAGGCTCCTGACTTTGGATAGGCACATACCAAATGTGGCAGACTTAAAATCTGTTTCAAAGTCTACACCCTTAATTCTTCACACTGAACAGTGGTGTATCAGTACATCATAAGAAAAAAAACTATACAAAGTATTGGAAAATGTTTAGCTCATCAGGTTGATACAACTTAAAATACAACATACAAGATCGCGTGAAGTGGAGTTGGATAGTTACTTTTTCAGCAATACAACAGAAATAAACTAAGTAGAGAATACTCTCAGTTACTGAAAGCTAGTTCAAATCTAAGACTTAAAGTTCAATTCGTACATTTTTGTTCCCTTCTCTCTCATGGACATTGTTCTAACAACGTTTGTTAAACTACTAGTCTGTTTAAATAGAGTTGACATTAAAAGGTATTGTTTTGATTACAACTTTAGTTGTATGACCTTCAGATAATTAAATGATTAAAGTAAAGACTATAATTTGAAGCAAAAGTGCAAAAAATGCTCATTGCAATTATCTAAATAATTTATATTATTTTAAAATTTCAACAAAAACTAAATATATTTGTCATCAGATGTGATGTTGATATTTGAACAGACATCTTGGAGACACAACAAAATATCTTAGCACTGCCATTGCTCTTGTGGTGGTCTCTTTGTAGCGTATTTGCAATGGGAGTGGGAGGTCAAGAGTTGAAACTGTGGCTGTTTAAAACCAAACACTTCAAAATTGGTATCTCCTCTCCGACAAGCATGCGGCTTTTAGGAGTAAAGACAAACATGTGTCAGCTCAGAATCAGGATAATGTGTCCGATAAGGTGACAAGTCTTCTTGCGGAATGTTACCTTGCGAACTAAAATATTAAAATCCGGCATAGTAAATATTAATTCACGGCTGAATGTTGACCATCCATCCATCACCAT
This sequence comes from Mytilus edulis, assembly GCF_963676685.1. NCBI lineage: Eukaryota > Metazoa > Mollusca > Bivalvia > Mytilida > Mytilidae > Mytilus > Mytilus edulis. The sequence continues at coordinate 18,291,433 of NC_092354.1, forward strand.
CTTGTTCTTGTGTCTACCACAATTGTCTACATTATATTTCATATCATGTTTAAGAGCTTTGTCGATTATACATTTTCTCTAGAAACTGTTATTTGTTCATTGTCATAGCTACAATGTATACAAATTACCACGATGCAGGATAATCATCGAACAAAAGATTTAATGTTTTACAGGTGTATTTCCTTGACATTATATATACAAAAATTGATCAGGAGTTCATTACATGTATAGTTCTAGAGTTCATCACTAATATTTGTTTGAACACAAGTATTAAATGCCTTAATTTTTATTTGTCTAAAACATCAAACAGGGACTACACACAAAAGTTGACTTGAAAAGTTAATTAAAGCCGGTTAATTTGAAACTCATTATATGCCAATAGTCGGACAGTTGCAGATATATGTATGACAAAGATATTTTACCTAATCTAACGATGTAAATATTTCCTAAATCATTTGCTTTGCCCTGAAATGAAATTTTTTTTTTCAAATGTTAATATAAGCAATTTTATAGTCCGATGTTTTCTCTCATCAAGTGATTTGAAACGTTTGTTCATTCTTTCCTGGATGAATTTATTTGGCGTGGAAATATGTTACTTAAAATATCACGATCTATCACATCATTAAGTCAGCGAAAATGTTGTTCAAAGGGCTCGTATATCTAGATACGATTTATTTTAATTTATAATAATTTATACGGAAACCTTGCTCAGATTAAACAGATTATAATTAAACCACTGTCCTAAAATATTTGTGCATCGTCATTATAGAATTAATTTTTATTAGCTCACCTGGCCCACATGATTAAGTGAGCTTTTCTCATCACTTGGCGTCCGTCGTCGTCGTAAAATTTTACAAAAATCTTCTCCTCTGAAACTACTGAGCTAAATTTAACTAATCTTTGCCACTATCATCATTGGGGTATCATGTTAAAAAATGCGTCCAGTGACCTGGCCAACCAACCAAGATGGCCGCCGTGCATAAACATAGAACATATGGGAAAAATATAGATTTTGGCTTACATCTTTGAAACCAAAGCATTTAGAGCTAATCTGACATGGAGTAAAATTGTTTATTATACCTCAGTATGTTTTTTCTATATAACAAATAATGAAATAGTTGTGCTATTTCTTTCCACAGACTATTTGCCAGTGAATAGTTTCAAAGACTATTACCCCAGTTAACAACTTCATAATCATCTTTCCCGTACTTGTTCATGCTTATTTTTCATTGGACAATAATGATGTTATTGACTAGTTTGCTTGGCAACGTCAAACTCTAATATTGTAAACAGTATAATCTGTGTGTGTCGATTGTAATTTCACTTACAAGAAACAATTATAAAAGAGAGAAAATCTTCGTGCGCATTTTTTAAAGATCTAAAATATAGTACCTTATTCATAATATGGGTCGGTCGTCGTATTTTAAAAGAGAATTTGCGTTTGGTGTACTTTAGCTTAAATTTTTCATATGCACGGAAAATTTAACACAAAATTAACGTATAGTGTGCATGTCAATTTATGTGACATTTTTTTCTGTTCTTTCAGATGATATATGTACAATGTACACTTTTAGAAAATTAGTTAACTTGGTATATAAAAACACTTAATGACTGTGTTGTTCGGTATAATAAAACACCTAATGACTGGTTGTGCGGGTAATAGCAAGTTTGTTGTCCCTTCGCATACCAACTATTGCTCTCGCCTTTGCCTCGAGCAATAGTTGGTATCACAGGGACAACAAACTTGCTATTACCCTCACACCCAGTCAATAGGTGTATATAATCAGGTCAAGATCTATCTGCCCTGAAATTTTTAGACCAATCAGGCAACTCGTTTTTGGTTGGTGCCCCTGAATTGGTTATTCTAAGAAAATTTTGAAGCTTTTGGTTATTATCTTGAATATTATTATAGATAGCGACAAACTGTAAACAGCAATAATGTACAGCAAAGTAAGACCTACTAATATTTTACCATGATCAAAATGGTCAACAAACCCCTTAAGGAGTTATTGCCCTTTATTGTCAATTTTAACCTTTTTCATAAATTTTGAATATTTTGTAAATTTTTAAAAAATATTTTAACTACTAAGTTTATTATAAATAGAGATAATTGTAAGCACCAAGAATGTTCAGTAAAGTAAGATCTACAAACACATCACTATCATCAAAACACAATATTGGCATAAAAGCATCTGACGAGTGTGTCTTTTGTTTATGATATGCACATAGACAAAGGTAAGCGACACATGCTCTTTAGAGCCTCTAGTTTAATTCATTTAACATTATATAATATATTTCTAAACAGTTATTAACACTGTTGGTCATACATTATACCAGTAAATTTATTTTGACAATACACGAGACTAGGCTTTTTACGGAGTCTTTATGGAATCCTTACATTAATTCCATCCAGTACCTTCTGATTGAAAGTTTATTATGGGTTTAAATGGTTTATCTATTAGCAAAGCCAGATGTATACCTAACCTGATAGCCTGTGTTTATGCACTTTCTAAATGTTAGATGATGATTGAACGCCAAAGAATGTATTCTTCATTCATTATGCGATTGTTCTCTCCGGAGTTTCCTAGTATTTCAGTGGGTGCCATGATCATAAGTTGGTGTTTTCGTATTTGTTTTTTTGTTTTATTTTTAGATGGTAATTCAATTTGGCGTTGGTAATTTCTGGGCCTTAAACAAATTGTTGGTGGTATGGAATTTGCAAATTGTTGATTGGCATGCAAACCCTTTAATTCTTTCACATTTTCTACCTTTTGTTTTGTGATAAGTAGTTTTATCTTAGACATTATCATAGTGTTTACATTTTTTTTTACTTTAGCGAGCCGCCAGTGATTCGGCATCTTGTGAGTTTAGCTTATAACCGGTACAGCTCCTAACTCTACTGCATGTTCAACATTGAAGTAGTTGTATGATCGTTGTATAATTTTTGAATTCATAGTGATGTTCATAAAAAAGTTACTTACGCTTGTCCTTTAATTTTGTATTTTTATCATTTTTTTCTAGATAAAACAGTTACATCAGATGACTTTGATATCAAACTCATGATATACCTCTTACGCACGATTGCAAAACTCAATGTTAGCGATTTGTTTTCAGTACATTGTGATACGAGAATCGAAGCAATGTTAACTAGGGTTAAATATATAAGAAACGAAATAACTAGGAGCGTTGACGGAAAACTCGAACAAGATCAGTTCAATCAGTATTGGGATGTAGTTGAACAGGTAAGATTTTATTTCATACAAGAATTATAATTTGTTTTCCGTTTAGCTTTTCTGCGAATAAGCAATGTATACTGTTTATGTCACGTTAGCAAGATTTTCTCCGATACTGCAATTCAGAGCTTCCTCAGATCTAGCATTTACTCATTAACAACTAAATAATTCCATTCTCCAATTTGAGTAAATGTGCATGTGAACATAATATACATTGTACCGTGTGATTTGTTTTCAGATTTAATTCTCAATTGCTTTTTGTAACAATAGCTTCTAATTCAAAAACATTTGGTCAGATTTTTTATTGCTATCACAAAACAATACACTATTTATTAAGGAATCGTTGAATCTGTTAATTGGATTTTCATTTCGAGCATAAGCATGGTGGTTCTTTACAAAATCCTTAGGCTGGTACGAATAGAATAGATACAAACCATTTTTGTTTCCAAATTTTTAATCTTAAGGTCAAGTAACAGTAATTGGGCTATGTCACAGATTTCAGTAAAATTTTTCGTACAACTTTTGCTTTTGCAATACTGCAATTAAAAATAGGAAAAATAATGGATTTATCTAAATTATCATTTGAAATATTACTGATTGAGTTCTTTTAAAATGGGTGACATTTGCATAGAAAGCACAAAAAATCGGCTAAAAACCTTCTAAAATTTGTCTTAAAATCATAAAATCTTTTATTCTACTCCATAGATTTAAAAAAAAAAAAATGTTGTCGATACATAAATTTCCGTTTAATAGTGCAAAATAAAGATAGGGTCACCGACTTCGTTTTTACCGTATACATCATTCACAGTCGTGTTCTTTGTGAAAAAAGTTCACTCAAAACGTTGAATTTATTATAACGTCATCGCGTCACAGGCACGAAAACGTTGATTTGATGTTTACAACCAACAAGGTAAACAATAGATTTTTAGACTAAAAACGAAGTCGATGGCCCTTTGATTATTTCATATCATTAAAACAGAAATGTATGTGTCAAAAACCTATAGTTTTTTAAGAAAAATCTATGGAGTAGAATTAGAGATTTGATGTTTTTAAGCCCAATTTTAGAAGATTTTTTGCCGATTTTATGTGCTAGCTATACACATATTCACTCATTTAAAGAAACAAATCTGTTATATTTCAGATAATAAAGAGAGATAAATGCATAATTTTTTGATTTTCATTTGTAGTTCAACGAGTTAAGATTGTATGCAAAATTTAAAAAAAAACTCTGCGACAAAGCCCATTTTTACTGTTACTTGACCTTAACTACTTAATATATGTTATTATGTTTCAACATATAAATATGTTGCTACGAGTGATATTTAGTAGCCCAAATAAAGCATTGTCAATTTATAACTCCAATGAATAGAAATTAGGATAACAAACAGTCAAGTTGATAGGTGTAAGAGTATGCATATGTAAATAGAATCTTAATGGTAGTACACATCTCTTGAATGAATACCAAATGTTGTACATTACCTTTGGTTTAAAAGACCAAACGTCAAGTAACTTCTGAAATTCAAATTAGTGTTTAAAATATGCATTTTCAATGCCTACCGTATAGGTATCGACATATTACATCTCTTAGTTCATCTCTCAACAGATTTATTGAAGCTGTGTTTATACTCAACGTTCTTTATGTTATTAATTCATATTAATTTCTTTAAAACATGTAGTCTTATCTTTTAAATACAGGTTTTATTATCGACATAATAGAAACAAACATATATTTTTATGTTGCTTCAAATTAATCACGTCCTATAAAATGTACGGTACAATCAGTTTTAGGTCATGTATATCCTAAATGTTCATTAGCGTTATCTTTATTTTCAAACAGGCAGTACTGACATTGGTGACTCCTTATGTATCAGACATTACGAACGAAAACAAACAGATCAATAGAAGTTTGATGGGTAAGAATAAAATTGTTTAAGTTTTAAATTCAGGAATGTTTTTAATTGTGAAGTACGATCTTTATGATAAGATATTCCATCATGGTAAATCCAATCATAGTGCATCTTAAACAAGTACGGCTTGCACTCAGCATACTAATAACATAAAACAAAAAAAAACAAAAATCACTAAATGTAGATCCAACAGTGTTCACAGTTAGTAAGTCACTGAGAGCTAGTTCAAAGTATAGTCCAACTAGAAACTGATTCATTATTTCCTAAAACCAAATCTCACACATTCGTCTAAAAAATACTACGATTTTCAATCTCAGCCTTCATCAGGCGTAACAAAATATAAGTTCAATGTTTTAGTGTAAATCAAATACCCCATTGGAATAAAATAATCAAATTAAAGGAGTTGGTTCAGGGTGTTTTCAATTTGGCCCTGGAATTTTAATTTTGTTATTTATAAACAAGCAATGATACTCAAAACTTCACTTCAAATGAAATAACTTCATTTTGACAGAATATATGTTCACATGATGAACTGTTGACTCTTAAAAGATAAAGTATGTGAGTTGTAACGTCAGTTTCAAGCCTATTTGAATAAAAATCATAACAGTTTTTTGCATAATTTACTTTGGCCGCCATCCAAGATCTAGAAAGGGTTTGTGTAAAGGGACTTAATATCCTAATTGACAACTCTTGGTTATAAAACATTTTATATCCAAGGGAAAGACAAAGAGTATCTTCAATCGATCCACATTGTGCTGCTTTTGATAGCAAAACTGTACTCGTTCTATGCTTATGACAATGTATGAAGAGCATTATTTTAACAAAAATGTAAATATTTTAAAATGGATCCATTTTAGAACCTAATTCAGGCTACCCTGAAATTGTATAATAAATTGAAATAGGAAGTTATATTTGGAATACATTTCACTTTGTCCTTTGCAACATGGGATAGTATTGATTTAATTAGAAATACACGGAGAACATGTGGGGAAAAAACCACACTGATAAATGTATTTATATCACTAATAAACCAATTTTAATCTATGAAGGTAATTTTGTTTCTAACAGCTCTTGAAAGACTAAAATATATTATTTACCGTCATTTTCAACTTGTCATTCCATTTGTAGACCCATCACTCCTGTCCATACCATATTCGCTTGCAGCCAATTAAGATCTGTTTAGTATCTGGTATCTAGCTGTACACATCAACTTCATCAACTTTATTTTCAGTTATCTTATACTCCTAAATCAAGAACTAATTGTCATGGCGAAAAAAATTAATAACAACAGAAAGCCAAAGAACAGTTCTAAAAACATGCAATACACAATATATAACGACTGAGCAACACAAACCTCACTAGAAACCGCGGGTTATATCAAAATACGTCTTGAATTGTACATGAAGCTTATTGAATAGCAGTGAAGACAACTTTACCAATGATTCCATATTTGTAATGTAAATCATCTAAACATTTAGACATCAATACGTGATTCAAATAGAAAAAAGCGTCAACTGATTTGTTTGTGCATCAGTATTCGTAGTACATAACAATCAAGTATTGCTCCGTTTTGTCTTACGAATATTTAAGGTTGAGTCATACATCGTATATCATACTTGATGCTGAAAATCATAACAGCTATTAATAACCAAATTATCAACTGTGTTATAAGTAAATAGTTAAAATTTGTAATATTTATATTTATTTAAGGCAGAATCCTTATGTTGAAACCAATTAAAATCGACAAAAAAATGATATGTATATTCATTGATATGTCAGAAAAATATCCTGCTATGATTCTTCAACAACTATTTAATGAATATTGTATGCAAGAAAAAGTTACCATAGAGGACATCCTAAACGAAGAAAAACACCAACTTTACCATAAAAGGCAGGAAACAGAAGCATGTTGTGTATGTAATACAAACTTATCCACCTTCAATAGAGATTCTACATATTTCAAATGTATTTCGGAAAAACAGTGGGAATCATTGTATTCAATGAAGTACAGAAGTGTTTCACATGTGTGTACATTAAGTCTTAACAAATGCAGTGTAAATTTTGTTCCAAAACAACATATTTACACGTGCGACTTATCAGTCACCAAGGTATTGATTCTTAACATACCAAAAATGTTGATCTATATAATGAATCGATTATGCATGGATGGATTTGATAGGTTTCTGATACATAACCAGCATATACTTTACCATTCAATGGAAGCAGAGAGATGCTGTAAATGTTATCAGGTACCTGCTGGAAAAATAATTATTAACAAAAAAGAATGGAACAAACTATTTATCAAAAATGACACATCTTGCAAAACAAGCTGTGAAAATTGTTGCTGTCAATACTCAGTAAGATCAGGTATTAAATACACTGATATAGACTTTATATTTTTGTCCAAAATTTTACATGTTGCTGGTCCCTTTGGTGTTCTGAACAAAATTGAACAAAATCCGTATTTATACTTTCTAATTTGGACTGCTGATGACGAACCTCTACAAGGATCTTTGATAAAACTATTACGCATGGTAAAAGAGGAAAGCTTTTTCTGTGAAATGCTAAAACGAACATCTGCCTTTAACCACTCACATTATAATGAAACTGTTGCGACTACAGATGATGCATCCCAATGGATTATTAACCACTTTTGGCAACATAAGGTATGTCTTATCATGACCTTACATGCTATATATATGAATATACCTTTTGAGGAATACTAAATGTGATATATGGTCAGGTTTTCCATTGGATATTTCATTAAGCGTACATTTTTTTTTATTTTATTAGTTTTAAATATTATACACCACGTTGATATACATTCTAATATGACGTGCTTCTTTTGCTTTGTAAACAACACCGTGATAAAATTCTTCATATATCTATACTTAGCGCAAACTCAGAGATATACATAATAATGGCTGTTACAATATACTTCCCACGTAAACCCACATGTATTGGAACCTATTTGTAAACCATTTGCCGATTTTATTTTTTTTTAAATTGCAGTTAAAAAAGACAAAATAACTTATTCTAATTGGGATGCATAATAAAAAGAAGTAATGCACAAGAGCTCGGAGAAATCAACAAAATAAAAATAAAATAAAATTCCGCGAAAGTCTTATAATGTTTTTGACGCATTTAAGTCATTTCAAAACATGACGTCATACAAATGAAAACGCTACAGTTGAACGTTTTCTGAAAAGTGAACCATCGAAATTCGTATAACATTGTATTTAAATTGATTTGTAAGGTAGGTTTTGTTTTATTTTCTATTCTATTGCATTTTTCGCATATTTACTGGTTTCAGCAAGTCAACATGGCGGCTCCTTAGTTACAAAATGTCAACTTTGGATTTGACGGTCGCTTACGAGAAAAACATGTAAATTAAAAATGGCAAATGTTGGGTTTGTGAATTTAAAGAATTAAACAGATTTTTTTTTCTAGCGGTTATTCGCTAAACAATCCATGCAAGCTACATATTTTATGAATATTTGAGCTTTATCGAACCGGGAGTAAAAAAAAGAACAGCCACACACACAGCATACCTACCATCGCTTCAGTTTTTTAATGACCGTATTTGTACAATTAGAATCGAAATAATTCATGGAAGCCATAGATTGTTGGAAATTTACACATGGCCTGGGCCGTGTGTAAATTTCCAACAATCTATGGCTTCCATGAATTATTTCTTAAGTAGAGTTTTTTTAGAAGAAGATGACCTTTTAAAAAACGTGAAGTTTATGAGGACAGAAATTTATATTATACTTACAGGTGAAATTAAATCTCATTGACATTTGGTTTAAAAGTTTAAATAACGCATATAAACTGAATAATTGAGAAACACGCATGTACTTGAAGGGATTGCATAACCGTTCTTTTATATAATAGTTAATCTTAATTTTGCAGGCAACACGAGACACATCAGGTCGATTGTTTGAAGCCGAAAAAGGTATGTTTAGTTAATTTCTAATACATAGTAAGAGATTAAACAATTTTAAGTTTAACGGGCATTGACGAAAAACAAGTACCTGTTAAACCAAGTTAAGAATATGACAGTTGTTATTCAGTCGTTTGATGTGTTTGAGTTTTAGATATTGTCATTCTTAGGAACTATTCATTTAGAATTTTCCACTAAGCTTTGCATTTTTGTTATTTTTACCTTTGAAAACCCTAGATACGCTAAAAGGATATTATAAAAAATGAACATAACGGTTAAAATTATACAAAAACAAATAAATATATCTCTATTACACGTAATCAAAATGATTATCAAACGTCAGTACCTAGAATCTATATGTTAGATCATCATGCACTGTCTGTAAACATGTTTAAAGATGATACGGAATATTTATCAACAGGATTTTGCATTTTCCAATTACCATTTTTTTTTTAGAGAATATGATGAGACGTGCTTTGACATTACATTGGGTCGTTAATTTTCGGCTCAGACACTGTAATTGTTAAACAAAATCCGAGTAAAGAATCAACTCGATTGTGTTTGATGTCTCTATCAATGTACATTTCATATGCTTTCCACATGTTTTTATTTACTGTTTTAAAAATAAACCGGGAGGAATATTCATGAAATTAATGATTCAAAAACTGTAAGACCTCTGCAATTCATTACAGACATTTTTCATAAATACTAAATAATTTCCCTTTGTAAAACATGATTCACTCTTAATGTGTAGCTTTATTTGCAGATTTTCCCTGACGTTGACTAAAATAGAACAAACATTTTGAGTATACACATTTTAGTTTTAACTTTACATTATTAGATGGTTCAGACGTTCAGATCGTTGAAAGCCGCAAAGATGTCTCTTTACATCACAGAACGTAAGTAAAATTTCATTTGTTTAAGTATTCAGAACATTCAATCACATCAAACCTTTTGCAAAATGTAGTTATGGTATATGTTATATTTTGCAGAAGAAGATTCACAGATATCACCTCTGAAGAAAACAATTTCTTGGTCGTTGTTCATTGTCTTACAAAATTAGTATACCCTGTGATACAAAAAGAAGTTGCTACGCAGTCTCCTGATGTTTTAGATAGAATATATATGGAAATTTATGAACAGTATACTGACAGGAATGATACAAATAATTCACAAAGGATATATCTAACACGGAAACAACGCGAACAACTTTTTTCACCAAAACGTAGGTTTATCTTTTCAACGTACAATGAAGTTTGTAATTTGTTGACGCTTTGCTTCCATTTTAAGTTTCGTGTGGTGATCTCTGTTCAGTAAAAGACAGACGTCAATGTTTTAATTTCTTCTGACAATAACATGCAAATACAAACAAACAAAAAATTCTGTACACTAGTGGATTTTCATAGGCGAAATATACACATTTGTATATTGTATATTTTATATTTTATATTCAAATTGTCGAGTCATGATATTATTATTATAAAAACTGTACAAAAAAAAAATTATCAAGAAATAATACACTTTAAATGAAACACTATATGGTATTATTGCAAATAAGTTATATAAACCAGTGACTAAACCGAAAATGTAAATTACTGCGTCCAATTATTACAGAAAAAAGCACCAACATCAAAGGAAGAACAAAAAGAAAAATAGCAGTCCTGACAGACCACTATCGATAACACTATTCTTTTAAATCCAGAAAGGCGCTTTTGACGCATGAAATCTATATAACGAATTGTTTCTATTTTTTGTTCACTGGGTCTATACCTCCTCTGGTGGACTATCAGTCCTCGAAGGTATCATCAGCTCATTATAACCAATCTTTCTTAAACTGTCCGTTCATAATTAAAAAAGTATAAAGGCACTAATCAGGGGCGGATCCAGGATTTTGGAAAGGGGGGCGAAGTATGTAAAGATCGCAGAGCGGAGCGATGCGAAAAAATTTTGGGACCTTTTCTTGGCTAAAAAACATAAAATAAGTGTAAAATGCACTTTTTAAACGGTTCCTGACGTAGGGCATGTATATTTTACAGTTGCTGTAAAGTGATGAAAGGGTTGGACATTTTTGATGCCGTATTCTCCCCATTAATTGTCTATTATAAAATGATTGGATGGATCCAAAGCTATGTACTGATATATTTGATGTGGGACTTGTCAGTAAATAGGACATGGAAAATTCTCGTTTGTTGTGTGTAAAGTTAGCATAACCTCACAGATTTCTTGTTGTAAACAAGATATACGCTCGACTATTCGATGAAATTTACAATACGACCGACACGAGTTAAGAAAGACAAACAAGCAATTTTGATCCATATGTTTGGTTGAAATGTTTCACCCAACAAGGGAAGTGGAAGGTTCCAAATTAACAAAAGGCTACGAATGAGTCTGAAATGATTATTGTTTTCAATCCAGATACGGCCAGAATTATTGTTTTTAAGGCAAAAATCAGACTCAGATTTCTCTCAAATATCTCAAATCAAATGGTCCGTACCTTAGACTTTAAATCTATCTAGAGTTTACTGTCTGGCGTTTGGGGTTAAACATGTTTTCGTAAGTAAATAATATTGCTGTGGAACATTTTTTTTCATAATAGTGTAATAGAGTATTACTTTCTGTTTGGTGGAATTGTGAACTAGAAGTCAATACGTTCTTGCTCAATCCTGTGTCGCTTTGAAGGTGTCATGCTTGTGTTCCTCAGCCTAAGCATGTATTACTGTAATTTGAATTTCAAAATAACTGAGTGAGGTTTTTTCGACGCACTGGTCAACTCCACCGTAGCGAATCACATGACTTTGACATAATCAATAATATATCATACAGTAAATACGAGCGAAAAATATCTTTATAAGAAAAGAATTGTCGCATACAAGTTAAATACACGGGAAATGGCAAAGTTCACGAAGTCTAGTCTGATTAATCATTTTACAGAAAAAAATTAAAAAAAATGTCCAAGCAAAAGGAGAGGGCGTAGGCCCTCTACGCCCCCCTCTGGATCCGACACTGCTAATATTTTTTTTTTAAATGCTTCGATTTCATATCTTTGGCTATGATCGTTCCTGAGAAAGACAAAATCCGGTTTGGACGCATGCAATTTGTAAACCGTGTTGTTTCCATCTTTTAATGATAACATATATTACATCTAAAGAAGGACAAGATATATAAGTTATTTCCTTTAAGCATTTTGCATCCGATATGTCTGTTTTTAATATTCGAAAAAAATCTGATGTACAACATCATGTATAAACATATTGAAAACGAATTTATTACAAAAAAAACACCAAATTTCATTTCATTTTTAACCTAAATTGAATCATTTTTTTCTTCATTTAAATTAACACAGTCAGACTTGTTTACTTTATAAAAAGTGACTTAAAGTCAATAGAGAACACATATAACCTAACTAAATGTTTTCTTTTCAAGAGTTAGACTCGAAGATCTTAGATTTAAAGTTAAAGATTTACCTTTTGAAACAGAGCACAGAAGATAAAGGACAGACAGAGTACGGAAATCAATTAGATGTTATCGAAAGCATCGCAAGAGAAACAATGCAAAGCAGTAGTGGAGTTTTAGACAAAGCAAAGTTCCGCAATGTCATGGAACGCTTAAGGAAGGTATCACTTTCGAATTTAAAAATTTGAAATAAATTGTCGTTTGCAATTTTGTATAAACATAATAACAAAACAAATGTGCATTTCAATTATTACTCTTACAATTTTTGCATTGAAACAAATGATTTAATTCGATATTGATTTCTAGTATATGCATAATTGTTATAAATATGATATATATTTTACGTCTCTGAGATGCATTTGCCGATTGACGTTGAATTACAAAAAAAGATTTAAAAAGATGGATTTCCACTGTGTTAACCAATTGCCATAATTTTGTGATAGAGTCAAAAATATGATTGACATGAAAGTTAAAACAATAGACACAACACGAATCGGAATGACATATTTCGGACAACGCAATATTTAATTTACTTGACAATGTTATAAAATATCTTTGCAGGCTGTAATGCATTTTGGAGGAGAATTTTATGCGGAAATTTTTTTGCAACTTCAGCAAATGCGAAACATTTTAGGTCAGTAGAACTTATATTGAAAAAAAAACCCACATTGACTATGATTTTTAATAAAACGTGTTTGGTATTGGTTTAAAACCTAATGGTGCAGATTTTTGAAATACAAAAAAAAACGCTTGATATATTATCTCTTCTAATTAGTTTTATGACTCTAAAACTAGAATTATCTGAAATGTATTTCTACCACAAAATGCTGACCTGAACAAAAGTGATCTAAAAAATTGGTTCAGGTTGTGGATAATGTTTAAGCTGTAATGATAGCACTTATTTGTGTAAACAAAAGAAATGTGATATGATTGCCAAGGAGACAAATAAAAAAAAGATATAACAGAAAGTATATGTTTGCAGCTATAGTCACTGTATAGTTTTCAACATTTGTCATGTTTTAGTACAATTTGAAAGACTTTAGTGTGACAACATTTTCTATCAACGTTTTTTTTTTAAATTTGACAACCGTTGGCTGAAATTATTTGTTTTTCTCCCGTTGGTGATGATATTCATTATTATATCACTCAAACAAAAAATGTTTGAATAGCTTTTGAAGAAAAAAATATGTGATGATGAAAATAAAAAGTTTAAAAAAAACCGATATTTAATTTTTACTATTTTCAAACTGGTTTTTTTCAGAATAGAACGAGAATTTGCATGGAAATGTTATTTTACCAAGTGACAGATGGATAGAACAGACATACTCATATTTTCAAAGTATACTAATATGGCCTCAATAGCCGAGTAGTCCTAGAAGTAAAACTGCTATATACACAGCTTGTCAAAACTGAAGGTGTGAGTTTAAAGACCGTTACTTGGCTAGAATTGTAATTGACTCTACCAAAAGTTTGCGTTTCTTCTGCAAGTCTGTTTTGTTCACAGAGAAGAAAAATAGAAAAAAAACATGCCTAAAAGTATTCAAAGATTATATCTCCACCGAGAAAAGATCTGATTTCTGTTGACGGTTTGCTTAACTTTTGTTTGAGTTTGTTTTATCAGCTCCTCAACGTTTGTTTTCTTATTAGTTTAAGATATTTCCAAATTGATTACTAATACCATATATCGAGTTTCTGGGATTACTAGTGTCGAATGAAATGTATTTGTTTTGTTTTTATATTTGTGATCCGTAACCATTTGTGAATTACATAACAGTTGTTGAACACATTTTTTATATAAAAGATATCAACAAGATATCTACTTTGAGTTCTGAGGGAATAATTCTAAACATACATAACTTGTTTGTATTTTGATGATGATTGAAAAGTGGGTAAAAGGAAAAGACGACAACTTTCCTCCTAATAAAGGCAGCACATGTCGTGTATTAACCACAGTAATGCTAACAAAAATTATATATGTGTATTGCTTACATTTTGTTTGAACTTATTGAACATAATTAGTGTCATAAGTCAACTTTGTACTTTTGTATTTGGGTTTCATACTTTTCATTGGTAGGTTTTATATTGTGTTTTTTTTTTTATTTGTACTCTGTGATTTTTACCGTTCATTTGGACATGATTTATATGTTCATGTAAGCAAGCATTAACTCATCTATCACTAATTGTGATCATTTATTGTACACCATGCAAGCCCTTGTTTTTCATGAAATATTGTACATGCCATTTAGGATTAAACAAAAATAAAACAGAAAATTTTGATATTTTGAACTATCGAAAAAAGTTAGTGTCATGATTCCCTCTTTTTATTTATATTGCAACAAATTGAAACGAAAAGTCTAAGTTTTTGTTTTCATTTATTCTAAGAAGTTTATTATTAAATCAGCCTTAGAGGAAGTTTGCAAGATGAATGCAAAGAACTGGAAAATGCACCAGCTTTCTTGATTAATTATAACGTCACACCTGGAATCATACGAACAATGATCGAAAAAAAAATACTCCTTAGAATTTGACGGACATAGAAATGTAATTCTACATTTCATTGCAGTAACGAATTCCTGAGTCATTAACAATATCTTGAGAGTTCCGACGCACCATTTCATTTGTGTTGTGTGCTAATATAGAATAGTTTGGTAACATGGTTACTGAAGCGTGTACACATTATAGAAAGGGGTGAACATTTGATTTGTTAACCTCCAGTGATGGTTATTTTCTTGTAAACCATGCAATGCTATGATAATTATGCACACTGTTTTGAAAGTGCCATTTTGATTTTGACTAAAAGGGAAAAATCGATGGTTGTATAACATGTGCCCCTATTATTGGAAGCGTCACATGCACCTTTGACCTTGTGTGTACTCCGAGTTGTTAAATTACTAATATTAAATCTTCGGAATGGATTGAGTCTCAGCCACTCATTGTTTGAGACAATTTCCATAAAATAGGACTCTTCAATGAATATTTTTAGACAGATCAAAACTATCTAAGTGTTTTGGAGAGCAACTAAACCATTTTATTTCGCTTATTTTTTATATTTTGCTGTAATAAAAACAGCTATTTCCTCAATAATACTTTAATAAGTATATGGTTATTAGTAAACGAAATCATATTTGAAACAGTAACGACAAATTAATCAATAAATTTGTGTGTCTCTCTCTGGAACGCTGCGTAAATTGTAGTTTTACCTAGGGACTTATTAAAACTTCAATCAATCAGCTTGAATACATCAATTACTAATTTATCATTACATTGGATTCACAAATTTGTGAAAGTTACCCCTTTTTATTATTCATTGGCTTTAAAAGGTGATAATTGGTGAAAATGAGGATATTCATGAACATAAAGTCCTCAAGTGGTATGTTATGTATAACCTAAAGACATCTTTGTACTATATTCTGCTGGTTTTGTTATGCAGATGAGATTAATTTGTCATTATTTAGTGGTTTCATACTATACTACGCAAAACAAAAAAACAACGTTACATGTTTGTAAGATCAATTATATTTTTTACAACTAAAAATCGATAAAAAAGGTAATGGAATATTTAGCTAACAGCATATTGAAGAGAACAATTACAAGTTTGTTTTAATATTTGAAACAATATTGCACATTGTTGGACAATATCAACAGGACGAGTTTCAAAATTAAAATTAAAATGCCAGTACCGTGTATGACCACCTCTTGAATTTATGACCGTCTGATACCTCCATCACAATATTCAATTAGACGTCGAATGAAGTCTTGAGGGATATTTTTTCATTCGATAGTATTCGGAGCTATGTGAGCGTTTCCGGTGAATTTGGCCATGCACTGTTTCTGATACATCGTCTAAGGTCGTCCTAAAGATGTTCGATTTGCGATAAATCAGGAGATATTGCTGGTCATGGCAATACACGAATGTGATTATTCCTCAAACAGGTCTTTGAAATGTAAACCGTATGAGAACGGGCGTTGTCCTGCTGAAAACGTTGTTAAAAAAAACTATACATTCAGAGAAACAGGTGAACGACTGGAGCCAGAATTACGTCTATATACCTTGTTGCATTTAGATTAAGTTACAATCAATAATTATGAGATCGGTGCATTCCTGGTAGGTTATGCCGTCTCATACCTAATTCCCCCACCACCAAACCGATCTGTTACTTGAACGAACACATCAGAAAACGTTCATTGAGCCTCCAGTAGATCCTGGCTCTGCCGTCGATAAATTTCAGCTTCATATAGATTCATCGGTAAACAAAATACCTACTTTGCATATATGCCTATGCTGCGTTAGAATTTATTTCTTCAACGGACGACGAGCTCTTAGGCCAGTTTGACGCCATTGGCTTCCAACTGTTTGGGCACGTATTCTGTTGTTCATTCCTCCATGGGTTTGTCGTGCTGTTTGTGACGCGTTTACAAATCGATTCCGGAGATGAATGATACGGATGTGTCTGTCTTGACGTAACGTCGTTTTACGTGACCTGTCACTTCGGGGACGATCATTTGGGGCAATAGGCGTAATTGTTTCTGCATTGGCGGTAATGGTAACGTTTTCTTCTGTAGCTTAGCCCATATCGCAAACTTGTATATGTATGATGGCTTGTTTCAAAGCTGAGACATTTTCACATATGTGGTTAATATTTCGGAGTACGAAGTGTGATTCATTTTTCCGTAAATTAGCATTCCATGGTGCGGCTCTTCATGGTAAAAAGTCCCTTTCTCACACAACAATTTCTTTGAAAATTTAATACTTTGAATACATATAATAACTCCATAGTTGTTACACATTTATTCTAAGGTCCTATACTTTCCAGATTAACACAAAACAATAAGCTCAGTCACTTATTAACAAATTAAACATGTCCAATATCACTACACAGAGATTTTTTGTTTACAAACAACTTTTGTGTTCCTCAATCAGAGGCTCATTAGGGATACTGTCCCATTTGTCGTGCCAGTGTCTTTAAGACGAATCTTAAGCCATCCAATAGTCATTCTGGAGACATTAAAATGATTTGCAAACTGCATTTGAGTCATTCCTGCTGTCAACATCTCAATAGCTCGTTATCTCTCATTTTGATTAAACGTAGCATAGACTTACGTGTTATGTTTTATATTTTTTTTAATTTGACCTTTTGTTAACAAAAGTGTTTGACACAATTAGGTTCTAAAAAGACAGCTCAATTCCATCTCTTTACAGGTAATATTTTGAAAAACTGCTTATTTGTTCGAAATCAGAAAATGACGTTACTTATTTTTTAAATCATTCAGATCACTGGTTATGATCTTGAAAATATTTTTTAAATTAATATGTGTATTTTTTTTGGTCAAAATCCAATGTAACGTTTCATTTTTTGCCTAGTATATATTCTATCATGACAAGCATGTTCCGGCTCTATTTGAATATTTCGAAGAAATTTTGCTCAAATCAATGTAGATGTCGTGTTACATTAAACATGTGTTATACGAGATTTTTCTCAAACTATTCAACTAATTATGACAACACTTTACAGTAATGCTTGAAATAATGAATTTTGCAAAGTTTAAGGTGACATTTCACTAAGTTTCAACAACAACAAAATTCCACCCAATCATAATATCCGGTATGATTATTAAAAAGGGTCATACAAATATTCGTTCGAATTTGATAGTCTTAGGAAATTAGTTCTTAATTTTATTTCAGTTATGAGTCATAAACATGTTTATATACCTTGAGTTTACATCGTAAACTAAGTTTGTTTACTCGTATACAGGAAAAAAAAATTAAATTTGGTAAGTTAACTTTTCTTATACGCGATAAAATGTTTCGTGAAATTTTTTCTATATTACTTGACAGCAACTCTCTACCAAGGCAAAATGATAGAAAATAAAAGCCGTGTCTAATGGGATATATATACTCTGTAATCCGATTCGACAGATGCATTGAACATGTCATAACATTTTGAACTATATACTGCAAAATTATCACCTTTATATCAAAGGATAAAGCTTAAAGATACTACTTACTCATATTCCTTCTTCTAACAAAGTCAAACTTGATAAACTGCTTGTTGTCTATGAGAGTGTATTGTAAGACTTGAAAGACAATGGCAGGTATTAACTATCTTTAGCTATATTAGTTAGTGAATGATATGCTAATAACTTTGTCAATTATGCACATTGTGTTTTTTTCAAAGTTTGGTTTCGTCCGTCATATAAACGATATTACTCAAACAATTTTTTGGTTCATCCATTTCTGATTTGAAATTCTACCTAGTTGTTTAACATTTTTTTTAAGATGGACACCATTCAATAGAAGTATGATTAATTATCATCAATGTTGGTCAACATGCATTAGTATTGTTTATCTATTAGGTAAATACCAAGTATCATATCAATTGGTTAACTCGATATGTAATTTCATAGTTTTTAGTACTGTAATGAAACCCAATGTCTGCCATAAAAAGAATGACCATCATTTACTCTTATTTCGACTCACAGAATGGATTCATAGCTGAATATGTTGTACTGTTGAACCCAATTTCATGCATTTACCAAGCTCTTTGCTGTTTTCCTTCAAATCTGCACAAATCAACTGAACTAATCATCCCAAGTTTATGTTGATCCATGATGCTCAGGCTAATACGTTCGGAGTTTAGTGCGACGTCAATTTTCAATTAACTAGTACATATTTGTGTTGAAGGGCACAACTGAAAGCAGCCTCCAAGTGTTCGATTTTGTCACTGTGTTGAAGACCCATTGGTTGACTGTTTTTCTGAACTTTTGTGGGTTTATTTTCTAGTTGACAAATATACCATTTCCACGCTATTTTTTTTTACTTTTCTTTGTTGTATTTTATGTACTGTTGTTTATCTTTTCATCGGTGTTTTGAAATTTGCCTTGGAATATACAGTTGGTATTTTTCGACTTTCTACATTATGTACTAATAATGCTTGAAATTTATGACATTATGAATACGTTTGTTTTATGGTACGGTGATAGCAGTGTAAAGAAAGTTGTCTTAAATTCTTGTTTATTCTTAATTAACAACAGAAAGCAAAAAGTTCTTGCCCTTAATCAGCTGTGTTCACTTTATTTTCCTGTAGGTCTTAAGGACTTTGCATTGAAATTGGTCATATATATGTCAGTATTCGACCCCTTTCCAAAGTGTATTAAATCTGTAAATAAATTAGAACAGATTAGGATATATAAATAGTCATGAAAATACAAGCAAATCACGCTTACTCGTATTAAACATGTTTTTTAAAGCTTTACATCAATATCCCATAGCCAAACTCTTTTATATTTCGTTTTTCCAACCTCTCAGATTCTTTTAACATGAAACTAATGTGATAGAAACCTTTCGTTGAGAAAATGCAGCACAATAATAGCTCTTGATTATGTATTTAAGTGCCATAAGGAGCAGAATCTACTTAACTGTTCAGGCTCCAGAGTTCTAACTGGGTTATTGTTTTGATTTGTGCTGCTCAGTGTGGTGTTTTGAATGTTATTTTTATGAAGTGCTCGTCTTGTCCAAATTTTTTTAACAATGGCGTTGTAAATTCTTTTCTGAATAGTAAGTACTGAATGTTATATAGGTATCGTCGGTTAAAATTTTATTTCCAAGACCATCATATGTTACTATAGGTAAGTGTGCATTGAAGACTCTGTTCAAACACTAGATTTACTGTTTGGTATTTGTTGAAGCAGATTTTTATCTTCTTTATCTCATTTGAATTTTATTATTATTTCTTTTGTTTATTGAGTATTTTTCGTCTGACTTCCGTGTTGCTGTTGGGGTCTAGCTTTCACATTTCCACCCTCTTGTTTGGTACCATATGTTCCTAATACGGTGTAAATAACTTAGGCATACCAATAAGCAATGGAGCGTGTTGATTGTGCCGAAGCCATCTGCTTCTTTTTATTGGTTGTCAATCTTTACGTTCTTAATCTTCTATATTTGATACACTTTTATAAATAAGTTACATATTTATCACATTTATTTAATAAATGAAAGATATATATATATATATATATCTGTATATATATCACATTATCTTGTAAACTGTTACTAGAGCATCACTTAAATCCATCATTCCGATCTGCAACTTGAGGCGTCAATAGTTTTCCTAATTTGAAAGAAAACTACTTCAAAATAAGGCTTGTACAAAGGGACTGTTGTTGTTATTAGAGGTAATTATTTTTTTTTATTTCCGTAAGGAATTCAGCATAAAAGAAGTATCGTACGACCTTATTGACAATGTGTAGGCTTTGACTTACATGTATCCTTTTGCTGTTTATCTTACTATGTTTTTTTCATCTTATCTCACGTTTCCAGCTGCTCCTTATATCTTTTTCCCGGAATGGAATAAAAACATCTCTATTGATGGTTCACAGTGGATAGTATCAACTTTTTATTAAGACGATTGACAATAATACCGCAGTCCCACAAGGCCACGATCGCACTACGATCTGTGAAAAAAATGGAAATTTTGATGATCGTAGTGCGATCGTGTAGATCGCAGTAAGGTCGTATCACGGTCGTGATGAGGTCTTCAAGATCGTGATGAGCGTGGCCAACTTTGAACATGTTTAAAACAATCGTGGTGCGGTCGTGGAGAAATCAGGTCGTAGTAGAAGCGTAGTGAGAGCGCACTAAAGTCGTAGTAAGATCGCAAAGGATGCTGTACCATCGTAGCGAGAGCGTAGCGAAAGCGAAGCGAAAGCGTGATTCTCTTCGAGAGACTGCACTACGATCTCACAGCGACGTTATTACGACCTCACTACGACCATCACGTTCTCACCGCGACCCAACTACGCTTCCACTACGACTTTACCACGTTTACATCACGCTGTTCAAGACCATAGTACGATTCAAGCACGCCCTTGCCGTCCTCATCACGCTCTTCTTACGACCTGACTACGTTCATACTACTACCATTATTCTCATTGTCATTTTCACATAAAATATATTATATATCTCCAGGGTTTGTTTATCTGAATGAAGTTTGTGTCCATTTTCTCTAACGGCTCAACCGTGCTTCTCGTTTATATAGATTAGACCGTTAGTTTTCCCGTTTGAATGGTTTTACACTCGACATTATTTGTGTGGTCCTTTATAGCTTGCTGTTCGGTGTGAGCCAATGCTCCGTGTTGAAGGCCGTACCTTAGCCTATAATGGTTTATAAATTGTTACTTGGATGGAGAGTTGTCTCATTGACACTCATACCACATCTTCCTATATCTATTAACATCTGTGTCATCTCTGCTATCGTTCACTAAAATATCGTCATTTGAGCTTTCTGGACCCGCAAAAGGTTGTAATTTGGGTTTGATTGGTCGGTCCGAAATCTCTGCTTGATCAGGATTCGTTACTGTCAGAGCTCCCTCTGCCTCTGCATCAACTCCTACCACTACGCCCACGTGTTCTAGAAGATTTTTGTGGCATGACTGTATTGTTTCCGAGAAATCAATGTATTAATCAGAAATAGAAGGAATGGAATTGTATTGATATGGAACACGATGTTGACGGTATTACTGATAAAGTAGTAAGACCGCGATATGAACGCAGTATAATCATGGTAAGAACGTACTTGTATCGCAGTAAAAGCGTGGTAAGATCGTGTTGCAATCGGATAACTCGTGGTATGGTCGTAGTGAGAACGCGATGAGCGTAGAAAGATCTTGATAAGCGTAGTGAGGTCGCAGAATAAGCGCGGTGAGAACGTGGTATAATCGTAGCCGGATCGTTGTAGAAGCATAATGAGGACGTAGTAGCATCGTGAAAGCAACGAAAATGTACATTTTCATGCCGCTCGTACCGCGACCTCACCAGGATCTGAATTTATTTTAGATCGCGGTGGGCGTAGTGCGATCGTGGTCTAGTTGGACTGGGGCTTAAGTTAACATGAATTTTCTTCGCTTAATTGGTGACCAGTTGCTACTATAATGTGTGAATCCGTATTTAACATTTTATTTGTTTTTAATTTATTTATTTCTGTCGGCGTTTGTGATTCACACGTTAACAAATCATTTTACTTAATCTGTCCTTGGGTCCTTATCCGCCATTTATCATATATATTTAAAAATGACATTTAAGCTGTTGTGCATTGATTGTTATACTGCCAAATTTCCAAACGGACTTGTATCCTGTTTAAGTACTAATACATATTGTCACAATGTCCGGTAATAGGATGAGAATTTCTACAATTGTTTCCTTGTTATTTTGTTTATCATGATCTAATTGTCAAAATGGTGACACCATGCATTTACTTAAT
This sequence comes from Mytilus edulis, assembly GCF_963676685.1. Lineage (NCBI taxonomy): Eukaryota > Metazoa > Mollusca > Bivalvia > Mytilida > Mytilidae > Mytilus > Mytilus edulis. The sequence continues at coordinate 18,314,225 of NC_092354.1, forward strand.
TCCAATAGTTGTTTTTATTATGATTATGATGACCGAAAGTAAAACGTGCGATTTTAAGACTGACAGGTATGTCTGTATCCAGATGATTTCCTTTATTATTTGGATAAATAAATAGCTTTAAATAGTCTAATGTATCATTAGGATACTTGATTTAATTGACATAACATATCGGGAATAGGTTTTTAAATCTGTTATGTTACCTTAAACTAATTGGTATTGATAATAATGATAATAATGACATACGATACATAATTGATTTTAATTTATAAGGATTGATAAAACATGTGTCATCTCTTTGTAATATAAAGTTTTTCAAGATAAATCTTTGTGTTTTAGAACAAATAAACTCATCATAGATACATTGTACCAGGATTAAATTTTGCATTTACGTCAGAAGCGCGTTGCGTCTACAAAAGACTCATCAGTGGATCTCGAATCCAAAAAAGTTAAAAAGGAAAAATGAATTACGAATAACGAAGTTGAAGAGCATTGAGGACCATCTATTCCTGAGGTAGAACAGTCTTAGTATTTCTAAAATTCAAAAGTTTTGATAACAGTGAAAATGACCATATCAATGATAATTCATGCCAGCAAAGAAGTGCTGACTTCTGGGCTAGTGATACCCTAGGGAAAAAAAACTCCACCAGCAGGGTCAAGCATTGCAATCGAAATTATTCAATGATTACGCAATTAAATATTTAGAGACTAGATCAAGGTTATCAAAAAGTATTCTATGCTTATTAAACTAACGTATACAACTCATATATTCTACTTTTTATGTAAAGATAAGTTTCCGATGAAGTTGAGCATGTATACTATTAAACGAGAAGACCTCATTTTGTGTGTCGCTTCTCTTCCTCTCACAATACATTAATCATCATGCCTCTGTGTCCTATAGGTACCATGCATAGTCGCATTTGTCATTCTTTCTTTTGACTATTTAGTTTGGGTTATTTTGGGAGAAAAACGTAAATTAAGGAGTCTGAATATTGCTTCCGTCATCAAACCGATTTTCATGTCACACATGACTTCCGGTTTTAAAATTGAGCACCAATCGTATGATAGATAACAAACATGAAAAATAAACAAGCCAATCAGAGCGTTGTCCATATCGTGGTTTTTATATCGTAAGAACCACTTCTATTATACTTCGGTTTTAACTTACACATAATTTTTATAAGTTCTCGGACGGGGAAAGGACAATTGTGTTTGCTTTTATCGGCACGTATACTATGATAAATATACTATTATAATAAATTTAGACTTTCTATACAATCTACCTGTGAGTTTCCGTCATCAAACCGTTTTTTATGTCAGACATGACTACCGGTTTTAATACTGATAACCAATCGTATGATAGATAAAAAAAAAATTATGAATAAATAAGCCAATCAGAGCGTAGATTTTAGATCGTAAGAACCACTACTATTATACCTCGGTTTTAACTTACACACAATTTTCATATGTACTCGGACGGGGACAAGATAATTATTTTCACGTGTATCTGCATCATTCCCATGGATACTATGACTAATATACTACTATGATATATAAAGACTCTCTATATAATATAGGAGTGATCGCCATGAAGAAGCACATAAATTTCATAAGAGTACTCGAGGAATGGACAATAATTATTGCATTGCTAGAGACTTTCAATATAATATAGCAGTGATCGTTTAGGAGAAGAAATTCATAGTTAATAGATAATACACTTTATTTATCTCTTAATAGTATACAGAAACGCGAAAATAATGTTTAACAGAAAAAAATACTTTGGAGATGACTAAGCCTGTTTTCAAGTACCTATGAATTTTGATACCATTTATTGAAATTCTCCAGATATGAAATCTTTACTGAAGTTCTCCAGACAAAAATTCTCAAAAGCTCTAATACCCGCGATTTCACGGGTGTGTTACAGTAGGTATTTACATATGAATACTTATGGTAACATGATGAAAGTATAAGTTAATTTAAAATACTTAAATAAGATATTTAATTAAAAGAATAATACAAAAATGTCTTTGAATTTATTTTAGTGGTGAAGTAATCAAAGTGTGCTGTCCTGATTATGAAGCAATTCGAAATTACTGCGTTGGTATGTCATTGGCTATTTTTATGATTATGTCTTTATTGTGTGTCCTTATAAATCGTTTTGTCTGATAAGGTACATGTAGATTTGCATGTCTAAGGATAAGAGAGTGATATATATTATATGTGTAGGAAATTAATGAATTGGTCATGCGCTAATTAGTGTAACTCCCTCATAACATGACGATACATCCTTTAGTAGTACAGTGTTTTTAATTTTATCCTTTAGTAGTACAGTGTTTTTAACATTTTTCTCTTGAAGTAGGTATGATGAACCAATAATATGCTAAGCGTTGGTCAAATATTTAAAAAAACTAATAGGCATATGTTCATGTAATGCCTTCTAGTAGTAACAAATTATGTATATATTTTTTTTTACGTTTATTTATCACAATAGGTAGAAAACTGTTATTGCCTTTTATTCGGGCTGAATATTTGTTTTTTTGCCTTTACAAGAACAAATGAATACAAACACTCGTCATACTTCTAAGACTTAAAGCGAAGTTCGTCTACATAATACTCCATCGTTTCTAGCGAATCAAAACTTAGGCAATGGAAAATCTAACACACATTTTATGATAATTTGAAAATGAAAATTCAGAAAAAGTGACCTGAATAAATATAAGGTAAACTACATGTACCATCAATATTTTAACAGCAGTAAAATTAAGATATCAGTGATGTTACATGTTAAAAAGTCCTAATTACTGGGATGTGGGTGACCAACATTGGCGAAAATAGTCCCATGATTGAAAACATTGAAAGAAGATACCATGCATTTCGTGTACGTTAACATAGCAACTTACAATTGTTGATTGTATATATACACTAATAGTTTGCCAAAACAATTGTACACGACTAAACGTAATTGTTGAAACATTAAATCTCGAGTAAAAACTGCCAACAACCTTCGTTTTAGATTTATTTGAATTATATTGATAATTGTTCGCTGTTTAAACTTGTGTTTAAACAATTTATAATTGTCAAAAGAATTATCAGAATTTTAAGTTAAAGCAACTTGAATCTAAAAAAAAGAATAAAAAAGGAGGTGTGGTATGATTGTTATGAGAGAGATCGAAAAACACAGAGATGATTAAATGCAGGTCCCCTTCACGGACCTAAACAATGAGTCAAATTAAAAGCGCATAGTGGGGGAATAAACGAGTTTGAAGTCGAAAAAACATATCTCATCAGTTCAGTCCAATACATTTAACAAGAACACAGAGTTAACGTGGCTATGTGAAATAGTCATCCCACGAGGACGCGGTGTGTCAGTGTAAGGTCATCCCGATGGCCGGAGGCCAGAGGGTGATATAAAATTGACATACCAAGTCCGAATGGGATAACTATCGCACATCCCAGTTGTTTCAGATTAGACGAAAAACCATTTACAATTAAGAAAATCTAGTTTAGAACGCCACACAACCATTATAGTATACTTTATATATTACTATATGATGTATACCCTTGATGACCCCCGAACACCCCCGAACACGATGAGTAGATATCAAACAATGTCATTTCGCCCTACCGTCTCACACTATATCGCCACTTTATAAAAAAAAATCGTCCCACTCTTGTTTACCGACTCGTCCCTCTTTTGAAAAAGTGTAAAATCAAATTGAACAATCAGACTGACTACTCACTTATCAACGAAAAGGGTTAAAACCCTACTGAATAATGGTCTGCCAACTCGCCCAACTTATAAAAATATCTTGCTTCCTTTAAGTATTTTAATTTACTGACAGTTCGTATTCAGTCGTCCTGGTGTAGTGGTAAGTGTCGTGGCTTGGTATGCTAAAGGTCTTGAGTTCGAATTCCAGCATATACACTGGATTTATTCTACGTGAATTTTGATAGATAGTCTTTTCCGTATAATCAATTATAAGTTTTATAGTGGATATGACATTCCCGCCAAAATGTTACAGAACAAAGGAAAGCATGCATTACAAAAAAAATTCAAACTGGCGTGATCTGGTTGGGGGTGGTCCGGCTCAGATTGAAAAAAGATACCATGCATTTCGTGTACGTAAACATAGCACTTTACAATTGTTGATTGTATATATACACTTATAGTTTGCCAAAACAATTGGATACTACTAAACGTTATTGTTGAAACGTTAAATCTCGAGTAAAAACTGCCAACAACCTTCGTTTTAGATTTATTTGAAATATCGGCTCAGATCACCCCTCGAACAAAGGAGCTGGGATGTTAACTTTAGGACAAACAAAACCCACTAGTTGCATAGCTGAGAATAGACGCATGTCCTGGCAGTTAGTTAAAAATCAATAACTATTCACAGTTTGATATTCGTTAAGAAAAATACGGTTTGGCAATCAGGCTAGCATTGTTTGGTGTCAATATTGCAGAAACCCATACATTTAAAAAGGTTTTAAAATATTAGTAAAGATTTTTCAATATTAAATTGAATGTTTTATTTTGTAGCCTGTTCTATAGGATACACCTCAGATATAGGGAAAACGTGCAGGCGTTGTTCGAAAAACATGTATGGTGAACGATGTCGATATGAATGTTCGTGTTCACGATTTGAAATGTATGTAAAATGGTCCAAATAATTGTAATCTATGTCTAAAAGTGTGAATATTTCAAAAAGAATACAAATTGACTAGCAAACAAGCAAATATTTATCATTATATAATTCAAAAAAAAAGAAGATAGTTCTGAGGAAACCGTTGATAGCATGATATTTATTTTACATTTTAACGTATTCAATATACAGTCTGAAATATTAACTAAAATTGAGTGTGTAAAGTTGAAAAAGCAATCTTGAAAACAATATATATTTATTTCATGTGATTGAATGGCATTTTAGTTGTGACAACGTCGAAGGTTGTGTTGGATTCTCATTTACAACTAGAGCCACAAGGTATACAACATTTGGTAAGTAGCGTCCTGAATTAGTTAACTGGAAAGAACATCATTATTTAAAGTTTTTTTTCCCATCTAAATGTCAAACCAAAACACAATAAGAATAAATCAATTGTATTCTGCTAGACATGATATTAATCTTAGCATTGTGTTCTTATTTAAAAGTGAATTTTAATATGCCTGCATTCTTTTTCAAAACATTATTGGTGTAATTTTGTCGGGTTATGATGCCAAATATTCTGTTTTCTGTGTACAATCCCGTTACAAAATATTGTTGTTTGTTTCTTTGTCTTTTTTTGTCCATTTTATTTACCTTATTGTTTGGAAAAACCCTTTTCTTCTCTTTATTTTTCCTAAAACTGCGCAACTTTGGTTTAAGACGATGTAGTAACCTGAAATAGTTCATTAAAGAGATTTTCTCCTTTTTGAAGAAGACCACGGCAATAGTTGTAGTGTTTATTCTGACAAAGCGCTCGATATAAATTTGTCTATCTTTGCATTAACCTGCTATGTTCTTGCTTCGCAATCACTATTTTTCATGTCACAGAAAAAAATTTTGAAACATTACTACTCTTAAAATGTTTATACGATTGTGCATCTCAGTGGTTGCTATGCAAATGAGTTCTCGAGGACATCATCCTTCCTTGAATGCAATGAATGACTATAGTTTCCTCTTTTCATTCATTATGATTATCGCGTTTTCGAAAAAAGGACAATGTTTTTTGGTACTAGCCATGGTATTTACTCATTGCGTTGATACATAATTTATTTAAAGTATTCTTACCGATATAAAACCAAGGATTTAAAGCACGCTTTCTGACTAGCACTGTTTTGCTGTTCTTGTCTATGTTACTGTAATTGCGCAAGTCAACATTCAATAAGTAGCATTACAAGTAGAAACACCAAACACAACACTACACAAAGAGATGTCAACCACAATCAAATCATAGTAATAAAATATAATTAAAAGAGTGTCAAACAATGTTATTGGAAACATACGCAACAAATGTTGATTTTTTTTCCAAATCTTAGCTTCTGGTTGGACTATCTAGTTGAGACGGGCACACATGGGGTGTCCGTAACCCTAGTTTTACGACAGAGACAAAAACATCTACAAAACACCGTCCACTAGTAGTTGTTTCTTTTAATGTGCATTGCTGATACAATGGGAAATGCATTTTTGTTATTTAGTGTTTACTTATTTAGTGTTATATTTTTAATATATACCTACTATAGAAAGTATTAAGCATGACAATAAATTTTCCTCTCTGTTCTCCAACTAAGGAAAAATATGCCCTTTCTCCATGTACTCCTTACAACACAATTATTATATTTACCTGTGTACGTTATTTTTTAACGTCATTTTGTCAAAGGCTATTGTTGTCTTTCTGTTATTTTTTTTTTTTACATATACCCCCCTTTTATTTTAATGATATTGTATTTACATTGTGTCATAGATTAAATTTATTCGTTCAGTGTATGTTTACATGTTTGCATGTTTTTGATTATATGTCATTTGAACGTTTAAACTCGCTGCATTTGTTCACATCTGTTCTTAAGCAGGAACCTGTCGTTCAGTGATTGTCATTTGTTGATGTGGTTCATAAGTGTTTCTCGTTTCTCGTTTTTTTTTATATCGATAAGACTGTTGACTTTCCTGTTTGAATGGTTTTACACTAATTGGGGTCCTTTATAGCTTGTTGTTCGGTATTAGCCAGGACTCTGTGTTGAAGGCTATACATTTGCCTATCATGGATTACTTTTTACAAATTGTGGCACTCAAACCACATCTACTTATTTATATAACATAATATCAACAAAAGTATGTTATTTTTACGTTAACAACAAGTACTTTATCAACAAAACAATTCAGAAAAACGTAAACACTGGGACATACAGTGATGACTTTCTTACAATTTCAAAATAAAAGCGATTCTTTTATTTTCCAATAGGGTACATTACCGGTTAAACACTAGTTAGATAATGACGAGATACTATTTTTTGTTGTTTTGCTGGTCTCAAGACACTTACACACTAAAGATTTGCTTACATGTAATTTAAACTCGGTTTTAAAAACGCCGACTTTAAAATTTGGTCCAAGGACACAGTTATCGTCCTTTGGTTTTCGTTGTCTACGAATATAGTCCCTAGTGTAAACAGTGTATAACTTGCATGTTTTATTTGATACACTTCCCAATTTTTTTCTTGATATCAAATGCATGACATATTAAGTAAGGGAAAAAAATACATGTCAAAAAAAATTTGGGTGCTAAATCTTTATGTTAAGTAGTGAGTTGGTCCAGTTCAAAAAGGTCAAATTTTATCACGTCTGAAGCTGAAAAACTGAATTTTACACCCTTTAACACAGAATTGTCAATATTTAAAGTTAGAGCTGGTAGAAGTTTCTACAATTTTGATATTATTTGTCTCACTGGTAGTACACTACACTGTAAAATTCTTTTTGAGAAAGAGCAGGTGCGATTTTTTTAATTTCAATTTACTGTGTAAAAGAGATGCACTACGAAATAACTGTGTTCTCGGGCCATTTAATGGCCATCTATTTGGGGAGATTATTTAACGATATTTCATTAATGGCACTATCACAAAAAATATATTCTGATACATTTACTGATTTGCAATCATTTGCAATACTTAGATATTTTTCGAAAAATTTGCAATAATGTTTATTAGTATGTCGGTTTTTTCTTGTTTTCTTGTTTTCTTTTTCATAACATAATCACGACAAAATTTTACAGTTTTGATTTTTTTTTATTAGTGACGCAACACTCTACGGGTAGACGATGTCAATTCAAGACAGAAAGGTACTAATGTATATAACTTTTAAAAAATGGTTTGCTTTTAAGAGGTATTTGTTTCAGTTTCACTAAGGAAAATTAAGATCTAAAATGAAGTGAACAAATAAGTTTTAATGTCAATATTAACAAGAGGGACAACATATAACAGAGTGACAGTCAAACTAAGAGATCAAAAATAAACTGAGAAAGCCACGGCTAAAAAAGAAAAAGACAACAGATAAATAATAGTATACAAGACACAACAAAGAAAACTAAAGACTAAGCAAAACGAACCCGACAAACAAACTGGGCTCGATCTCAGGTGCCCCGGAAAAGTAGGAAGATCCTGCTCCACATGTAACAAGTTGTGTAAAGGGTTCCAGCTATATGCGTAGAAACAGACAAGGATGTTGGAACTGTTATAATCTTATCGATCCACTAAAAAATTATAAATTAATCAAATAAAACAGTTCCGACATCACAAAGTATGATACAAAAGGTGAGCGATGTTAACAAAGAGGGATAAAACAAATCTACAACCAAATTAGAAAATTGATACCAGGCTTATAATTTTGTACACTAGATGCACTTTCGTCTACATGAGACTCGTCGGTGACTTTCGAAACAAAACAGTTTGAAGTCTAAAATCAGTTGAAGCAATCGACTTAAGAACGGACGAAAACACAAACAACAATAACAAAACAGTCATGAGATATTAATGATGGAGCAACAAGTATCTCCATTTTAATTTTGGATTAACTCAGATCCTCTGAAAGGGTAAGAAGTCGCTTCTTAAAAAGTTGAACTTTACTCATGACAAAATAAGGAATGGTATATAATTAATATTGTGTATACGAAGACACAATTTGATGGCATTGTGGTGTTAAAAACGGGAATATATCCTCAGTTATCAGTGGCAAAGCTATTCTGTCAACCATGTTCGATTGAATATGTAAAATGCCGTATTGATGATTTCAACTTTTCATTAAGAAGCCTTGGTGCAATTGTAATGCTGGAATTCAGCTTCCCAAAAAGAAAAGTTTATAGTAGTAATTTTTAATCTCAACCGACCATTGTCAATATCTGAGAGACGTTTTATTTCCTTTTTCTACCTACTGAAATATCAGGTGGTTTTTTTCAAAAGAAACAGTAGAACAACATTTAACAGTTAACAATATGTTATTAATCATTCTTTATTGCAAATACGTCAGTCAACATGTTAAACTATTATATCCCAAAACAGAAAAAAATTATATAAGTGTAATAAAAAAACCGGTCGTTTGATATCAATTTCGACTTCCATTAAAAAAATAACAAGGATTCAGACAGATACCGTTCAGTCTTCAGCAATGACAGTAACTAATTTCGTATAGTAAACTTAAAAGTACTCCGAGTATTACAAAATGTGAACATTTTTTCTTTAAGAACATGTATTAGTACTGATCTTGCATGATTAATTGCGATTCAAAATGTTTTAATTAAGTATTATAAAGCTAAGTATATCGCAAAACAAAAATTATGTGATTCTTTTCTTGATTTATGCATAAAGCCGGCATTTATATTTTAGAATATTTTAAAAGAAACAATATTAACCGATTAATTAAGAATATTCGCAAGCATTCAATTACTTGTATATGTCATTGTAATGAAATGAAGTGAACACGTTTTCAATATATTTAAGTGGAGAAGTTAAACTTGCATGTTGTGCAGATTCCGAAGCAAAAGGCAAATACTGCCTCGGTAAGTTGTCATATATTATTATTATACCTCACACATACATCTTATTGACATCTCGATTCTTGCAAAGTTCATCTTTTATGTTGAAAAGATTAGTTTTTAAAACTGTAGATATTTAATATTTTGAACAGGTAATTATGTATATGTTTTCATTAAAAATGATTTAAAGACAAATCCTTCTATTGTTTATGCGCACATACAAGCGCAACAGTACTATGCCGTCTGCGGTTTAAGACGTCGAGGCTTCCCCGAGCTGGACACGTTTATGAGAGTTATTCCTCTTTGCGCCGATGGAGAGAGTGACAATCAATTTGATGGGTTGATTTGCCGAGAAGAAAATGAAATTGTTTTTTAAATAATCACTGATAAAAGACGTGTTCCTGAATTAGATATATGAATACATTATGTGTATATTAATGTTAATTAAGTGTAGCTGAAACAAACAATAAAACAGCAAATAATAAAAAAAAATATGAATTAAAGAGAGTTAACTATACAGCAATCTTCTAAATAAAGACACAAAAACGACTGTCAAGAAACGAAACTGAATCTGGAATCGACAACAAGATGGGTCAATCAAATTATAATATAAATACTGATTTCCTTAACTTCCTACACGTATGGACTGATCTGTTTTTCAGAGTCAATCTCTATAGTAGGGTTTAAATTGTATTTATATTTCCAAAAATCATTAAGAAAGTAAGAAAATCATCAATCGTGTTATCAAAATTCAATGTATCTTTAACAATAGGTACATTACATATATGTGGATATTGCAAATTACACTGACGTATTTTGAATGCGTACGGCGCTTACATTTTTACACGCATATAGTAATAGATTTCGAATAAACGCCAACAATACAGTAATCCAACGACACATACGTGTGAAATAAAGTACACCTAAAGAAGTTAACATATCCGCTTCTAACATTGTAGGTTTTTTTTTATTCTTACCGATTTGCTTAGTTTGAACGCTTGTGAAATGGAACATCGATATATTTAGGTACTAGGTGCGCAATTTATGTATAAAAACACAAAATCCTAGCTGTGTTTAAAAGTTGTCGGAATGCGGAATTTAAGAGTAATGCATATCAACAAAATTAAAAAATCAATTAACAACAGTTGATTTGAAAAAAAGATCACGGTATGACAGCTAAATGAGTATACTTAGACTTCTAGCAAGTTCTAGCAACATAACGGAATATTTCGATACTTGTAATTGATTCATAAATGCCTATGGATGGATGATCTAAAACAGAATTAGACCCGTTAACACTTGCACAGTGCAATGTATAACATCGTATAAGCGAATAAGGAACGAATAAGTAACAGGGTGTCAGTCGATCGCTGAAACGGTTATAGGCTCCTCTCCCAAGTCAGGAACCTGTAATTCAGTAGTTGTCTATTGTTGATGTGTTACATATTTGTTTTTCGTTCATTCTTATTGTTCATAAATTAAGCTGTTGTTTTTCGTTTTTTTTTACACTTGTCATTTCGGGGCCTTTTATAGCTATCTATGTGGTATGCTCATTGTTGATAGCCGTAAGGTGACCTATCGTTTCCTGTGTCATTTAGTTTCTTGTCGAGAGTTGTCTCATTTGCAATATACCACATCTTCTTTTTTTAAATTCATCTTTTCAGAAGAATGTCGAATAACTTTATTTGTATGTTTTTTTTATCTCACGTTCTGTCAAATCATTTGAGAATATGGACGAAACACTGAAAGGCAGTTATTTATAAGAATATATCAAACTGACCATTACACAGATTTATTTTCATATCTACATATACATATACATAACACTTTGAATTTTAGAAAAATCGATCGCGATGGATATAAGCGTTTACACTTGAAAAATCGTTCTTTTTAAAACCACATCTGGAGGTTGTATTTTTAAGTCCGATTGAAGATCGATCTTTCCTATTTTTGCTATACTAAAGTTCGGCGATCTGGGAAACGATCGATCTTCATTGTAACTGCTAATGGGGTCTAAGAGTTCAATTGCTTTTAAGTAATTATCGTCAAAATGAAAAGGAATAACATTCCTAACCGAAATTAAAATTTATGATATCTAAAGTAACATTCTGTCTTTTATTTCAGATATACTTTGTCTGAATTATAAAATTCTACAAAACATGCTAAATTTGAGATATTCAACAAACTCATAACAAATTTTGAAGAATCTTTATCAAAAAGTGTATTTGTATATTGCCTGCCATATTTTAAAGCAAAAGCTGGGAAAATTGCAGTGTATTCAAGATTACATATACCGTTTTTCAATGTGTGTTTCAAAAATGTCTTCACTATTTTAAGAAGAATTTCTATACAACACATAAACACTTTTATAAACCTGGATAAAAATGTTCATAGAAGCATTCGTATGTTCATTTGTACAACGCACTGTTTTCCAACCACCACATTTATATTACTTAGTAAGTGTCTGTGATCCTGACTGAAAAATAAGTATTTTCATGTGAGGATTAATGTGCATTTATGGTAGTTGAAAACAAACAAATAACAAAACAGCAAATAACGAGAATTTAGCTGTTTGTAAGGAATGTCGCCTAAACCGGCCTAACTTCTTTCGACGTTGTTTTTAAAAATGGCGCAATGTATTCCCGCCAATTCAAATTGTAAACCCCAATTTTTAGAAATATCTCTTTTCTATTATGGTGACCGCACCTTTGTATTGACTTATTTTGTTTGGATAAAAACAACGCATATTCTATTGAATATTCATCGAGAAATTATTGGTCAATTTTTATGAAGTTTTTTTTCTAAAGATATTTCACAATAAAAAAAGGCGGGAAAACTTTTATAGCAACTTATCGTTATTATTTTCCATTCAGAAAACGGTAATATCAAATAAAATAGTTTGTACTAACAACTAGGTTACCAGAACAGAACAGTTTTAGGGGATATAGACTTTAAAAAGAATACACTGCTATTGACTACAGGTCCCTATTTCCAAAATTCATGAAAAAGATGGCGTTTTAAATCGAAAACGAGGTCGGTGAGCATTTTTTTATTTCCTTATTTTGCCTCAAGTAAAAATATAATATAAAGAAGATATTATTGGAAGATCTTAATTAAGGATCTGTCTTTAAGAAGAAAGTTTAAACATTTTAAATGTATCTTCAACAAACATGTGTTTGTTTTAGTTAAAGATGATATTTGATGCTGAGATCGGTACGATTGATGCTACGTTTTTAGGACTATATGGTGTGATCAAAGCAATTTGGTTAAACAAGGAAGTTGAAATTGTCTTACTGGTGTATCAATTTCATTTGTACAAAATTTAATACAATTTTCAATTTTTCTTCCTTTTTTTACAGCTATTCCATACTTTTTTCTGTTTCATATTACAGCTTGTTCCAAAGGATACACATCAGTTACGGGACAAAAGTGCTTACCATGTCCATGGCCTACATATGGTGACAGATGTAAATTTGAATGTCATTGCTCAGATTTTGAAATGTTTGTATTAGATTTAAAAAAAATCGTATTCGTTACGTCATTGTATGCAAACATAACAGAAAAAACTTACACAAAACAAGCATCAAATAACGAACCTGATTGGTGTTCTTTTGTAATAATACTAACATTTGAGATCAATTGTATATACACATTCGCTAAAGATACATACAGTTATGGAAGTTATGCTAATATAAGTCCATATGACATGAAAAACGAATTTTGCCAAGCCAACTTTGTTGATATATCTAACAAAAAGCATTAAATTAAAACTGTATTACTCACTTTCTTCCTAATAAACTCCTCAGATAAATTATTGAAATTTTGTATGTTGGACGTCCTTTTCGTCTACAAGAGACTCATGAGTGACGTGAATAGTAAATAAGGTCAAATTAAGTACAAACTTAAAGCATTGAGGAACAAATTTTCCTAAGAGTTTCAAATACAGCTCAAGAGATCTACTACTAGGGTACAAAATCCGTTGTAAACCGAAAAGTTCAAAGTTTTGTAAACACGTAATCTAATTTGAGATCAGATACAGGGACTAGGTTATGTTTACATTCATCTGACCGGTATTAAACATACATTAAGTTTACAATATACCTTTTAGGATGTAATAGGATTATTGAATTTTATACGATTGTACAGTTCATAAAATACACACTATGACAGATGACTGTACATAAGAAAATGTATAATCGTCAAAATATTATATATTTAAGTAAGATATCATCAATTGCATGTAGTGCGTGTGATCTTGGTTTCCGAATCATCTGACAGTGTTTGAATGATTCTTAGTGTATATGTACTACTACTTAATTCTAAATTTAAAAGTATCATGTACTAATATATAGAATATGCATCTGTGTTCATATATACAGAACAATTTAATTATAGTTGTGATCGCGTTGATGGTTGTATTAGATTTTTAACGACAAATGACAGTCCACTAGATACAAGCTCTTGTAAGTAATTTGATAGGTAAATAAGAAAACTTAAACAAATATTTAATTTGTTTTTTTAGATATTAAAAGATGTGGTATGAGTGCGAATATGACAACTATCCATCCAAGTGGTAAAATAAACAGTTCTAGATCAAAGTACTGCGTTAAAACACTGAGTTGTCACTCATAACGAACAACAAGCTAAATAAGGACCCCAAACTAACTAGTGTAAAACCATTTAAACAGGAAAACCAACGGTCTCATCTTATTTGTCCTTTTTTGTTCAGTGAGAATAAAGAAGGAATACAAAAAAGAACTTTTTCAGACTTATATATTTCTCTATATTGTATGACAGGTCTAGGTCACCACCTCAAAAGTAAAATAGCAAAAATAACGACCGCCAAGGAAAAATCAAAACAGACAGTCCTATTTTAAAAGGCAAAACAAAAAGCAGAGATAACAGATACACAACAGTCAACATTGTGTTGAAATCAAAATCAAAATGGACATAATATGATAAACAAAACTACATATAGACAAAACACATACATGTATTCAAAAATAAAATTAAAATACAAGAGCACAAAACACATACCATAAAACAATATGAAATATGTGAAATGGATTAGTACCGAGCCACATTAAGAACATATTACCAAAACATTGATTAAACAGTGATGGTTTATAGTTTACTTAGACACATTGATACTGCTATAACATGTTATGTATATGCTGGACAACGTCAGTATTTTCAATCTCACACTATTTTCTCATGTGTATTTGCTCTTCGGTCTTCTAATGCTCTACAGAGTCTGCTAATGTATAGTGGGATTTATTCGTTAACATTTGTAATGAGAACATCAAAAACATCTTTAGAGTAAAGAATATATATCCTGACATGATTTTATGCACGAGATAAATGTGTCTTTTAAACACAGGAATCATCAGGCCATTATCAACGCATGCACATTAACTCTTTGCATAAATATAAATGCAATAACACTAATTTGTTATTTGATGCAGCGAATATTTAAACAATTTGTAGATAACAGAACTTACCTATCGACAATGAAAACAGCAACATATTCGGGAAATGGTAATTATTTTTATTAAATCTTTAATTTTTGTTGTGGTGTTGTAACTCATCAAACCACAACAGTTTCCGATCATCAGTATCGTAATGCTACTAGTCTATGTGTGTCAATCTAGTTAACTACCTCCCCCTCCTCTTAAACATATGATGCCTATCTATTGTTTCAAACAAAATCTGTTAAGGACTCTATATCAATCCGTATCAAAGCAAAAAAGAACAATGGAAATACATAACAGCTCTTTTAATAAAGTTTGTTAAATTTTAATCCTGGTAACTTTGATAACTAACACTACAAACCATTAAAAGTCTGAAATGGCCTATATCTGTACTCGACTGTACTGATTTTTACTTGACCAGTCTGAATTCGTCTGAGATTTACTTGATAATACTCGACTGTAGTCTGAACCATACTTAACAGTCTGAATGTGTACTTGACCAGTACTTAACCGTTTAATACGAGTCTGAACCGTACTCGACCTAGTCTGAACCGTACTCGACATAGTCTGTACTATACTCGACCTAGTCTGAACCATACTCGACCAAGTCTTAACCAAACTAGACCTGTTCTTTGTATCTATTAACTGAATTTTATCAATTTAGGATTTTTTTTTAATAAAAATGAAATTTGAAAACAACTTGAAATCAAAAATGTATTCAATACAGTATTGAAATTAAAATTTCACAATAATCAATCATAATATAACTTCAACTCAATTTTAATCAACACTTACATAATAATATATCTCAACTTTTAAAATATAAATAAAACAAGCTGATCAAATAATCTAAAAAAATGAATTTTGACTAATATTTTCAATATTATTCAAAATTTTATGAATATTTTGGAAGTATTTTATGGTAACTGGACTATTTTCACCACTAACTTAAGCCTAGTATAGATTTATGGTGTCAGTTGAGTTCAGGTAATAATGCAGTGAATGTTTTTTTTATTAAGATATATATAAAATAGTATATAAAACAACTTAATAAATTAAAAAAAAATGAGAACTTAATTGTTTTGTTTTATTAAACCAATAATATAATATAATAATTATAATAGATTTCCATAGCAATCCTTGATTACCTTTTTAAAAAAGGAAATGTATTCCAAAGTAACAGTAAAAAAAAATTTCAATTAATTTAAGTATTTTTTGTCAAATTAACATGGCATACATAAAACACTTTAATATGTTCTAATTACCTCAGTACATGTGTGTTTTACAGGTAAAAAGAAAGCCCTATTTTCTTAAATTCGTGTATTACTTATCTAGTGCATACATGTATATTCGAAAGGCCTTGCTATTTAATTTAAACAGGATGTTGCAATTTTGAATCAATGTTATTTATAATTTAATACCTTTGACCAGATGTGATCTTATTTATGAGTTTGCCCCCAAGCAGAGGTTATACTTTATATTTCACCACTAATCAGAAAAACAATTTATTTATTTATTTAATTTTATCCCTTTTTGATATATTTTTTGTATCCTAAATATAATCAGAGATATATTTCTTTTATAAGGTTAAAATCTTTTATAAATTTTGTTGGCTGTTGTTATAATTGTCAGTTAAAAAGAAATTTATTTTAACAGTTAAAAAAGTAGAGGTTTTTTGGTCTAATGTGGTTCAGACTGGTCGAGTATTGTTCAGACCTTTGGTTAAGTATGGTTTAGACTGGAAAAATAGGTCGAGTACATGTCGAGAATGGGTTAAGACTTTTTTAGACTGGTCAAGTAATAGTTCAGACTATTTTCAACGGCAAAGATAAGGGTCAAGTACGATTCAGTACAGTCGAGTATGGTTCAGACTGGGGTCGAGTAATGTCAAGTAAAAGTCAGACAAATTCAGACTGGTCAAGTAAAAATCAGTACAGTAGAGTACAGATATAGGCCATTTCAGACTTTAATGGTTTGTAGTGTAATTAAACAATGTGTTCCTTGGTTAAATAAATGGTGATTTCTTCCTTTTACGTCAATGCTTATTTGCAACGTACCATGCATTAATTATAAGATGCGTCATACGTTTTGCAGAATTCCCCCACTCTTTTGAGTATATCTGTCGGAAAACCAAAGAATTGAAGAAACTGAGATCCGTGCATAATAATTCAGTTAAGATATACATAAATTCTCTGACAAATACTTTCTTTTTATCGTCTAAGCTTGTTTGCTCTTCTTTTAAGTTGATAACTTGATGATAATTAGGAATGAATATACGTTTAGAGGGATGGATATAAAAGCCTCTTTTTCCAAATGAAGTAACCACTGACAATACAACTGATATGATACATGGTTGTGTAATAATTAAAGAAATACACTTGCATCGATCGCACGCTTTTGAAAATATAAACACGGATGTGATATAACATATAAGGTAAAATATTCTTCCTTTAAAATTTCGACTGCTGGAAAACCAAGTGGACACTATGCGATAATATATTTCTACATTTATGTGCTTTTGTGGATGTACCTTCAAGCGGATCGAATTAAGCTGCTGCGTCGGAAAACTTTAGAGAGAAATCGTTTAGAATACATAGGATATAAAAGAAACAAAAGAACAATATAACAAGTTGACTGGAAATTTGTGTCATTTGCAACACACAAAACATGCATGATGTTTAACTAAAATAATTTAATATTTTTTTTGTAAGAGTGCCCTATGAATCTTACAAATTAATCGCATATCTGAGACACAGCATGCACAAGGTATGTAGTTTAATCGGTCCGAGACACACAGCTATATCTCACAAAACTACATAAAGTACATTTGTTAACTATATTTGCCTATTAGAGTGGTCTATGAAATATAAAATATGTATCGCATGTCCATAAAATATGCATGCAGTTATTTCCAAACACAGCAATATATCATCTGCATCATCCATAAAAAAAAACTTCGTTGCACAATTGGTAAAATCATGACTAGCAAAAACTATAACTTATATCGTCTAGTTTACACGACGGGGAAGGGTGTTGGACACAGCGAAGGAGGTGTTAACACTGTGTCACAGAATCATGGACTCAAACTTATATTCTATTATACAATCCTGTACAATTGTATATATTAATGTAACTACTTATTTATCAACATAACAATAAAAACCATGTGTACGAGGTTTAATGTGCTTTAATGGCAAACTGACAATTGCACTACACAGCACCATGGTATAGAACAGACCTTTTAATTAAAACTAGTTTTTGTAGATATAACGGATTCATATCGCAAAGAAAATACAAATAAAGCAATCACAGGTTGTAGTAATCAAGGTATGTGTTATTTGTTACCACATATTCAAACTATAATGTAAGCAAGTTGGGTTTTTTTTTTGCATTGTATTTATATATATTTTAATCATTAACGCACACAAATAATTGACGAATATGAATATTAAGAAACACCCAAAAATGTTCCATAGGATGAGTTTTGTAGATTTTGCAAATTGAACCAACAACGACAAAACACTATGATATAGAGTTTGTCGAAAATGCAATGGCGACACAATTCATCGTCCCTGTATCACAATTTAATTACTTCTTGTTGGTGTATATGTCTTGCACGTATTGATATGTCTTTATTTCTTGTTCTTCAGAATATCAACTTGATTTTTTTGCTTTGCATATTTATTTATTTTTTATTTCTCTGTTTTTATTTATTTTTTATTTTTTCAGGACTGTTGTCTAGAGAAATAATTGTTTATTCTACATTATCAGTTTTGGTGTCCGGTTTCGGGATATGTTTATGCTTCGTTCTTCTCAAGTACAGAACATTAGCGAAAAAGGACATAGTAACTATTAGTCAAACACGAAATTCGTTGATACCTCAGCAAATCCAACCTCATGAAACGGCGGACCGTTTATATGAAATTATTAATGAGGAAGATTTACTAGACAACCGACGTCTACAGCAAATGTCGTCTAATTATCTTGATGTTATACATGATTCAAATATCAGAGAGATTTGTGAAAGCAATCGTTTTGTGAACCAAGATAACCCATGTCAATTACTATCAATTGATCAGACGCAAATAAAAGATAACAATTTGAAAGTGGAAAGCCGTTCCGTAAAGAGTGCTGATAGTACTTCATCTTCCGATGAATATCAGTGGGATTCAACACAAGATTATTTAAATCCGTATCAGCCAATGATTGATATTTCTCCACCGGCAGAAAGAAAGTATCTTACTATAGCAACTGCACACACCAGAGAAGACGGTTATCACAAATGTGTTGCAACAGTAAGAAATGAATATAAACAGCAGTATCTTTACGAGGTTGAAAAGGAAGCTATGACCAATCTTTATGATAATAATAACAGTGATTCAGCTAGCTTTGGAAGCAATGTATCTAAGGGTGTTTCAATTAGGAAAGGAGAAAAAGAATTTAAATCATACGAAAATTTAAATGCTGAACGGTTCAAAATAGAGGATGAGTAAAATCAAAAGGTGATTTTTCTTCGCCCGTACCCTCTATGGAGTATACTAACCCTCAGTAAACCTGTAGGGGGTCAGTAGCAAACCATATAACTTAATATATAACTATATATCAGTAAGGGATTCATTTGTAAGTAAGATTCTAAGAAATAATAACCCAGTTCCGAATGATCTGGACCATATTTATTGTATCTAAAGTCATAGAAATAGATTAGTAAATACTAAAAATAGTATGTGTTTGCTTTTAAAAGGTATGTTTTGTTAGAATATCTTCATTAAATGAAAGAGATGATGCAAATCAGACATTCGTTACTCATTGATCCAATTAAATATGCAAGGCGCGGAGACAACAAAGACTAAAAAACGATTGCTAAGTATAGCAACCACTATTTGAAACTGTATATACAAACATGTCAACGGAATTCGTGCTAAGAAAAATATCTAAGAAAAGCAGAATGTTGATGAACCAGGGATATATAAAAAAAAACTGTCCCTTTCTTTTTTATTTCTTAGTTTAATGCGAATATGCCTACACCAAAGTAAATGTTATAGGTACTGACGTAGTTTATTTTCTTAATAACGAGTAATAGTACTTGTATAGTCTTCAACTCAACTGTATAGTTATTTTTCGTTAATATGCTTTTGGTGGAGTTCGGTATTCAAACATCCCGCCAATTTGTTAATGTGCAATGGTATCATTGTCCTTTATTTTTTCATCAAATCAATACGGATTTGTATATAACATGTCATTTCGTTTCTATTTTTTTTTCTCTTTGTTGATATACATTTAGTTGTTTTTTATAACATTATCACACAATGTTTACTACTGTACCCCATTTCTTGTTTATGTTTTTAATGTATTATATCTAGATATAGGAAGTTGTGGTGTGAATGCCAATGAGACAACTCTCCATCCAAATAACAATTGATAAAAGTAAACCGTTATAGGTCAATGTACGGCCTTCAACACGGAGCCTTGGCTCACATCGAACAACAAACAATAAAGGGCTCAAACATTACTCGTGTAAAACCATTCAATCGGGAAAAGTAACGGTCTAATCTATGTAAAAAAAAAACGAGAAACGAGAAACACGTATAAATTACATAAGCAAAAGACAACTACTGTACATCAGATTCCTGACTTAGGACAGGTGAAAATATTTTCAGCGGAATTTAACGTTTTAATGGTACCAAACCTTCTCCCTTTTTCTGAAACAATAGCATAACATCACAACATAGAAAAACACACGATAAAATACCAATTGGAAGGTTTTAACTCAATCAAAAAACGTAAATTAACACACTATGAACGAATAAATTTGATCTGCGATACATGAAGGTGGCACGGTAGTATTCCCTGGTCCATAAGGGATAATGATAGCCTTTCTATAATTTTCACCACTTTCTAACACTGCAAAAAATTCTACATTCACAGTTAACTGAAGTACTTTTATTTTACTATTCAGAAATGAATTTGAATATGTATGATGACCTTTTACTTTTTTTGCTATTTTAAAAAACTAAGGCCACTAGTACTTTTAGGTCTTGTAGATAGTACAAAATTTGAAAAAAATCTCAAAAATTCATATTCATCTGTATATATAAATGTTTCCTATTTTTCTACAACTGATTCATCCCTCAGTTTGGGAAAGTATGTTCAGTTTATACTGTATTGTTTGTCCAATCAAACTGTTTAGATACATTGACCTAAGTAGGGTACACAAAAGAGCAACCTAAATTCTGGAATGCAAATACTACCATGCCACCTTAACCAACACATAACACACTTGAAACCAGTCATGACACCTATGATGCATAGGCTTTTTTTTTACTTTGGAACATATCACAATAAAGAACTCTAGACTGCACTCATTTTTTACAAAAAAAATGAAACATTACATCCCTACCCCATCTGGCAGATTTTCACTTTTCTTCATCTTACCATTTTTATTTAAGGAGTGAACAAAACCCAAATATATGATGTTTCAAATCAACACAGAAGTCAAACATGGTGATTCAGGAGGATTTATTTGACTGCCAACTCTATTAATTGTTAATCTGACTGAAAGAAACAGTTTAAGCACCAAATCATGAAAACTGATATTTAAGTCCATTCCACATTTACAGCATGCCTTATATTACTTTAAACATTTCCCGATTATGAGGGCAATACAACACGAGTCTTTAGATTGCAGTTAACTATTATTCCGAAATCTTTTTGACCATACATGTACTAGAATACATCTCTAAATTGACTGCTTGTCTATTTCTCATGTATGCATTAAGTTAAATTATGTCCCCTTACATAATCAATTTGCCTTTATTGTGATTTTCACTGTCAGAAAATCTTAACAACTAAAAATGGTATTTGGATGGAAAATGAATAAACCATTTCATCTTACTGATATAACATCGAAAATGCATTCTTTGTCAAAAACAATGTCTAGTCAATGTATAGAAACCCCTATGTCTATCTCTATTTCACCAATATGAGAGCTAAACGAATTAATAAGAAAATACGATTTGAGAGTACTCGCAGTTACTGACAGCTAGTTAAAAGCCAAAAAAAAAAAATCATGCATCAGAGACTAAAATCAACTAAATCACATCCCAGGGACAGTTAGAGAAGACATGACATGTGCACTGTCAAAAATAAATGTATCGACAGGTAGTAGGAAAGTGAGGGGCCACTTCTCCACAGATAAAAAATAACGTGGGTGTGCCTCTATACATCCCGCCTCAAAAGAAGATACAATTTAGTTATGTTTTAATTTGCTAATGACAAGATCGGTATTAGTGCCAATGTAAACTATATTCAGAGATCTAATTACAATATTGGTACGATAACCCTTACTTATAATTTTGTTTAGAGGTTCGATGAGTTTACATGGATCATATAAGGATATATTATATCTGTTTGTTTTACTCAAACATTGTTGTCAATATAATATGCAACTTTCATACAAATGAGCGGTTTAGCTAGCTACACAACCAGGTTATATCCACCATTTTATACATAAGGAAATGCCCTAATAAGGTAAGTATAGTGACAATTGTTTTTCATTTGTTTGATGTGTTTGAGATTCTGATTTTGGCGATTGATTAGGGACTTTACGTTGTCAGTTTTTCTTAAAGTATGTTTTTGTTTGTGTGTAATTTTACTTATATTATATAATAAATATCAATATGATATATCACCCTTCTGTATTTATATCCACATCCAAATTCATTAATGAGTTTACATTTTTCGTGATATTTCAAATTCCTACCACAACCTCCTGCAATCCCGTGATTTATCATATTTAGCCAATTTCTATTAAAAAGATTATATCGTCAGATAAAAATTATTTTATTTATGTCACATTGCCATGAATTTTGAATCCTTGGCAGTGTGTCTGGTTCAAACCAAATTATAGTTCGTATATAAAATCTTTCCCTTTTCAAAATAAGCTATTTTTGGAAGGCATGCTCAAAATTACCGGACAATTGAGAAATTCTCAAAACAAGGCTTCCCAAAATTTGGACACACAATACATAAAATATTGAGGATGAAACCATACAACAGAAGATTTTATGAAATAAAAGTATGTTATGAATGTGTTCACAATATTATCCAATAATTGGGTTTACCAGTTGAATGAAGTGAAGTCATAAGTCTTACATTTTTTTAGGTGCGGGGTGCAGCGGACTGCACCGTAGTTGGATATATCCATTTCATTAGACTGTCCATCGTTATTGCTCTAAATACTCAGCTGTTAGTCTATGATAAGTGTATGACTTTATTGGCGATTTGTACGTTTTTTCTTTTGTTCGTACTTCAAGCAAAATAATTTCAAGAGCATAGACGTGACATGATACTAAAAAAAAGTAGGCAATACCGTCATATTTTAGTGCAGAGACATCATGTGCTGAAGTTCATTCGCGTCATGTTATCAATGAAATGCACGTGACTTCATTCATACATCCAAAACAATATTGAAACATTTTGTAAGAGTCAAAGTAGTTTTACATAATTATGTAGTAACTATTTCATTGAACTTCATATTATCCGTCCAAAACCACATAGTCGAGACAAATTGCCGATCAAAAAGAATAATGAGCTTGCTTGATATTCTGGCTGACCATGCCAAATTCCAAAACAAAAATGCCATTATTCGAAAGGTATGATCTTTTCCCTGAGCCGTAAGGAGCTTTCAGAGATCAGACCCAAACTTCTGTTTTTATAAATAATAGTATGTACATAACTATGATTAATTCATATATTAATGTTTAAACTAAAACAAATCGTTCTTGTGATCACATAGATTCCCTTTGGAAGCATTTTTTCAAGTGAATGTCTTCTTAAAAAATTAATCATTTTGGTCAATGTTAAAATCCGAAACATAACGTTAAGTAGAGCATTTACTGTCACAGGGAAACTCTCATTGATACTCAAAAAGGCATCAAATAAATGAAACTGCCTCTTATCCAGTAAACGACAAATTACATTTCAACTGTATTTTATAAAACACATAATGTTACATGAAATTTATATGTTTTGACAAGATACATGTATACTGAAATTATCATCTGGAAGCCAAAAAAATGTAATGTCAAGAAAATTGAGGGCAAGACTTTTTTCTAGTAAATAACAACAAAAAATCGTCAAAATCGAAATTGAATTGTAATTTGTGATTTCTTTGTGAATTTGTAACCATTGGTATCTTGTTATTTTTGTATGCAGAAATCTATTTTTAAACTTTACACATATACAACCTTGACTTTCACCTATATTTAACAGATAATAGACAATTTGAAATCAAGTGTCAAAATTAAAACTGAACTTCATTTCTGACAAATTTCCTGATTATATAGTAAATACAATTGCATAGATTATTTCCGTGCAAATGAGTTTTCAAATGCACAATTATTTCCTTAATCATTGTTAATGTAACATCTGTTATGGTAATATTATCATGATGATAAAAAAGTCGTGTGTTTTACTTTAATTTCTATGTTTATTTCACTCTCTAAAAGTAAATTATGTCAAACCAGAACTTCAAGGTATATGCCAATTTAGAAAAAAATTGAAGCTGCACTTATCGATGCGCTTTATCTTATTACATGCAGTTAAACCCTTTAATAAGAATATTGAGTGGATTGACACCACTGTTCAAAAATTATTTTCATTGTTTTGCAGATTCATTGTAGTTTACTCAACGATATACGCGATATAAAATATTACTTCAGCTACATGAATGTGTTACTTAACTTTTAAAATGATCGTGGTTGTTTTTACATACACATCTGCTCCACAATCAATTTCAAATGATGTCAACCATTAATTAATAATTGCAAATCCAGATCAAAAGCTGTCGTGCAATTCTTGCAATACCAAACCTTCTCGAACAAATACTTCCTTTTCAATTGTAATATATCAGTTGTCAGTTGGTCCGCACAATCGGCACTTCGTCAATGCTTGTTACTCGTTGTTAAATAACTTTCAAATGTTGTTAAAAGTTACGTAATTTGTTTTTGATCAATTCAATACTAAGAGTTTTACGTAGTCTTAATAAAACCAAGTGATATTAAGATTTCCAGTAACTTTTAGAAAGTGTTCAACCATAGGCCTTTTATAGCTACATATGCGGTTTAGGTTTTGCACGTTGTTGAATGCTACAGCGATCTATATTTGTTAAAGTGTACGTCTTTAGGTGTGTGATGGAGAGTTGTTTCATTAATTATCACACCACAACTTTATTTTTATTTATAAAAGAAAGTTAGACCATTTTTTTACAAAAGACAAATTGATAGGAATGTTAGATGTGAACTGATGCTCCGTCATGAAGGCTGTATTTTATGGTTTACATTTCATAAATTGTTACTGTAATGGGGAGTTGTCTCATTGGCACTTATACCAAATTTTCTGTAATTAATGTAAACGATAAAATTGAGAAAGGAAGTGGGGAATGTGTCGAAGCGACAATTACACGACCATAGAGCAGACAACAGCCAAAGTCCACCAATGGGTCTTCAATGTAGCGAGAAACTCCAGCACCCGGAGGCGTCTTCAGCTGGTCCCTTAAAAATATGTATACTAGTACAGTGATAATGGACGTCATACTAAACTCTGAATTATACAAAAGAAACTAAAACTCAAAATTATACAAGACTAACAAAGGCAAGAGGCTCCTGACTTGGGACAGGCGCAAAATTGCGGCGGGGTTAAGCATGATTATGAGATCTCAACTCTCACACTATACCTCAAGTCAATGCAGAAAAGTAAACGCTTTACAATGCGCACATTAAAATTCTATAAGACTATAAGTTGAATTAAAAATATATATTTTTTATTAATTTTCAGAAATGCTGTGCCGATTATGAGAAAAGAGAAAATGATTGCATCAGTAAGCTATATCGTTTTTATGTTATAAGTTAATTACATATCCTACATCCTGAAAATACATAAGGTACTTCTAGTCAGTCTAAGATAGGTATGTCGATAAAGCCGTTTTTAGGTCTATCTAAAATTATAGCGATGAACATTATGATTGGTGGCAAAGATAATAGCTTGTGACAACTGAATGATAGTCAACATATATATATATATATAGGTTTATATCTTATGCAGGAAATTTTTTTAGTAGCAAATCAGTGAATATAACCTATTTTTGAGAATCACTTGTAAATGGTTGCAAATGAAAGGAAATTAATGCTTTCCAAAAGACATATAATTCTTGCGTGCATTTGAAATTAATCTCAAAGAGTTTTATTGGGATTTTATCCTTAAGCTTGAATTTCTATAAAATAAATACTATAATTATTATAGCGGGTGACGGAAACGTATACATTTGTAGGACCTACAAACCATTTTTTGTCATTTTCTTAAAAAAATTAAATATATTGGAGTTATATTTAAACTCATTAATACGAAAAGAAAATGATAATGGCATGGCAAAAAACCAAAACATTAGAAAGACAAACAAGGGTTCAAACACAATTAAGAAATCTAAAAGATAGCAGGCAAAATGAAGAAAGTAACTATCATTCACCCTCGAAATACTTCACTACCACAACACAGGCAAGATATAGAAACGGAGGAGCGTTTATATGACACTATTGGAGACACAAACATGCTAAGATATGTACAACAAATGATAAAAGAAACCCCCAGTTCCAAAAGTGAAATCCAAATTGTATAGAACTGCGAAAATACTTAGTCTTTTCACGAGGGTCTCCGAGAAGCAAAACAACAATATACAAATATGCCACTGTAATAAATGGCACCATTAAAACTAAGTACTATGTAATGGTAACAACAGTACAATGGATAGACAGTCGATTATACGAAAAAGGTACAATCAGCTTTAAATAGTACATACTGAAGAATCCACTCGAGCTAAAGAAGGATGCTTCTAGTGATAATATAATATTTTTTAATCCGTTTTGGATGTACATTTTTCAGCGGTATTTATTAGTTGAAATAGGACACAATGACTGTATTTTCAAAAAAAAAATTAAATTGTAATTTCACGGGGAAGTAACTCTGAAATAGTGCATTTTCCTATGGAAGTTTCATGAAATTCACCAATTTTATATTTTAGCCGGAAAGAACGTACAGTGACCAAACTTTTTATTAATTTTCTCAATGCATCTTTTAAAAGCTATCTTTTCGTTTAAGTTTTTACAACTCTTTTGTTCAATTAAGCATTTGATCAAATAATGACTATTTTCCATATAATCAAAGTCATTTTGTCACAACCTGTATCTGGAGAAAATGCTCAGTGACCTATCGCTTTTATTCAATGTTTATACATTTCACTACACTTGCTACATATACTAAGTTTTGGCAAAGTACGAACAAATTATATCTGTTTTTTAATTATACATCCATATCATCTTAATGCAATTATTGTGTACCCGAAAAATTATGACACCATTTCAAATCTTAGCATGTTTGTGACCTAAATCAAAAACTGTATTTCAACTATTTTATTCAAACAAAACAAAACGTGAATATGTTGGTACTATTGAAGTCTTTGCAACGTGTACATTTAAAGGGAAATTAATGTTTGTCGTTTTTAAGCCTTATATAGATCTAACTTTAAACTTTTTGAAAATACATTTTAAGTGGCTTTCTTGTATTAATATTATTCTTAATGTTCACAAAAAGAAAGTCGGCGAAAAACACTAAAAAATTTGGTATATTGGCATTTCAGATTTGTTGCCAAGAGAAATAACAGCATACGTTACTTTCCCACTTATTGTAGTGGTTTTCGGAATATGTGTATGCCTTATTTTTAACAAATACAAGATAGCAGGCAAAATGAAGAAAGTAACTATCATTCACCCTCGAAATACTTCACTACCACAACACAGGCAAGATATAGAAACGGAGGAGCGTTAATATGACACTATTGGAGACACAAACATGCTAAGATATGTACAACAAATGATAAAAGAAACCCCCAGTTCCAATAGTGAAATCCAAATTGTATAGAACTGCGAAAATACTTAGTCTTTTCACGAGGGTCTCCGAGAAGCAAAACAACAATATACAAATATGCCACTGTAATAAATGTCACCATTAAAACTAAGTACTATGTAATGGTAACAACAGTACAATGGATAGACAGTCGATTATACGAAAAAGGTACAATCAGCTTTAAATAGTACATACTGAAGAATCCACTCGAGCTAAAGAAGGATGCTTCTAGTGATAATATAATATTTTTTAATCCGTTTTGGATGTACATGTTTTAGCGGTATGTAGTAGTTGAAATAGGACACAAGGACTGTGCCAATTTAAATATTGAACTTTAATATTAAAACTTTCTGTGGAAACTGGTATTTAAAAAACTCTACTAAAGATATCTGGCGTAATGTCAAAAGGATATAAATTTATAAGTAGAAAAATAATATCCTGTATAACAAAGAAGGATGCTCATTTGACAAGTTTAAATCCTAAGGATGTCCAGTGAATTGATCAGAAATGACAGATTTATTCCATATTTTGTCAAAATAGAGACGAAAATACAGTGTTAGACATGTTATAGTTTAACATCGATTAAACGACCTATCTCAAAGAGCTTATTTCCAAGCTGCATGCAGATGATAAATTTCAGTAATATCATTCAGACCTGATGAACAAAATCACCCATTTATGTTAACTGAAAAAAGCTAAATAACAGAATACTATCAATATAGTTAGAACAGATACTTATAAAAAAAAACTTAAAAAAGGAAGAGATAACTTGGGATAATCGAGTTTATAATAAAATAGTGAAATTTACTGTCTTATGTATTGTTTTAAGGAACCATGATTTATATCTCTTCATCATGTTTATAATTATTTAATGTCAGATGGAGAACATCGGATACAGTTATAACAACACAGTAACAGCTTTTAAACGAGTGCTTTGTCAGCTTATTATCGGAAAAGCACATTATATAAAGCAGATCATTTAGTTCACTTACATACTACTCCACGTCAACAAAAAACTAACTCTTCTTATGTGTTGCTTATTCCAAATGAGTTTACAATCATGAGAAAACTCAATAGGAGAATTTTACTTGCATACAAACATTTAAAAAAAACTTTGCACAATGCTCGTATGGGCTGCTGTTATCGTCGTGTCCTGTTTTATGCGGTTAATTGTCATTTAATACTTCAAATTATTGCTACATGTAGTTGTACTTTTACCAAAATATTTTCTTGGAAATTTGTTATTATTACTACTCATAGCTTGCTCAAATGGGAAACATTGATCTGATAAATTTGATCGAACATAGTAATACTGTAGTCATACATGTATTCAAACTGTAGACATGAATCAAAACTAAGTCTAATATCGTGCGTATTCCTTGTAATCTTTGACAAAAGGGTACACAGGCAAATTACATTCACGTCAATTTCACATTAATTTAAATTCATGGGAAACATATTCATGATATTGATCTGATAAATTTGATCGCACATAGTAATACTGTAGTCATATTCAAACTGTAGGCATGTATCAAAACTAAGTCTAATATCATGCGTATTCCTTGTTGTCTTTGTGAATCTCATGTGAATCTCATGTGAATTTCACCTCAGACGAGCTAAAACGTGAAACTTATGTGGAACTCACATGAATTTTCAAAATAAATGAATTCAAACAACACCTAAATGTTCAAAATGTAAAATAATAAAAATTCTTCTTTTTTTGTTTGGAAAAATTCACATAAAATTTTCACGTGAGTTTCATATATAAGCTCGTTTATGGTGAATCTCATGTGAAATTTTTCACGTGAATTTCTTTTGAGATTCAGTTGAAATTCACGTAAGCAAATTTTGCCTGTGTATATAAACTATATAAATTTGAAATATGAAATATCAGTAATTGCAAGAACTAGTATTTTGTTTTTGTCATTTCGATCTTTTAATGTGGTTAATACCAATCTTTTATATTAGTTGACAGTCTGATCTTTAAATGTGATGTAACAAAACTGTTAGGGAGAGGGGTCGAGAAGTAACTGACATGCGCCAACAAATGTTATGTGATCTTGTAGTCTATTGGTTTACATTAGTTGCTGTCCATAGAAAAATGATTTCCTATATTGTTTGTCGCAGAATTTTCTTTTCTTTTTAATTGTCTTCAATTGCGTCACTGTCACCTTGGTCTTTTTGTTGCTAGCGATATAGTACAAAGATTTGCGCTGACATTTATATAGGTACTGTTTTATCCATTCCTTGGCATAGAGCGGATATCTCATTTGCAATCGTTCTGTATCTCTTTATTATGACATACGTTGCGTGTCTGTCCGTGAGTATGTCCGTATGTTAACTTTTCTGTTCATCTGTCTGTCATTTCGTCATTTGTATCTGTTTCATGATGCTTCAATATTTGATAATAGATTGAAGCCGTATTCGGATGAATTTTGAAATAATGGTCATTATATATATGGTAAGTGTCATCGTTATATAAACAACAATGTCTGTAGACTAATGGTCCCTCTCTCTTTGTCTCATTCTCTAAATTAATTGCAACCCGACA
Source organism: Mytilus edulis (assembly GCF_963676685.1). Classification (NCBI taxonomy): domain Eukaryota; kingdom Metazoa; phylum Mollusca; class Bivalvia; order Mytilida; family Mytilidae; genus Mytilus; species Mytilus edulis. The sequence goes on from NC_092354.1 coordinate 18,344,693, forward strand.
TGGACATATGATTCCATATAATAAGTGGACGTTATCAAAAATACCTCACTAGAAGGATTGCTTCGTAACTTGATCTCTTCCTTAATATTAACACAAATGGACGACTTCACACTAAAATTTACGACAAAAGGTGTAAATTCGTATTCCTTTAAGACGCGTCTCGGTATTTTTTTATCCAGCGTATATGTAATACATAGAGTATTTAGTCACACGAGATTCTATTTGTAACTCTGATCGGATATTTTGGTTTGTGTCTAATCACTTGTGTTTGTGGTTCTATTTTTTTATTTTCTATTCGTATATGAAAGTAAAGATAGTTAACCCCTTAGTTCATTTATATAATTTAAGTTTAAAGCAACTATCTAGGTGCACAAAATTTTGTTGTTTTACACAGTCTGATTTGGAAAGAGAGGCAAACATAGTTATGTAGTGTAGTAATTAAGTAACACAATTACTTGGTATGCTATAAATAAAGGCAACAGTAGTATTCCGCTGTTCAAAACTCATAAATCGACAGCGAAAATACAAATCCGGGTTACAAACTAAAACTGAGGGAAACGTATCAAATATAAGAACTAGGACACAGCAGAGACACAACATCGAAATGTAACACACACAGAAACGAACTATATGTAACAATAGCCATTTTCCTGACTTGATACAGGGGATTTTACGAACAAAAATAGTGGGTTGAACCTGGTTTTGTAGCTATAAAGCACTCTTCATTCTGCATATGCCTGATCAAATTATGTCGCCCTCGTGGTTCTCTTTGATTGCGCTCATTTAGTTTTTGCTGAATTTTATCAAAACATTATGCAACATAAGATACAGCAACATGTGTTCATTTGTGCAGAGTCTGTTATGTATCTTATGCGTTTGTTTTCCATACGAGATCAATGTATAAGTGACAATTCGGAGAAGTAATTTTTGATGTATCGTATATTGTAACAGATACCACCGAATATCAGTCATAAACATTACTTTACAATCCGTTATAAGTAGGGATGTCAACGAGTACTCGAATACTGGAGTATCGCACGGTAGTACCGGGTATCGATTACTAAAATGATACTCGACTAATCGGTTTTTGTTAGAATGGTGCTGCTTTCTTAAGTTTAAACAAAAAATATTGTATTTCGCCTCCCCAGAAATAATATTAACCAAAATCAATAAAATTCAAAGTACGTTTGCGTTTAACTGCCATTATAATTCAGAGGAACATTTATGATAACTGAACACGAGCATTTTTTCTAGGCTTAAACTTAGAACATGAATTTTCCTCAGCAGGACTGTTAGTTACTAAAAAAAATAGATTTTGCCACGTCAGAAGTAAAGTTAAAAAGACAATATAAAGAACAAATTCGTTTCACCCTGTATCGACCTTCAGACAATGGTTCATGTCATCAGTAAGTTCTAATCAACTCTATCTTGATTATTAAACGGGTTTGTTGTGATTCCTAATACTGTAGTTTGAGTAATAATTGTTCTATAGATGTCAATTAATTACTTGATTAGATTATCACCATTTTATATAATTAGTACATGAAGCAAATGATCTTTTATTCCTTGTACTGTTGTCTTGTCAAAGGTAATGGTAATGAAGGATTAAGTGTCGGTTATTCTATTAAAAGGTATATACTATGAAATTTAGAGCGAGGGGCGAGAGACAACAACTCACAATACATAAAACGGGTATAATGTTGTGTTTCCATTTTGTTAACGTTTTACCGTTTGGTAAATTCAACAAGTAATCGATTAGTAAATCTTCACAGAGTTGACAATATTAAAATAAAGCAAGCAAGATGTTGCTCTAAAAGGGAGGCAACAGATACCAGAGAGTCAAATTGGAAAGTTGAAAAAAAACGGGCAACGCCATAACTAAAAATGAAAAAGACAAACAGACAAATACTAGTTCACATTACACTACTTAGAAAACTAAAGAATAAGCAACACGAACCCCACTACATGTATTAAAAACTAGCTCTAAAAATATTATTTTTTTCTCTTTAATAAGCACTTACTATACAGTTAATGTACAGCTTACTAAATATATATGCAAAGAGTCTTGCAACAAATATAAATCAATAAACGGTAAAATGTTACGGGTATTTTGTTATAAAATGTTATACAATTCATGATGTGAATATTGTATGGATATTACATGAATTAAAGGAGATCATTGGTATATATTTCCTCAAATAGAATTTCTTATACTTTGCCAAAATAAAGATCTTACTGATACTATGTTTTCAAAAATATAACAAAAAGTACGGGTCACCGTGCTATTTTTCAAGCTACGGGTCGTTCAGAATTACACAAATTTGCTTAGATTCTTCATGAACAAACACAGTTGTGTGCATACAAAAAAAACTATTAGATAAAAATTGTGAAATAAAATATGTGAAGATAGGTTCAAATAAAATAAAAAGAAAAAAGGGAATCATCGAACATGTTTTCTTTCTACAAGTATCAATTTAAAATGTCCCTATCAGTCCAGTATATATTTTTTACTAAAAGAGTTATCTCTCCTTAAATGGCTAAGTTGAGAAATTAATTGTGAAAAACACACATAATTAGTATTATTTAAACGCTTTGAATTATGCAATAAATCACCAGGTCTTCTTTATATAAATAACAGTCTGACCAAAAAATTGCAAATTTGTAACATGACAATGCCAGGAATATTACAACCTATACAAAATCAATATAGAAGTAGTGACAGAAGAAACAACGGATCAAATAGAATTATCACCCCAAAATAAATGTAACAAATGAGGAAAAAGCCTGAACACAGTGGTAATGATTTAAAAGGCAACAGTAGTATACCGCTGTTCGAAATTCATAAATCGATTAAGAAAAAACATTTGGGTTTCAAACTAAAACTGGTGGAAACACATCAAGTATAAAAGGAGAACTATGACACAACAGAAACACAACATTAAAAGTTCCAAAAAGTTGTGCCCAATACGGTCAGGGTTTTCTGCCTGGGATAAGAACATCCTTATTATTTAGAACTATTCATACTTTTGCACTAAGCATTTTTTTTATAAAATGACTATGGCACTCATACCACATCTTCCTATATCTATATTATAATAGATATTCTGATAACAACGAAGTGGTGACAAACTACAGAATGAAAACGGATACATAAAACAACCTAAACCAGCACATAAAAATTCACATCCGAGTTAGCCAAAGCTATTAACGCACAAAGTGACGTCACATTTGAATTTATAAAAAAATCCCAAAATAGGATAGAATTACATGTAGGATGAATTCAAGATTAGGTTTGTAATTCTGATATAACATTTATTATTAACAATGAAAATAACCAACTAACTAATATCAAAGTGTGGTATTTTAAATTAGATAATTAATTGTATTATCTAGCTATGCCGGTGTTTCTTCTAAATCAAAATGTAAACCAAATATATTGTATAAATCCAGTTGACCCAAACTAAAATCTTATAAATGAACTGGGTGATTGATTTTCTTTACCATAACACACGAAAACAACAGAAAGAAAAAAGATTTACAACTGCAAACTATAAGATATATGACATAATCCGATGAGAATAAAACTATACCTTCAAAACTAAATACATGAATTTTGAATAAAAAAAAGTACCGTGACACGTCTTATAGCACTACAAAATCACACTCAGAAAAACAGTCAAAATTAAACAAGTTGGGTTATTAAAAGATCAGTGGACGTAATGACAAGCCACAATCTAACACGTGGTAAAAATGTCCCTAGTTAGTTGCGAAAAAGCCACATCGTATTGATCAAACAATTCGTGATGGTGTCCGTAAAATTTACGGAGTGTCATTTTAAATCTGTCCTCCAAGGTTAAGCAGCTCATTTTCCAAATATTTACAAAAAAATAAATGACAGAAAAAGGCCGAATCGGACTTAGATTTTTATTTTGCATTGGTATTATTTGGTCTCATATCCGAAGAAAAGAAATCAGGGATCAGCTCTAATATTAGTAAACAACTTTTTTGGCACGATTGAAGTCCTTAATGAATACAAAAGAGGGTGTTATTTGGCAAAATGTTTCACCCTGTATTGAAGGAAAAAGACAAGGAATCTCAGATTCTGAAACTATTAAATCCCATCATAAGTACATCCTTAGGGCCTAACGACGATCTGTTTTTGTTTATATTTTTAACCTTTTTGTCTTCAATCAATACATACGTGGTAATGTTTGTAAACTGAATAAAATTCAGAATGGATTGAGACAACAACCCGACCAAAGAACAGAAAGCAGCCGAAGGCCACCAATGGATCTTCAATACAGCGAGATAATCCCTCACCCGGATTCGTACGATGTTCAGTGAACATTCACGTCATACTAAAATCCGAAATATATAAAAGAAACTAAAGTTAAAGACTGACAAAGGCCAGAGGCTCCTATCTTGGAAAAGGCGCAAAATGCGGCGGTGCTAAAATGTTGTTGTCAACCCTCTCCCTGTACATTTTGTATCTCTAGTCAATGTAGAAAAAAACAAACACACAGCAATACGCACAGTAAAACTCAGTTCAAAACAAATCCAAGTCAGATGAAAAAAATCAAAGTAAACAAAATGACACTGACACATACATTAACAAAGGACTACTATCAGTTACTGACATGCCAACTCCAGAACTCAATTACTGATTGACAGATTATCATATACATATTAAGCACAATTCCTCCCGTTAGGAGTTTAGTATCATACTATAATGAACTTTATTTCAAAATCTACACATCTTTATCACATTTTTTGTGTGTTTTTGTTTACTTCTAATTTTCATATATTTAACCACTAGAAATACATCGTCGAAATAAATGCTAAACTTCAATTCTGACTTATTTCCGGATTTAATAGAATATACAAGGCATGGCTTATTTCCGGTAAAAATAGGTTTTTAAATTTACAATTATTTCCTTAATGTGTCATCTGTAATGATAGCATTATCACCATGATGAATAAAGCCATAAGTTTTACTTTTTTGTGTATGTTTATTCCATTCTCCAGATGTCAATTCTGTCAAATGAGGATTTCAAGGTATGAGCTAATTAAAAAAAAAACTAACAACTTCACGTATCGATTTATGTTTTATGATACCAAATGTTTACAAACAGTAAACATGGAAATAAAATTACTGATTGAATCCACAGTTCAAGACAGTATGTTATTTTGTTTATATTTGGAGATTAATAAAAGTTAACTGTATCAATACTTTTACCTGCGCCACTATCTACATTTAATGATGTTACACCTAAATAAGTTATTAAAAATCAAGATGAAAAGCGTGCATGTAATTCTTCCAAAACCAACTAGTATCGAACACATATTAGTTTTAATATTGTAAAACATTACAACAAGGTATCACCAGCCAAAGAGTCAAACTTTAACAGACCTACAATGTGGCTCTCCTCGTAGGTGGTAAGGTTGAAATCTTACAGACGCCATCACAAGTTTGTTAGCCATTATCGAATAATGTTTCACAAATGATAACTGATTAATCTTTATTCATAATATATACCAGGATTGAAAGTGTGTATTTGCACCAGGCACACGTTTCATCTACAAAAGACTCATCAGTGACGTTCGAATAAAATAGGCAAAAATGCCACCCAAAGTACGAAGTTGAATAGCATACAAGACTATAAAATGAAAATAATTTAGAATTTGTTTAAATATCATTCAGAAACGAAACAAAAGATGTATGTTGTGCTGATTATGAAAAGAAAGAAAACGATTGTATTGGTAAGTTGTCACGTGATAATGGTATGTGTCAATTGGGTAATGTGAATTCACACTAAAAAATAAGAGAAAACAACCGACACAACGGAAACACAACGTTAAAATGTTACACACACAGAAACGAACTATAATATAACAATGGCCATATTCCTGACTTGGTAAAGGACATTTTTGAAGGAAAAAATAGTGGGTTGAACCTGGTTTTGTGGCATGCCAAACCTCCCTCTTTTATGGTCATGTAAAATATAACATTAAAATGACGACACAACATTACAGGACTACAATATAAATAAATAGAACACAATTGACAAAGAAACACACGAATAACAGCTAACAAAAGGCAACAAGTTAAACATTTTCATACGCAAGAAGTGCATTCTGTCCACACAGGACTTACTACTGACGCCCAGATACAAAAGTTTGAAAGCCGAAACAAGTAGAAAGTTGAACCGCATCGAGGACCAAAAGTTCAAAAAAGTTGTGCCAAAAACGGCCAGGGTTTTCTGTTAGGTACCAGAACATCCCTATTATTTAGAATAATTTATACTTTTGCAAACAGTAAATTTTATAAAATGATTATACAAAAGATATACATGATAAAACTGAAGTATTAACTAATTACAGGAAACAACCGAAATACAATACATCACCCGACAAAATGCAACACAAAAAATAGACACATCCGAATAATTCAAAACCTCAACGCCAAGTGACGTCATATTTGATATTGTGCAATATGACAAAAAAATGACGTCACCTTTGAATTTGTAAAACAGATCATCAAAAAATGAAAAATGACGTCACATTTGAATGAATAAGAATCAATAAATCATTGGCAAGCGTGCTGTATCAGCCACCCGTGATGATATCGATATCAGCACGGTTAAAAAGGCTTTATCAAACCCTTATCTGCATGACGTCATGTCAAATAGAGATCATAGCACTTGGGATTATATTGGTATCTGGGGTTGATACGGATGTGATATTGAAAAAGCCATATGATATTCTCCATAAACGTTATGACTGACGGCATACGTTATAGTTTTATTACACACAGCATCGGCTTAAAAACGTATTGATTATTTCGGAAAATACAGGTATATTAGAACAAATAAGGTATTAAAAAGAAAGAAAAAAAAAAACCATTGCACACACTTTTGGATTTTTTTGTTGATGTAATAAAGTTAAAAGTTGTCAGCCACTACATATGGTCATATACTTTTATTATTGGTTCAATGTCTTTTTTTAACAGTGTGTTCCAAAGGTTACACGTCAGATATGGGACAAAACTGCAAGCCTTGTTCGAAAAACTATTATGGTGAAAGATGTCTATATGCATGTGTTTGCTCAGGTTTTGAAATGTATGTAAGATACTGTACACGGTTTAGACACATGAATTGGAATTACAAATCAAGCAATGCATATCAAATGGTGATCTTTTGAATACTCAGTTGAAATGTTAACCGAACATAAGCATATTTATACACATAATTATATACCAACATTGAATTTTGACAAAAGACATATTTTAGCACATAAATCTCACTACCAAAAATGTAGATTACAGGTACAAAAATGAAGTATAAAAAACGCGGTCTTTTAAATCTTGTTTGTGGAAGGCTCGCGAGAGCCTTATATTTGTTATAAATATTCTCTGATGGTCTGTTCAAAATACAAAAATATGATCTGACTTTTTCAAGGAAAGGGATAAATGAATACAAATTGTGTCATTTGATTCTACACATTTGATTGCAGTTGTGACAATGTTGAAGGCTGTGTTCAATTTTCATCAACAACTGATAGTTCTTGTAAGTAACATGTAAAATAACGTACAATTTGATGATGCCAGGTATTGGCCTGCAATAATAGCTGGACGTTATTTTATCTATTTTCATTTTATCTAAATGAGTTTTTATATTTTATTTATTAATATTATATTGATATGTTTTCATATATCAAACTTATTCTTTCAGTGTACGTTTACTTGTTTTTGTTTAAATGTCTTGTATATTGAACTAAGCCATTGCAATTGATTTAAAGTGTATATGTTTAATGTTGTAATTTTAAACTACTGTCCTAGGCTAGGGTGATGGCTTGTACTTGTTTAAACTTTTAAACCTGCTGCATATCTGTGCACCAGTTTTAAGTCTGAAACCTGTTGCTCAGTAGTTGCGATTTGTTGATGTGGTCCATACGTATTTTCCTTTTCCTCGTTTTTTATATAGATCATGTAGATTAGACCCTTGGTTTTCCTATTTATTGTTTTACACTTGTCATGTGGGCCCTTTAAAATTGCAGTCCTGTCTGAGCCACTATAGAAATTTACTATTTATACATTGTGTCTTGGATGGACAGTTGTATAATTGACACTAATGTCACATCTTTTTATATATTTTATGTGGAAATATTGTTTTGCAATTCTTCTTTTAGATCCACTGTCTTCCATATATTCATAGTTATCAAAATCCGTAACGCGTTATTTCAAAGTATGCACCACATGTTTAATGTTATTTCAAATAGACAGAAAAAAAATGTTACAGTCATTCCTTATAATTTAATTATCAATTCAATTTTAAATCGGAGGAAATCATAAAAAAACCTTGACGACAACACGGTCAATTGACAAAATTTTGTCTATGAGCTGATAAACAAAACACCGTCAGACAATCAGAAGACAAGCTTAATTCCAAATTGAATTATTTTGGGTAAATGGGTATTTATTATTGACACTTAACGTATATGAATACCTTTTTGTTAAACTATATCATGGATATGATATAGATTCCGCACCAATCGTATATCAGTGTTTAAACAATTGATAGTGTAGCTTTTGCAGTAAAGCAATATATTTGTAATAATTCAATTTCTAGTTCTCTATCGATCTAAAAAAAAATCCAAACAAACATACTTCCCAGTTGAACTGTAAAGAAATTTACATTTTTTTTCATATTTTGTATTTGTTATGATAATATTATAATGACAATATCTGCGTTTGCCTTTTTTAATTAGATACATTATTTCAACGCGTCAGTGATAAAAAATGCCAATTGAAGACAGAGAGGTATGTTAATATTACTAAACCTACTGGAATTAATTAGTACATTTATTTCAAGTCTGTCAGGTTACCCTTGTTTGTTCTTTGGGTTACAACGGTATTTTAGCACACAAAGTTATGATATTGAATATATTCATTGTATATGTTAAAATAGGGGTTTAGAGCTACTTGTGCTATTATGTTATTGTATTTCAATTTGTTTTGTGTCAATATAGGCAAATTATAAAAACTTAAAAGACTACATGAATTTAGAGAACGAAAAAAGGAAGTATGGTATGACTAGAACCTAGAAACACTAAATCCCCAAAACCAAAGGATAACTACCGTCATGTATTCAGCATTGAACGAGAACAACATTGCATACTCTCTATGATGTAAAAGGTTCCATGAAAATCAAATATGAATTAGTTCAACGACTTGGACTTGATATGATTAACACTTTAAAAAATATATAAATAACTGCTTAGAAACCAAATTCAACACATTTTTAATATATTTAAGTGGTGAAATAAGGAAAGTATGTTGCGCAGACTTCGAAGAAAAGGGGAATTATTGCAGAGGTAAGTTATAATTATCTGTTTGACATAATTGTAATATCTGTATATATCGGCACTGGCTTTCCAATAAACGGCTTCGATAGTTTTCTTGATGTAGGTAAACCCAAACAGGTGCTTCGGACGATAGAATTTATAAAGTTTGATTTTCACTTTTTTCTAGGGTAAAAGCAACATTTATTAACAGAGATAGGCAAAAAATATCAGTAAGAATGGGAGGAGCAATAACTTAAATCGAACGCACAAAGGAACATTTTGAAAGCTTTGGAGCGTTATTGATTTGCTAATTTATCTAAATTATGTTAACGTAAGGGTCAGTGGAAAATTCTTAGAACTGTCTTTTTTAAAATATATAAATATCAAATTTTCAAACAAAGTTGATCACTTCTTCACCTACAAAATCGTCTTTTAATTGCTTCGTAACGTAAAACATATGTTACAACAGACAAACATTTAACATTGATTGAAAACGAAATGACATAGACCACTTAATGTTCCTGTAATGTATGCTAAGCCTAATTTACCATTACAAAACAATGCTTCAAATTACTATATGTGTACCTATAAAAACTACCTAGTATTACAAAATACCATTATTAAAATTTTACTTAACATTTTTACAGCTTGTTTAAAAGGATTTACATCGGATATGGGACAGAACTGCAGGCCTTGTTGGAATAATTCATATGGTGAAAAGTGTGATTTCGTCTGTTCTTGTACGAATAATGAAATGTATGCTACACGCTTGACAAATATCATAAGTATTGTCTTATTAATTGTACACATATAAGTAGGAAAATACAAAACAAGAAACATATATCAGATAGCGACTATCATGAGGGTTATTCACTTTTGTTGTGGAAGAAAATAACGTCTTGCTAGTTCAGATGCTTTATGATCGTAAGATGCAATATATATATACGTAACAATAACGTTACGTTACATTAACAATAGTGTGCGCGAAAGTATGGGAAACAATTACATTACAAAACGTTCTAATGTCTCTTGGCCTATATTCACGACATTCGGGGGGCCTCAAAATGCATAAGAAATAAAATTATTTTAAAATGATAAATAATCAAAACTATTAAAGTTCTTTAAATTGATCACATTGAAAGTTTTTTGTAATTTCACTTTACGTTAACTGTCCTTCACAAAATCCTATAACAGTTACTATAGTTCTAATGGATATAACTTCACAATTGGTCGTGTGGTAACTAGTCCTCTAGAAGTCCGTACTTTTGCTGCTCGAATAAGTCCATCTCCTCCTTTGATGACGTCTTCTATTGTTCCTAATCTCCATAAAAGTCGTGGCGATTCACTTCCTAGTTGAACTACATCACCGATGTTAACTTGTCCAGTATGTTTTCCAGAGGCTCGATGATATTCACGTAATCCGGTTAGATATTCATTAGACCAGCGTTTTGCGAAATGGTCTAATAAGAGTCCTTTTCTCTCAAATAGTTTGTTTGCTGTGATCGTATCAAGTTCTTGAATATTCGCGTTGTGTTTGTCGTTGTGCATCTCTGTGGTCGTAATAATCAATTCATTTATTTCTCAAGAATAAGTCCATCTCCTCCTTTGATGACGTCTTCTATTGTTCCTAATCTCCATAAAAGTCGTGGCGATTCACTTCCTAGTTGAACTACATCACCGATGTTAACTTGTCCAGTATGTTTTCCAGAGGCTCGATGATATTCACGTAATCCGGTTAGATATTCATTAGACCAGCGTTTTGCGAAATGGTCTAATAAGAGTCCTTTTCTCTCAAATAGTTTGTTTGCTGTGATCGTATCAAGTTCTTGAATATTCGCGTTGTGTTTGTCGTTGTGCATCTCTGTGGTCGTAATAATCCTCCCGTGTAAAAGATGAGATGGCGTCAAGGGTTCGGGATCTCTTATATCTGAAGATATATATGTAAGTGGGCGATTGTTTATAATAGTTTCAATCTCAGTGAGTATTGTTGTCAAAGATTGTTCGCTGACGAGTGCTTTACCAAATACTTTCTTTAATGTCATTTTCGTTAAGCCAATTAGACGTTCCCACCATCCGCCATAGCACGGCGCTCCTTTCGGAATGAATTTCCAGTTGATATGTAAATTCAGCTGACTTTGAAGTGCATTTGATGCGGCTACAAATGTAGGTGCGTTATCAGAATAAATAGTTTGCGGTATTCCTTTTCGACTGATAAAACGTCTAAATGCTAGGATAAAAGTGTTCAATGACAAATCAGGTACAAGTTCCAAATGTATAGCTCGTATACATGCACATGTGAATAAACATATATATACCTTTCGCGGTTGTGTTGATGTATCCTTGATGTGTAGAGGTCCGGCAAAATCTATCCCAGTTGTGCAAAATGGTATGGTGTCTTTTACTCGATCCTTTGGTTGTGGTGGTGGTTCCGGGCTGTTATACGGTTTACCAATTATTTTTTGGCACTGTATGCATTTACGTAAGACACTTTTCACACATTGTCGAATTGCTGGTATCCAGTAAGATTGCCTTATATGTGTTATTGTCTGACCGACTCCTGTATGTAGATTTCTTAGATGTGCGTCCATAATGACAAAATCTGTAAGTTTGTGGTTCTTTGGTAGTAAAATAGGAAACTTCGCGTTTTCTTCTATAGATGAATTTTGTATTCTGCCTTTACATCGTATGATTCCATTTTCATCCAAATATAAACGTAACTGTTGTACAAGCGGTAGTGATTTAACTTTCGGGTTTAACGAAATATGTTCTAGCTCTTTCACGAACCTGTCTTGCTGTGTATCTTTGATCCATAAATTCATAGCTAATGAAATTTCCTCTTCTGTTAGACTTGTTCTTAGGTTCCTGTCACCTTGTGAACTCCGTAGTCGATATGGACGTTTTTTCTGGCAGTTCTTAACGAATTTCAAGACGTATCCAGTTACAGTTAAAAGTCTATTTAGATCAGAATACCTGTTCATGTCTATGATTTGTGATATTCGCTGCGGATCACTTGGTACTTTATCGTCACTTCTGTGTGTCTTTGGTCCGGTGATATTAGATAGCTGAGTGCTTATTTCCACATGTCCTGTCCACGTAGGCCATTTACACTCGTCCGTTAACCACTGGGGTCCATTCATCCATAATGTCGAATCTTCAAATTGCGATGCAGTCAATCCACGTGTTTGTAAGTCAGCTGGGTTCATTTCTGTGGGTACATATTTCCATTCATGAGTTTCACTTAGTTCTTTAATTTCACTAACACGATTTTTTACAAACTTGTTTAACGATTTCGATGAGGTCAGCCAGTGTAGAACTATTTGGCTATCGCTCCAAAATACTGCTCTTTTAACTCCTAAGTTTTCGATTACATCTTTTGAGAGTCGTGCTCCGATCACTGCAGCCATTAATTCTAATTTTGGTAGAGTTATCAATTTTAACGGTGCAACACGGTTCTTCGCGATAACAAGTGTCGACTCTGTGCCTTTACTCAAGTAAACTGAAGCTCCGTATGCTTTCTGACTTGCATCAACAAAAATGTGTAGAGTAGTGTCGCTTGTTTCCTCGTCATGGTTTGCAAAATAGTATCTCTGTATTTTAAGTTTCGTAGTTATCTGTAAGATGTCATTCTTCACATCGGTCCATTCGTTTTCAATTTCTTTTGGTAGTGTCTCGTCCCATGCATATCCTTTTTTCCAAAGTTTTTGAATAAGTGTTTTTGCTCTAATTGTTATCGGTCCGAGTAGTCCTAACGGGTCATATATAGCGGAAGACTGTCTCAAAAGTTCCCGTTTTGTCAACTGTGTGTCCATCTTTAATTGTTTTGTTTCGGCAAAGCTGATTGTATCTGATTCTGCATCCCAACGCATTCCCAATATTTTTGTGTCCTTGTCTGAATCCAATACTTTTTCCGATAGGGCCAAATCTCTGAGTTTGTCGCTGTTGGACATCCATGACCGTAAATTGAAGCCTCCCTGTTTTAGCAGTTCTCTGGATTCATTGAAGTATTTAATTGTGGCTTCTTCCGAGTTAATGCTAGATAGTACATTGTCAACATATAGATCTTCTTGTAGAATTGTTGCTACTTTGCTCTTATTCATGGATAAATGTTTCAGTAATGTTGCGTTTAAAATAAACGGCGAACACGTTGCTCCAAAAAGAACAACTTTGAATCTGTACATAATCAATTCACTTGTTGGGTCAGTTGGATCAGACAACCAAAAGAAACGTGTGGCGTCTCGGTCATCATTGTCAAGTCTTACTTGTAAAAATGCTTTTTCTATGTCTGTTGTGATGCCATATTTTCCTAATCTAAATCTTGTAAGAATGCTTGTCAATTTATTTAAAATAGGTGGTGCTGAAGATAGGCAGTCATTAAGGCTGGGTAAATCTGGATTTCCATGGCAACTGCAGTCATATACAATCCTAATAGGGGTCGTGTTTGAATCTTTCTTAACGGGATGGTGTGGTATGTAGTGGATTCTTCCATGCTCGCGATCTATTTCTGTTATGGGTACCTTTTCTATGAAGTCTTTCATCTCTTGTTCTTTGATAATCTTGTCGTATAGATTTAACATATCCGGATCTTTAGCCAACCTATCTATAACATTCTGGGTCCTCCTTCTTGCTATATATTCATTAGTGGGTAACTCGGGATGATCTTGTTTCCATGGTAGTTTAGCGACATATTTATTTTCCTTAAATGTTATGCTAGAGTTTTGGTACTCAAGCATTAGGTTTTGTACATTTTTTGTGTTTTCATCAGAATCCGCCTCTAATCCGCTCGACTCAATTTCCCAAAATTTCTGTAAATCGCACTCCTCGGGTTTGTGCGCAACTAAGACATTTATCATCGTAGAGTTCCATTGTTGAGTGTTGATATCTGTGTTCAGTGGTCCTGATAGCAAATAGCCTATTTTAGATTTAACACCTGTTGGTCCGTCACCTCGAATAATTTCATCTTGTACTAAAGACCAGTAGTAGTCTGCTCCAACGAGAAGTGAAATGGAAAACATTTCATCTTGCGTGACTGGGTGGGCAAGTTGTAATCCTCGTAAATAGGGCAAGCTGTTAATGTTTACCCGTTTTTTCATATGTATCGGTGCGGCAATTTTTGGAACAATAATTACTTCCATTGGAATTCTTTCTTTTCTTTCGGTCTCAATGGATAATGTTGCTTTCTCCAGGTTGCGTACATCACCTTCTTTCCCACCAAATGCAGAAATTTGCATGCTTACTATACCAGTTGGTTTGATATGGAGTTTCTCTACTAGTTCTTGAGAAATAAATGAATTATGGGCGCCTTCATCGAGTAGAATGTTAGTCATAACACTTTCATCATGGTACCATACGGGCGCTACGGCGGTTTTCAATAGAATTTCGGTATGTGCTGTAACTGCAGAATGCATAGCGGCGCTCTTTGTTTCTGTAGTACTTTGTAGCTCTTCGTTGACAGGTTTTGTTACGGCTTTATTTTCATTTGAAGTGGAGTTTTCATTTAGTAAATTATTACGGCAGATGCTACTGTGATGCTTCATACTGCAATTTCGGCAACTGTATTTTGACTTTCATTCCGAAACCTTGTGATTACCGAAACAGTTAAAGCAAACTCGTTTTTCCTTTACGATTTGGGTGCGGGCGTTTATATCGGTGATCTTTGTACATTCATTTGGGTGATGCGGGTTTTGACAAAACAAACACGGCCTTTTAGTCTTAACGGAACTATTGTTGTTACTATCTTTAGACCCTGTTGACTTCCATCTTTTGTTTGTAGTTTCTGTCACGAACGATGCGGTGGGGATAATATCGGTTTCAATAGGATTGGCGTTAGCGGCCTCTTGGATACAAATTTCTTTCTTTATTGCTTTGCGTAAACTTGAAATATCCCAATCATCATAATGTGGTCTCGAGTAATGTTTTGTCTGACAAAACATGGAAGTTTGTTGAGTATTAGTGGTATTAAAAGGCTTCCGTACGATTCCTGATATCGACCCATTCCTTCTAATTCACGTATATTACTTTCTATTGTGTCACTGAACGATTTCAGTCCCCTAATTCCGGGCGTTGGTGCAGGCAAATTTAGCAAATTTTGCATGTATGCGTTTACTATTTTGTGTTGTTGGCCAAATCTCTCGTGTAGAATTTGTATTGCTTGATTATAGTTTGTATTAGTCATTTGCATTCCCGAAATACACTGGCTAGCTTCTCCATAAAGTTGCGATTTTAAATAATTAAATCGTTGCACGTCACTCAATGAAGGATTTTCATGAACGGAATTATTATAGGAATCCCAAAAGGCTGACCATTCCAATAGATTTCCGCCGAAAGTTGGCAAGTTGAGTTTAGGCAATTTGTTATAATGACTTGACACTGTGGAGGTGGGCATGCTTGACTGGATTAGGCTTGTTTGCTCCGAGTTGAAAATTATCTGGTTAGAATGATCTTGCACGCTGGGGTTATTGCATATAAAAT
This sequence comes from Mytilus edulis, assembly GCF_963676685.1. Classification (NCBI taxonomy): domain Eukaryota; kingdom Metazoa; phylum Mollusca; class Bivalvia; order Mytilida; family Mytilidae; genus Mytilus; species Mytilus edulis. Next base: position 18,360,503 of record NC_092354.1, read on the forward strand.
CTGATGCATTAGGGTTAAGAGCTGATTGATTTTTAGACTGACTAACACTTACTTCTTTTATGAACTTTTCAATTTTCGTTATTCCAATTTGAATCTCTAACTCGTATCTGTCAACTTCTTCAATTTCTTCGTCGAGGTCTTCTTCTTCTTCAATAGATTCTAGAATCTTCTCATTGAGGTCAGACAATGTCTTCTTCTTGGTTTTGATAAGCTCCATCATGGATCTGAGGTTAACAACATTTTGTTGCGGTTCTTCTGTCGGGTCTGCTTTTTTCAGTAGTTTTATTACTGCTCGTCTATGTGCGGCTCGTACTGTTTTGAGTTTCGAACTCATCTCTAGTTGAGGTTTTCGTCACGGCACCAATATCATGACGGTTATTCACTTTTGTTGTGGAAGAAAATAACGTCTTGCTAGTTCAGATGCTTTATGATCGTAACATGCAATATATATATACGTAACAATAACGTTACGTTACATTAACAATAGTGTGCGCGAAAGTACGGGAAACAACTAGATTACAAAACGTTCTAATGTCTCTTGGCCTATATTCACGACAGCGACCCTCACAAATACTTAGCTGGATTGGGTATCAAAAATGTCCATTCACATTCAATCTCAGTGGGAAAACATAGATAATTGCGTAAATATTCATCTGTATGATTTGCTAAATAACCCATATCAAAATCCTGCAAACTCAAAATGAAAATAGTTTATTGAGTTGGTGCCTCCTATGCCTATTTCTGAATTTTTATAAGAATCGTTACATTTTTTCACAGCTTAACTTTCCTAGAAATAATTAAAATCTGAGTTCTATGAACTGTTCTATTTTATTCACAATTTTCAAAAAGGTGGTTGGATAGTGATAGCACCAAAACCATTGACATAGAATAGTCAACCAAATGCCGGATGTAACTTAGTGGTAGATTAGAAAGTATGAAATACTTAAAATGTTTATTTTGTTAATGGTGCAGATGAACGAAATTTACTGCCTTTTCCAGAACAAATAATACAGACAGGCATTTTAAAATCGATTGTTAAGAATACTATAAGTGTTTTCTCCTTTATCATCATTATGTAGTGCAGTATATACAAATGTAGTGTACCTGACGTGAATACATCAAATTATAAAGAGATGTAACTTTATACATTTGCAGGTTAACTACACATAAACCATATTTGCCTGATTCCTAAAAGAAGCAAAGAAAGGGATTGAAAAAAGCTGAAAACAAACTGACAATGCCATGGCAAAATAAACGACGAACAATAATACAACAGAAAACAAAGCACAACACCGAAAACTTACAATTGAGTAACTAGAACTAGACCTGAAAATCGTGGAGAAATATCGGTATTCAAGGAGCAGATCCTGCTCCACATGTTGCACTCTGTAGTTATCTATATTATTTTTGTTTACATATTTATGCTGTAAAATAAGTTCAACGTGTGCCAAATGCATGCGAGACAAAGAATAGTTGCGTAATTGTAGTATATAATGTTAATGAAATTGCAGGTGTGATCACGTTCAAGGATGTGTTCCATCTCTCTCAACATCTGGTAATTCCGTTTATGCAACCTCTGGTAAGTAACATGACAACCATTGAAATAACAAATATCTATTTTACAATTATAAAAAATTCGCCATCTTGTTTACCTTAGCTACAAAAGGTTGTTAGGTCAAGGTCGTCTATTGACAAAAAAATAAGACCGACAGCACTCTCGACTAATCATATAATAGTTATCAAAGGTACCAGAATTATAATTTAGTACGCCAGACGCGCGTTTCGTCTACATAAGACTCATCAGTGACGCTCATATCAGAATATTTATAAAGCCAAACAAGTACAAAGATGAAGAGCATTGAGGATCCAAAATTCCAAAAAGTTGTACCAAATACGGCTAAGGTATATAAGTTTTTAATTCCTCGTTATATCCAATAATTGGCCGCTATTAATCATGATGATTATAATCACAATCCGTCAAATAAATTACATCCGGTAAAACAGTAACTAAATCTAAATTTTTGTTTTATATTTTGAATCATCTATAAGATGCAAGTGAAAAACGCTTGAGCGAGAAAAACTGCTATACGAAAACTGAAAGGTATGTTAATATTGATAGACTAATTTCGTTCAGGCTTCATCAAGATTACATTTTAATAGTTTCGCATTGCTTCGCTTGCAGTATTACAACCGACATTAGGGAATGCTTATTTTTTTGAAAACCAACTAAATAACTGTGTAAAGGTAGGACGTACAATATTTTGAAATTGAACTCCAAACTTCGCGTTTAACAAATAGTTTAAAATCAAATTAGCAAATGTTGCATGTATGCAAGCTAGAGAACAGTAAACTAAAAAAAAGATAACTACAATGTACTGGCATTCAAAAATGTACTCTTCTTGCTTCAAAAGGTTACATGATAATCAAAATATGAATTAGTTCAACAAAATGGACTTCATTTGTCTTAAACTTTCAAGTATATGTAAATAACGGCTCATAGACCCAATTAACACGATTCAAATATATTTAAGTGGTGAAAAACTGAAAGTATGTTGTGCAAATTTCGAGGAAAAGGGAAATTCTTGCAAAGGTAAGTTTTTAACTGTTTAATATTTGCTTGAACTAAATGGTAAAAGAAAATATAACCTAAACTCTTCTTTAACGTCCTCAATCTTTATAAACGTGATAAATACGCCTTTGAGAGTTTCCTGATGAGATAATTTCAGAAATCACTTCGGACGGAACAGTTTTTAAAAATGTAGTTTCTATGGTAAGGGCAACATTAAAAAACAGAGATATGTCATATAATTTTAATTAAAGAGAAGCAGTTCAAAGGATTATTTCTACAAACCATAAGACATAATTGATTTAAAAGTATATTGATTTGTCAACGTTATCCAAAGTTTAACGTTTAAAATGTGTAAGCAGACACTTCGAAAGGTCTTTTTTAAAAGCATTTGCGTAACCATATTAAATACGTCTTCCCCTACCAAATTGTCTTTTCTATTGTTTAGTAACGAACCAAATAAGTTCAACAGACAGTACCAGAAAACGAAATGAAAACAAAGTTCGACATAGACCATTTACTTACCGTATAATGTCTGCAAAACAAAAAATTACCATTACAAACCTATGCTTCAGATTACTCTCTGTGTGCCTCAAAAACTACTTAGTATTACAAAATACCATAATTAGAATATGACATTACTTTTTTACAGCTTGTTTAAAAGGGTTCACATCGGATGCGGGACAAAATTGCAGGCCCTGTTTGAATCATAAATATGGTGACAAGTGCGGATTTGACTGTAAATGTACCGATGATGAAATGTATGTTACACGCTTGACAGATATCATATGTTTTGTCTTATTATGTGCAAATATTTCATTGACAAATTCAAAACAAGCAACACATATAAGATGGCAACCTCTACAAATGCTTAGCTGGATTGTTTATTAAACATTTCCATACACATTCAATTGAATGGGGGAAAATGGACAATAGTGTTAATATTCATGATAAAAAGAATAACGACGAATGGCCAAACAACAGTATACAAAAAATAAAAAAAAAATAAAAAAAACATGAGCAAAACAAACCCCATTACAAACCTGTTTCCTGAAAAGGGCACGCAGGTCCTGCTAAATATTTGGCATCCTAAAGATAATGATATTTTAATTTACAAATAACAACTAAAGAATCAATTAAACAGTGTGCCGTAAATTCATAAGATACAAACAATAGATGCATCAGTGTATTTCGTATGGTTATCTAGTCATAAAATCAGGTTTAATCAACACATTACTTGCATAAGAAACTGCTTGTGTCAAGTCAGGAATATGCCAATTGTTTTCTATTCGTTTAATGTATTTGAGCTTATGATTTTGCAATTTCATGAAGGACGATTACTTTTTAGTAATCCTTCTGGGTTTTTTTTCTTTTTGCAGGTGTAATCATATTGAAGGATGTGTTGTATCTTCACCAACATCTTCTATAACATCTAGTGCTTCCGCTTATGCAAATTCTTGTAAGTATTATGATAAACAGCTAACAAATAAATAAAAAAATAGCAAAATTTAGACACATAAACGTTCTGTACATTTCATCATATGCGTTTTTTTGTTTGACCCGATTAATGTATATTTGAATCAAAAGTAGTATGTTGTCGAGTGCCCTTTTCACTACTAAAGATTAATCCTAAAACTTGGGCAAAATGTATCTTTGTTTCAATGAAAAGAAATTTGGAATGCAAATATGTTATCTTACCAAGTATTACAGTGAACATTTCACATACAATGTTATGACATATAATAAAACAACAATCAGCGGAAGTAAAGCAATCGAAAGTTTGCCCCTTTTTTTCAATGTTAACATGCTCTAATAACCATGTCACCTCAAATATTTCAACTGAATTGAAATGAATATTTGTTTTTGTGTAAAACCGAATGTTAAGTACTATGAGTTGGTGGTAGTATACATTATATGCTGTGTTGCACACTCACATAAAATATATTGCCACATAACAGACCGTTCACATAAAACTTATTGTTGTAGATATATCAAATTCATATCGCGAGACAACTGTAAATGGAGAAAGCACGGATTGTAGTGTTCAAGGTATATGTGTGTTATTTGTCAGGTCATACCCAATAGCAAGATAAGTAACGTCCGTTTTGCATTTTGTTTTGTAAGCTATTGTAGATACTATAAGTATTTCTTAACAAACACACACACATACAAACAATAGACGATTATGCATATGCAGCCGCTTACAATTGTGTACCATATGATAAATTTGAAGGTTTTGCAAATTAAACTATCAACGACAATACCAAGAATACATTTTATAAACAGTTTAATAAAGGGCTTGACAATAATGCAATACCAACACATTGTATCGTGCATGGAACAACCATTGCTTGGCTTTATTTTGATGTAAATCTATTGCCTTTTAAAAATTGTATCTGTTATTTTTGTCTTTATTTATTCTTAATAATATCAATTTGATTATGAGGCTCTTCATTTTTTATTTGATTCTTATTTTCTCTGGTCTTTCCATAAAAACACATTTATTTCCATCAATTAAACATATTTTGATTCATCAGTAAACAGTCTGCAAAGACATAAACTGTATTTTTTTTATTTCAGGACTGTTGTCTAGAGAAGTAATTGTTTATTCTGCATTATCAGTTTTAGTAATTGGTTTTGGCATATCTTTGGGCTTGGTTTTCTTCAAGTACAAAACAATAACGCAAAAGTACACGGTAACAATTAACCAAACACAAATTTCATCGATACCTCAACAAATCCAAACTATTGAAATTGCGGACCGTTTATATGACATTATTAATGAAGAAGATATAATTGATGACCGACGTATCCAGCAAATGCAAATGTCGTCTAATTATCTTGATGTAGTACATGATTCAAATACAAGAGAGAGTTGTGAAAGCAAAAGTCTTGATAACCAAGACAATCCGTGCCAATTACAATCAATTATTCAGATGCAAAACAAAGCACACAATTTGAAAGTAGATGAACGTTCCTTAATGAGTAGTGATAGTACTTCATCTTCCGATGAATATCAGCGGGATTCAACACAAGATTACTTAAATCCTTATCAACCAATGATTAACATTTCGCCACCGACAGAAAGAAAGTATCTTACAATACCAACTCCGCACAGCAGAATAGACGGTATTTACAAAGATTCTGAAATAGTAACAAATGAATATGAGCTTCAGCATCCTCGTGAAATGGAAAAGAACGATATCACCAATCTTAATGACAATTATAAAAGTTCTTCCGTTATGAAGTAATGTCTACAAGGGTGTTTCAATTATGGAAGGAGGAAAAATTTAATTTAATTAATTGTTGAAGGGTTCAAAATAGACGGCAAGTAAAACCTAGTGGAGATTGGCCTTCGCCCTTTCTTTCTATGGAGGTTCCTAACCCTCAATCAACCCGTATGGGGTCAGAAGCCATATAAATTAATGTAACTTTATATCAGAGAGTGATATAGTTTGTAAGAAGATTCTTAAGAAATAATGACCAAGTTTCGAATGATCTGAGCCATTAGTTAGTTAAGTGTTTCTTAAATTATACAAATCGATTAGTAAATATGTGTTTGTGTTTAAAAGGAATCTTTTGTTAAAACATTTTTATTCAATGACATAATAGATGATGCTAAGCATTAATCAATTAAAATATGCAAGGACAGGAGACAAAACAGACGAAAAAGACACCAATGGACAAACTTGCTATGCTATTGTAAGTAAGGAATATATAATCGATTAAAAGAATAGTGGAATTTAATGTTTGATACTGACTTAATCAGCTCAAATATCAGTTCGCTCCAGCGATCTCGCTTAATATTCCTGCTGATAACGTCAGTTTAAAAAAATGCCAGTATTTACTATGTATTAACTTTTCGCTGGGCCATTAGCAGTTATCAGAGACTAGACTTTTTTGTTCTGTTAGCATAAATGATAGTATCAATATTACTATAATTAATTCAGATACCAATGTTTAAACTGGACAAACAAATTAATGACCTTGTGATACATGTATTCCTGTTCGTCAAATAAAATTGAGGATAGATGTAGGGAATGTTTCAAAGAGACAAAAACCGGAACAAATAGCAGACAACCGCCGTAAGCCACCAATGAGTCTTCTACACAGCAATTAAATCCTACACGCTGAGACAGGCTTTAGCGGCGCCTAAACGAAGTGTGTACTAGTTCAATTTGACGTCACACTCAACTGAAAAACATATAAATGAACTAAATAAACATACATACAGGAGTAACAAAGGCCAGAGGATCCATATTTAGACAGGCACAAAAATGTAAAGGGATTAAACATGTTTTGCGAAATCCCGATAATCCCCTTATACATATATCCAACAATATTATAATCAAAACATACACAAAAGAACACACAGTCACAAAAGGTCCTATTCCGATGTCAGAATACTATCAGTAACTAACATGTCAGCTCCCAACCTCTACAAAACTGATTGAAAGATTATGTAATGATTATGAAAATCAAGGACAATCCCTGCCAGTTGCCTTTAAGTATCGTACCGTTATAGAACACATTGGAAGAGTATAACCAGTGCCATTCGAAGAACTTGTTTTATTTCCGATGCAAAGACCCTTCGAATGTATCAATATTAAATATAATATATGTCATGTTTATTGATATAAACATTATACAGCGAAACCTGGGTAAACAGAACCCTGATAAAACCGAATTTCAGTTTAAACCGAACAATTTTCAAAGTCCCACAAAATTTCCCTATCAATTAACGTTAATCTAACCTGAAAAAAACCGAACCCTGTCAACACCGAATTTTGAACACTTTTTGAAGGCTCGTTAGTAAATTTGTATCTAAATATTACCTGTCAAAATCGATCAATACCAATCAAAACAATAAAATATTATTAATTATTTGCATGAGTTAATTAAACAAACACAGGATGGCAGAGTATCCCCGAAGGTATTTGAGGTTTAATGAACTTGTGAGTTGTTATTACAAACTAATTAGTATGTCTGTGTCCATGTATAAAGTGATTTTTTTTGTAAAGAAACGTTAAACTGGTCATGCTGGTCAGCTACCCCCATCGCCGATAATGACAAGAAAGGAACTTTCACTCAGATCAATTAAATGCACCTTACTCAAATAATTACGGCCACAAATTCGAAACTACCATTATGTAGCTAAACTGTTTAATTAAATAACAGTTTTAAAGCCTTTCACCGGATTAAGAAGTCGTGCAACACAACAAGGTCAATGGATTTCGATTGCTGGATTCCCTTTAGAGGCCCTATATATTTGATTCGTATGCTCCCGAAGACTTCCGTTAGCTATTTAGCAACGATAAAGTTTGAGAATAAACTAGACCCCTGCTGTTGTTTCACTGTTGTCGTGTGCCGAAGTATCAATCAGTGGGTGACCATTTTATTCCGAGAACTCGTGTGTACAATGACGTTCCCGATTCATTTACGATTCACTTGACAGTGACTGTGAATCTGAATTGGTCAGTGAATTAACGGCTGAGAAAATAATTATAAAAGCAAAATCGCTCCACGTCGGACATCTCCGAACGACGAGCGTGATGGACGGAGTGGCGTTTGATTTATAAACAAAAATGTAGCAAAACGTCTATCTTCTTTTATTTTTACATTTACATCTAAATCACCACAAAAATAATTTGTGGTCTGTTGTGTCACCTATTATCCCTTGTCAGTAAATGCCAAAATTATTTTGGTGTCGACTTCCGTTTACCTCTACAATCCGAACACCTGTGAATACCGAACAAAACTCAAAGTCCCGTGGGTGTTCGGTTTGGACAGGTTTCACTGTATTTACGAAAAAAGTCCTTGTAGCGATTTTAACCTATAGCAAATTTTCTGCCTTGTTGAAATACTTTTTTCTGCAATAAAAAGATGTCTTTTGTTAACATCAAATACGTTGTTACATAAACGAGCGAATCGAACAAGTTAAGATATATCAACACCGTAAGATAGTGACAAGGGAACGTCACTGTCGGCATACTTCATAACAAAGCCAATATGACAGAGATGAACCACTTAACAACAAGCTTCTGACATTGAAAATGCGCAATAATAACGTGATGGGTTTAATTAAGTTTGTGAGCGCTCAATCTTCCCAACACAAGAAACGATGGTGTAACAGTACAACATATGAACAAACTGTAAACATTTTTTGCAAAGACTTAACTCATCAGATGGATACGGATATATACTGTGTTATTTTCTATTCTATTTCGTTCTTTCATTGCAGTTGATCCATATCTGATTCATAAGGCGCTTTTTACTGAGGTGTCACTTTTCTCACTTTATTTTGAATTATTTGCAATTGCCATATTGCTAGTGAAATGATATATAAAGTGCACAACGTTCTACAATTACATGTTAATGTCCTTAACCTATGGTATTGCCTAAAATTTAGTTATTTTCAATCCTACTTCATCCCCTTTATTATCTCCTTGGCGGCAAAGGTGGAATGAAATTATGGTTATCGGACTGATCATTAGTCCGTCCGTTTCTTGATTTTAAGGTCCATCTGCCAGTCAGTTTGTCATTTATTTTCGTTTTAGGATGTTCATATATCTAGTTTCCGGTTGCAACGTACTCCCAAATATTTTTAACTAAAAGTCAAGATATCTTAGTAACGTGTCATCATTATAGTAATAGTTTCAGAAAGGTCTTAATCACATACTTCAAACCAGATTGCCATCTTGCAAATACATATGGTTCCATATAATGAGTAGTAAATTTAATAAAAAAATGGGTTTTTTTACTTTCCTCTGCATGCTTTTTATAGCTGACTATGCGGTATGGGCTTTGGTCATTGTTGAAGGCCGTACGGTGACCTATAGTTGTTAATGTCTGGGTCATTTTGGTCTTTTGTGGATAATTGTCTCATTGGCAATTCTACCACATCTTCTTATTTATATTTGCTACATAAGACATGTTTAATAAGGCAACGGTCCCAATTGATACGTGAATCACTCTGTTTAATGTTAACATATAGTCACTGAAATATATTGGTGTCATGCAATGCTGCTGTTTGAAATTATGGCCTGGATAATCTGATCATGTGTGCTTACTCACAAACATGCTAAAAAAAGGGGCGTAAACTACAATGAGCAACAAAACCAAAAGCTCTTTACTTTGTATGCTGTTAAGCCCTTTACATTAGACATATACCTTATCAATACATGTAGTTTGCGTGAATTGGCGTCTATCACATTTTTGTGTTTCGCTGAATGGTACAAAATTGTATGCAATTTTATAACTTACGGTAATTTGTTACATAAATAGACGACAACCATTAAACCTATTTTGATTCATTATTTAATATTAAGAAAATAAATAAACTATCAATTATTACAATTTCAGGATTGTTGTCTCGAGAAATAATTGTTTACTCCACATTATCAGTTGTAGTAATTGGTTTTGGGATATGTCTTTGCTTTGTTGTCCTCAAGTACAAACCATTGACCGAAAAGAAAGTTATAACTATAAACCAAACACAACATTCTTCGATACCTCAACAAACCCAAAATATTGAAATTGCGGACCGTTTATATGAGATTATTAATGAGGAAGATCTACTAGATGACCGACGTCTACGGCAAATCCAAAAGGAAATGTGGTCTGAATATCTTGATGTTATACATGATTCAAATACCACAGATAGTTGTAAAAGCAAAAATCTTGATAACCAAGAGAATCAGTGCCAATTACTTTCAATTATTCTGACGCAAAACCAAGAAAACAATTTGAAAGTGGATGGCCGTTCCTTAATAAGTGGTGATAGTACCTCATCTTCCAATGAGTATCAGTGGGATTCATCACAAGATTACTTAAATCCATATCAGCCGATGATTGAAACTTCACCATCGGCAGAAAGAAGGTATTTTACCATAGCAACTGCACACTGTAATGTAGACGGTGATTATACAGATTCTCCAATAGTAAGATATGAATATGAACTGACGTATTCTCGTGAGTTGGAGAATAAGGCTTACACAAATGACAATTATGAAAAATCTCCAGTCAGCTTCGAAAGCAACGAGTCCAAGTCTGTTTCAAATAGAAAAGGAGGGAAAGAATCTGAATCTTACGAAAATTTAAAATGTTGAACGGTTCAAAATGACGTCAAATTCCGAAAAAGAGGATAAAAAAGATGAAATAGAATGAAGATTTTATGATTTAAAAATTGTAAAAAAGAAGATGAGATATGAATGCCAATGAGACAACTGTCAACAAGAAAGAGACCAGATTGATACAGACATTAACAACTATAGGTCACTTCACGGCCTTACTATATATCTCACTTTACATCAGATCGTAACATGCTATGAACTAAGCTTCTTCAGAAATAATGACCCAGTTTCTAATGATATCAACCATGAATCCCTGTTTTTTTTTTTTATTAAAGAAATAAAAAAGTAAAAATATGTTTGTTTCTAAAAGGTATGTTTAATAGAATATCTTCATTCAATTAGAAGGAAGATACAATAGTTTTCAAATGTACCAGACTAATAATTCGATACCATAGACGCGCATTATGTCTTCATAAGATTCAACCGTGACGCTCCGATCAAAATAGTATAAAAGACAAACAGGTATAACATTGGAGAGTATTGAGGACTAAAATTTCCAAAAAGTTGTGCCAAATACGGCTAAGGTAATTTATGCTTGATACTTGAAACTTCATAGTGTTTCGAATAATTCTTTTACAAACAGTTAATTTATAAAAATGACCATATAATTGGTATTCATGTCAACATCAACGAGTTGACTTCAGGACTAATGATAAGAAATCGGAGCATCGCTAACCATCGATTTAATTAAATACTATTTTACTTCGAAAAATTGTAATAAAGAATCTACAGACATTTTGACGATAGGTGAAGTTTGAATAACATTTCAGGCCAATCATCAGTACGATTTTAATTCCTTAATCATATATTTTCCATACCTTAACAGCGATACAACAACCACACCTGCATACGAAATATTTATTTCCAAACTCATTCGATATTCAAGGAGTAGCAGCTGCTACTCTTGATTATACAACATCATCCTTTTCTGAGTAGAATAGCTTAACGTTGATGAACTTGCTGCTCACAAGGAAACTATTACATCAAGAATCCCAAATGGTGAAGTTAAATTCATCCCTTCGTTAATTTAACGGACGCCATTACGAATTGGTTGACAGTTATGGAATAACAGTTTCACAGATGTTTTCGAATATGTTCCTTGTGTCGTAATTAAAATACTCTTCCCTTTGAACGAATGTGTTCTACCAAATTAGACTACATGTATATACTGGATTTGTAATAACATAAACAACACGAAGGGTGCCCGTGTTGAAAAGGATCTGTCTACCCTATCGGTGGGGTTCATGTTGCGTAGTGTTTAGTTTTCCATGTTATGTCTGCTGTAAAATCTAGGTGTGTGTTTGTCTTATTTGTCTTTTTGTATCAATGGCGTTGTTAGTTTATTTTCCAATCTATGAGTTTGACTATCCCTATGGTATCTTTGGACCCTCTTTTTTCTTTTGAAAAGTAGTCCAAAGATGCCTTGTTGAAAAATATTCGTAATTTCACAAATAATTCATGATGGATACGGAGTATAGATTTTAGTTAATGACGTTGGTTGTCCTCTTCAAAACGGGTTATAGTCTTCTTTTTTTATTGTCATATATTCTTAACCTTAACGGCATTTTTTGGTAATATCAGTGTGTTGAGGCTGAGTATTTAAACATCTCTTAAATATGTTAATGTGCAATGGTATTTTTTTCCTTATTGCTTATTTGAATTTTTATGATGTCCATTTTTTATTTTGTTCTGTTTGTTTCTGTTTGTTTCTGTTTGTTTGATAACATAATAACACAATGTTGACCACTGTACCCATTTTTGTTTGTGTTATAGATGAAATGTATTATACAATGTTATATCTGTTTGTTTTACTCAATCATTTTTGTCACTATAAAGGAATTATATGCGACTTTTATACAAGTGGCAGGTTTAAAAAGCTACATGTATGAAACCAGGTTAATAAACCATTTAATACATAAAGAAATGCCTTGTTTGATTTGTTTTAGATTTTTATTTTACTGATTGATAAGCGAAATTTCGTCATCACCTTGAGGAGTGTTATTTGTTTTGTTTGTAATTCACCTCATATATGCTATATAATAAATATCAATATTCTAATGCAATTTGGATTTAACAATTGTTTTCATTGGCTAAAAGTTGCCGTCAAATCCACAGTTGACCAGGCGTAACCAAAGAGGGACCCGCCATTTTAAATTTCTGAATCAACAAATGTTCAATTACTACTATTTAATCGAAAATAAAACAACACCTACCTCGAATTCGCCGTTTTGATGTAATTTTATCCGAATTTGAAGCGTACAGGTAACGTAATAACCTCCAGTTGTAAGTTTTCATTTGTATGACGTCACGTTTAGCCATGCCGTCTTTGTGCCAAAATCATTCCTGAAGTTTCGCGGATTTTTTTTTCTTGACAATATAGAATTTTTTTTAAGTTTTATCTTATTTTATCTTTTTGTAATGCATTATAATCGCAATAACAGTATTGAGTTGAAGAGATGCCACCGTCAATTTTGTAAATGTAAAAAAATTAGTGTTTCATTTTTTCTTGATATATAAAGTTCCGACCACTCCAAAAAGAGTTTACGCTTTACTCTCACTGTTAAGGGTTTCAATGATGTCAAAGCAGTATCTGCTGAGAAGTAGAATATAGCTATAATCACAAAAATACTGAACTTAGAGGAAAATCAATTCGGAAAGTTCATAATAACATGGCAAAATCAAATAACAAAACGCATCAAAAACGAATGGACAAGAACTGTCATATTCTTGACTTGGTACAGACATTTTCAAATGTAGAAATTGGTGGATTAAACCTGGTTCTATAACACTAACCCTCTCACTTTAACCATGTTAATGACAGTCTCATCAAACTCCGTTATATTTACATTGATGCGTTGAATAACCAGACAAAATAAATAAAATAGTCAAAATATGGGTACATCAGTCATCATCGTATAACAGTTTTAAAAGGAACAATACAACAGAACACAAAAACATCTACTATCTACGAACACATTCATTGATTTGAGTGTCTGACGTCAAAAAATGTTATACGTCACATATTTTATTTAATATTTTATCAGATTAGTTAGTCTGTTAGTCTATGATTCGTATTTGATGTTATCGGTAATATGTACATTTCCCCCTTCGATCTTACTGTCCAATATTTTTAAGATCATGGAAAGGACTTCCTAGTATGCAATGACGTCATGTATTAGTGCATCAATGTCACGTGCTCACGTTCATTTAGCTGCATTATCTTAACCCCAAAACACACATTTCCGATTATAGGAATATTTGGCTGGATTTATATTATTGCTGCTATATTAAGGGGAACACTAACTATTAGAGGAACACTGTCATAAATACTTTTAAAAGCAAACGAATAAAACAAAATTACAAACCTCTAGTAAACGTAAATTCTTTAAAAAAAATCATCATAAATACCAGTATTAAATTTTATATTTACGCCGGCCACTCATTTCGTCAACAAGAGACGCTCGAATCCACAACAAAGTTAAAAAAAAAAGCCAAATAACACTTTAACTGCTAGTTCGCAGCCATCAACAACTAATAAAAAAGCATGCATATAAGACTTAATTATCAATCTGTACATCCAACATCCAATAATTTAGTGTACGGATGACATGAACATGACATGAATAGTCGGAGGAAAACATGACCTTGTACAAGGTATCGACATATTGAAAATCCATGAATGTGTATATATATATATATACAACTCGTCTAAACATCAACCCAACAATGTTAGATCTGTAAATTTGCTTTCGCAAATTTTTGGTTCTTCCCTCGCCGGGATTCGAACCCATGCTACTGTGATATCGTGACACCAAATCGCCTGCACTGCAGCCGTCCCGCTAGACCACACGACCACCTGGGCTATATATAGACTTACGCAATCATAGATTTGATCATAGTTTTCAATTAAGACTTGTTTATATTTTTTCGTTTGGACTTGTATCATATTTTCCCTACGGGTTAAATGATCCGTTCATCCTATTTTAACTCTTAAAATTAAAGAGTCTATATTAAATTGAGGGTAAATTGTATGGCTTTCCAAATGCCGTTTCGATCCTTAACATCACTGAAGAGAAATTTATTGTCGACATCCGGATCTGGTTAACTAAAACAATATTGACACCTTATGTTTGTGGCATAAAATCTTGGCCACAAGTTTATTGTTTTCTGTTAGTTTTAAAATTATTTTCATATTCATTTTGTTATATCTTGGGTCCAATTTTATTTGGCAATCGCCAATGGCAGTCAGTAGGGTTAAAGAAAATCAATTGTTCGACCTGTTAGTCAAATGTGTTTTGTTTTAATATTCTTTTTCACTTTTTTTGGTCTTTTGGAAAATGTTTTTATCCAACGCAATCATAGGTTTGAATGTAGTTTTCAATTTAGACTTCTTTATATCTATATATCTATATTTAAAATACTGATATTTAGATTGCTTTTAATTTACTGATAACAAAATCAATATGTATACCAATAACAACGATATTCAATGATCTTATTACAGTGTTGGATTGGTAGCCTTTTAGAATAAGTTTATCTAAAGGAGCGATAGGTTTACTAAGAACGATTCCGTAGAAACCAGGGTTTATCCATCATTTTCCGTTTTCAAAAATGCCCGTACCGGAAAAAGACAGTTGTTATCCATTCCGTTTGATGTGTTTTAATTTTTGATTTGTAGCGACTTTCATATTTTGAATATACCTCGAAGTTTTTTTTTTGTGATTTTGCTTTTGATTGCTGATAAAATTAATTTGTTTATAAAGATTGTTTAGTAGAGACAGCAATTTATTGATGTCTGTAAGGACACTTAAGTTGTTTAAATGTAAAATACAGTGTAGAAGATCCAGTTCTTCATCTTTGGTTGAAATCCAAAGGGAATATTTAACACAGACCTTTTCGCCTTTTCCAATGCGAACTGGTTGGAAACGTCTGTGACTTGCAATATCCTAAATGATAGGTAGGTTTGTATAGGTTTGAATAAGAGATTATAACTGTGGTTCCCAAAGATGAGTTATACAGATAATGAAGTGTTGAACGGGGTAATGAATAAAGCATCGTGAGAATGTGACGAATACCTTACAACTTTTCTATAAATGGCAACAAAACATTAAAGAATACCGTATAACGGGTTTATTTTCGTAGGTGAACAATTCGCGATTTTCATAGAAAAAGGTATACGAAATATGTTGGCGATTATTGTTATAGCGGATAAAAAACCTCACAAAAACTTTGCATGTACACTTTTAAATTTGCGGAATTTATTTTGGCGATTTTGTTTTATCTGCAAAAATAAGCGAAATTTACATACAGCAAAAATAACCTGCTACATGTATATGGTACATCACAGAGAGTTGTTGACGTATAATGACATCGACCATGACTGCATTTTACTCGAGAGCTGAAACAATCATATGCACCGAGCTACACTAGGGACGAGATGAAATACCTATGAAATCAATGTTGTCAATGCAACAATATGGTGTAGCAGTTACCAATTGCCGAATACAGTAGTCCTTTTTTTGTTCACGGAGAGGCTTTGTAAAATGTGGATTATTAGCTTGTGGTATATTCTTATTGCATAGAAATAAATGGAAGATCTGACTGGTTAAAATGGTGGTAAAAAAGGTTGCTTGAATGTGTGATTGATGTCAGATCTAAGTCTGCAAATGATTTTGGTAGACCTTCCCTTAGTTTCATCCAGATCATCTTAACCTTTGGTAAAATAATACTGTTTAGTAATATTGCTAGTGAAATTTGCATATTTTATATAAGCAGCTATTTGCTACATATTTTAAAATGAGAAAGTGTTGCTCAGAGTCATTAAAATCCAAAATGTTTGTTTTCGACGTTCTTGTAATATTATCATGTTTTAGGTTCTTAATGATTTTGATGAATGACCACTTGACATTTAGAGTCGATATAATTTATAAACTTCAATAATTTCCTGATTTCATATTATATACAACATGACAATACATAGATAACTTCAGATGGGTTTTCAAATTAACTGTTGAATTTTCCTGTGGTTTTGCTTACACTCTGAATACATCAGTCATACACGATCAATACATTCTCTTACGATTTTGATGGCTGTCAGTTTCTTTTCAAAAATGAGATTAATGTCTGTTTGGTATCTTTTGCCCCTCTTATGTCTGTGGTTATTGCCTTCAATCTTTTTTTCATTTGTGCTGATGTTTGTATTTTGAAACTTATAAACAAACTTTTCAAATTAATATACCATTCAAAATTTAAACCACTTGAAATTTAGCGTCGACATTAATGCTCAACTTTAATTCTGACTTATTTCCTGGTTTTATAGAATATACCATGCATAGATTTTTTTCCGGTCAAATGTATTTTTAAATACACAATTATTTCCTTAATGTGTCATCTGTAATGATAACATTATCATAATAATGATAACAGTGATTTGTTTTACTTTATTGTTTATGTTTATTTCACTCTCTAGAAGTAAAATATGTCAAGTCAGAACTTCAAGGTATGTGTTTATTTAAAAAAAAATATGTAACTATAAGTGTCGTAGTGTTTTATGTTACAAAACATCGCCATCAACAGTTAATTTTGAAATTAAATAACTGAATTGATCGAACCCACGTTTTTGAAACAGATTTTGTATAGTTTCTTTTTTGCAAATCTACTTAAGTCAACTTTTCATTTTGTATGTATGACCCTGTCCCGAGTCATGAGCATGTATTTCAGTGGTTGTCGTGTGTAGATGTGTTACATATAGTAGTTTTTCGTTTATTGTTTTGTACACAAATTGGGCAGTTATTTTTCTAGTTTTAATTGTTTAACATTTGTTATTTCGGGGCTGACAATCAGATATGGGCTTTGCTCATTGCTGAAGGCCAAACGGTGACCTATAGATGTTAATTTCTGTGTCATTTGGTCTCTTTTAAAGAGTTGTCTCATTGACAAGCCTATCCCATATTCTTTTTCTTTATCTAAAAATATCCTTTTTTCAAGTAGATTTCTTTTTAATACACATTCTAATTTTCATTTGTCATGTAATGTTTAATGTGTACAACGAAAAACTGCAGAAATCTTGCATAATGATACATTATGAATTGCTATAAGATCCACGTCATTTGCTCCACTAAAACATGAATTTACGAGCATTTTGGAGGTTTTTGGATTCAGTTTTTGTTTTTGCCATGATTTTTGTTAATGAACATCATTAACATCAAGTTATCAATGTTTTCATTTTTTTGTTCTGCCTTTTCTTTATTACTGACACAAAACCAGTACATTCACAATAACAACATGTTGAAAAAGCAAAAGAACTGCTCTTTTATTTCATTCTTCAGCTCATGGTCATATTTGATCTTCAACATTATGAGAAAAAAACATACCAATCTAAATATATGTTTATACGGCTCCTAGCACCAGTTCGAGCATAAGGTGTTTATCTAATTTCAACTTACGGTTTTTAATTGACTATCTTTATTTGTTTTTCCAAACACAATTTTGAATAATAATATATAATGATTTTCGTCAACCTATCAACACAATAAAAGACTAAGCAGCTTCGAAAAACAAAAGGTTAATATAATGACTAAGAGCTGAAACTGATTAAAAAAATGTTTTAATATCCTTTAGTAATTTAACAAAAGATGTTTGCTGTGCTGATTATGAAAAAAAAGATAATGACTGCATCGGTAAGTCACATATTTATTTTGTACGTCAAACACATTGTATTATCTTCACATTTTAAAATGCGTGGAACGTATACGCTTAATAGATAAACGTAGAGAAATAGGAGGTTTGAAAGGTTTTGTGTTTTATAAATATGTAAAAACTATGTGTTAATGCAGTGTCAACTACAGGAAGCTTAGTGGTAATTTCGTCAATCATGCACTGAAACAATTGTGGAAAAATCACGTTTATTAGAATCTGTTGAGTTTGTAGTATTAACTGTTACATTGATATTGTTGAAAAAAACACTTGAATCAATTAAATCAAAATTATTACAAAAATCAATGTGCACTTGATGCTGAACTATTTGAAACAATCCCGCAGTACAAGGAAATTTTGATGCGCACATCAACTTGCTGTGATCAACTTTGTTCAATAATTAAAAGCTAAAAAAAACTCGTTCTCAAGAGAATGTGTACAAAGTTATAAAAAAAAGAGAAAGAAACCGGGAAAATATCATTAAATCACAATTTACAGCATTCAGGACAATCGTTTTTTCTTTTAAACTCGGGATCGTTATTTGAATTTAATGCAAACAAACAGAAATTGAGGATAGTAAACAACACATTGAACAAACTGGCATTTAGGATTTTGTTTGTAAAAAGCTAAAGATTGTAAGTTATTATCACTTTATACAGACCAAAATTTAAATGATTTTATATTGAAGCGTGTTCTAAAGGTTACACGTCATATATGGGACAACACTGTTATCCCTGTATGAAAAACACATATGGTGAAAGATGTCGATATGAATGTCAGTGCTCAGATTTTGAAGTGTAAGTATTTAAATGTATCATTATGTACAAACTATGAAAACATAATGTTGGTTAAATAATTTCAAAACACGGTACGGATAAATTTTCCGTTGAAGTGTCTACCTCACATAAGCATACAACATATAAACAATAAGAATTACACATAAAAAAACACTTCTTGTGTAAAAATAACAATCATGTTAATACATGAAGTTCAACTAGTACACACAAGTAATTTAAAAACGAGGTATGTTGTGCTTTGGTCAGTTATGTTGAAAGCCATACAGTGCCCTATATTTGTTTATACTCTTGTCTCCTTGTCTGTTTGTTAATCTTGAATAATTGGTAATCATACAACATTTTCTTATGTTAATCATATTGAATAAGATCAAAATATAGACAAAATTTTATATGATGCATAATACTTTGATTGCAGATGTGACAACGTTGAAGGATGTGTAAACTATGAATCCACTACTGGTATTTCTGTGTTTGCAACGTCTTGTAAGTTATGTGTTCATAAACTTCAATTATAAAACTGTAATAGTTATTCATTGTTTGAAAATAAAAATAAAATATCTTGTTTGCCGTATAGAGGTGGTAGTTATTACGAACGTGTAACAATTTCCACTTCAAGACTACATATTGACCACAGTATTTGAGGTATTCTGTTGTCCATCAAACTTTTCGGTAGTACTAGTATATGAATTTTGTTTTAACAGGGGAAATAATTTCAATCAGCTTCCATCTTTGGTTTGTTATTGATATATTGTTTTGTACAAGTGTTCCAATCGGAATGCTCAAGAATCCAAAACAATGATACTTAGGTCGCTTCATTTACACTGATTCTAGTCAGGAATAGCTGATCAATAAAGTCCTTAAAATTACAATTTTGTATCTTTAGTTGTCAACATCTGGCGGAAAATGTCCCGTTTGCAATCATTCTACAGCTTCTTATTTGATATATTATTCCATGCAATCTGTTTTTCTAAAGAACGATTTTCTATCAGTCTTTATCAGGATTAACTTCTAAGTTGTTCCCGAATTTTAAAATTAAATCTATTACAAAAATAAGTATTTTGAATGCATTGAATGATATTTATAAATATTTTATAATCGATAATGATTTTAAGAATATAATAATGAGTAAACGCATTTAATCTTTTTTTATAAGCTACCTTCGTTCAAAGTTTTGGTGGAAAAACATGTGGTGTGAACACTGAAAGGTATATTAATACAATTATCAGGCTGTATTTATCTAGTACATTTTTGTCACTCTATAGCAATTAAAATAGTTCTATGTCGTGAGGTTAAATTGAAAATTCAGGGATGAAATATGCGTTGTTGTATAGCAATAATGAACGTTTATGCCAAATTGTTTTGTTAAGTCTAAATCAAAATATTTTTGCTATTAAAACATGTTTGGGTTTGATAAAAATTATCTTTAAAAGTATCAAAACTTTATATCAAAGGAATATACAGTTTTCATAATTTTATTGACACCAATAGTGTGAAAACTTTTTCATTTCAATTTAAACTCCCAGTGGGTACACTAGTATTTATGAACTAATGAACAAATGTAAAAACGATTTTAACAAAATATAAAAATACTAGGTATATTACAAAAAGAGATAAATTATGTAAACATTAAACACTGTCAAACAACTGATCAAGTAAAAACAACTGACCTATTCATGACTTGATACATAATTTTACCGAATGAAATTATGGATTTAACCTTGTTGAAGAGCTAGCTAAACCTTTAACATGTGTGTATGGTCCCATTATCATGATTATGTTGACGAAATTCAGAGATCAACCAAAAACTTACATAAAAACATTCGTCTTATCCTACTGTTTGTAGAAAGCATTTCGAAAAAGAGAGTTTGTGATATTATTTGCGTGTTAATGATTATTCTATAAATGGAGGAAAACAATCTTGCTACGCGTTTTAGAATTGATCAAAATTACAAGAAATGAAAGGGAAACGGAAAATGCGTCAAAGTGACAACAATTTACCATAATAGAAAAAAAGAATAACAATGTATCGTTAATGCAACAAGTAAAACAATATTGAACATAGAAGCGGGAGTCAGATGGTTCCTAAGCTATTATGTATACTA
This sequence comes from Mytilus edulis, assembly GCF_963676685.1. NCBI lineage: Eukaryota > Metazoa > Mollusca > Bivalvia > Mytilida > Mytilidae > Mytilus > Mytilus edulis. The sequence continues at coordinate 18,381,795 of NC_092354.1, forward strand.
GTTTAGTAAAACAAATGTCACACCCTCGCCAAAACAAAATTAAAATACACACAAGAATACTACAGACTGTATATTCCTTAATTGGAACAGGCGCATTAATGATGCAGTTTATACAAAATTAAGGATATATGGTATGATTTTCATTGTAACATTTAGCCACCAAAGTTCAAATGGAGTTAATGTAAGAAGTTATCCGTAAGTGTACAGCGTTTAACAAATATATGTGGCGTAAGAACACATCATAATCTTAAATTACACCTATTAACTAGTGTGTTAAAACATAGACATATCATCCATGGTGACTGTAAAACGTACACAATGTCATCTTTATTTATGTTTCTTCATCTGTATAGATCATTTTTTGAGTCAGGTTTTAAACACCCCTGTTGATAAAATCAGCACCGTATGAGCATGCCTAAGTTCAACGTATATTTCATAATATATACACCATGTGTAATAAAGTAACGGTATGTTGCAATTAAGAATTGCAAAGTTGGCAATAGGGCAATTGGAATTTATGACGTTTGTCATATTTTCTTTTTTTGATTAACCCATTTGTTTGAAAATCAAGACAAAGTTATCGATTGTCTATTGCATTACAGGACATAATCAATATGTAAAAGAGAAAATAAGTATGCTTTTTCTTTTTGTCTGTTACAGAAACATTATGTTCGAACTCGTTTATAAATAACTGCCACTAATCAGCTTGGGGGATGCACAATGAGTATCAATATCTAACCATAATAAGTGAAACTTACCTTATTTTTTTTCCACCAAAATTTAAGTAGGATATGTAATCGTATGAGTAACATATTGATACTTATCAATTTAGTGAAGGAAAGGAAACTTTGGTATAACCTTTTTCATCAAAGACTGACGGACAAGGAATCAAACAACTAAATGCCTTCTTGGAGCATTCGGGAAACGTTTTCCGGTATCTGAAAAGAGTCAACGTAAAAAAAATGAACATCAGTGCAAACGGATAGCTGACCGTCTGATTGAAATGTTTTATTAATTTTAAAGTACTACAGCAACGACACTATTGTTGAAATTAAACTATGATATTTTATAGAGGTACAGTAAAAAAAGTATGTTGTGCAGATTTCGAAGAAAAGGGGAATGGTTGTATTGGTAAGTAATAATGTCTGAATGGGACCATTCATGTACATATTTGCCTCCAAAGGAGTAGGTTCAGTAAGACCCCTATTTGGCCCAAAAATATAGTAGTTTGAGAAAATTGTAATAATGTCATCTTTAAGGTACATTTTGGAAAGTAAAATAGTTCTGTTACATAAATATGAGTTGTTTTTGACAACACAATGCACAAATATCGCGTTCTAGCATCATTAAGTCATGGTAAATTACTGAAATCTTTAAAAAAAAATAGCATTTTGGTTAATCTTTAAACGGTTTCCGTCTAAAATGAACGTTGCTGCATTCGTGTTCATTCATAATATTGAAATGTAAGTTGTATTTAATCATAATACAAAACATATATAAAGGTTGACGATGAACACTGATGCGGCCACTTTCATTTTTGACAAAAACCATCTGAAAAGTGACATTTTTTGGCAAATTTGATAGATTTTTCATATTTAAGCTCAAATCAGAGCGTTTTTAATGACCAAATCAGTTAAAATCTTCTAAATAAACTAATCGAATCAATTGAACTAGACATTTAAGTGTTAAAAAATTGTCCTAAAACTTCCGTTAGATGAACCTGAAATTTGAGGCCAAAATCGGACCTTTCCGGACCTACTCCTTTGCCAATCAAAGTAATATAATTTTTCAAGCATACCGGATTCTGCATAATGCCAACACTGAATTCATTTTTTTAATGTAAGAAGAATTGTCAAGTATCGTGCTCGTAGTTTTGAAAACATAAACCGTAGTTTGTGATAAGGATTAATTATCAATGGTTATTATTGTAGAAATGTCTTTAAAAGATAAATTGTTTGTTAAGTGACGATTTACCGAAATTTGATGATTTATTTTTCAGCTTGTTCAATAGGATACACATCAAATATGGGACAAAAGTGCAAACCATGTCAGAACAAAACGTATGGTGAAAAATGTAGATATGAATGTTCTTGTTCACGTTTTCAAAGGTAAGTATTTGTCACATATGAAGGACTCACACCATGTTTCAGATCTCTAATAAATCAAACGTCATGTCAATTCAAATGTAAAGCAAATTTTATAGTTTCCAAATGTGGCAGATTTTATACTGCAAATGGAGGATCAGTCAGGACATATCTGACAAAGGACTTGACCATGCTATTCTAAAAAAAAATTCGACACAAATATAGCTTTAAATGATGGAGAAAGCCTTCATAGATATTATATATCTTTGATTGGTTCATATTTTAAATTTCGAGAAAGATTATTTGGTACATTAGTATATATCTGGTACCTTAGTGTATATTTGGTACATTAGTATATATTTAATACATTATTATATATTTGGTACATTAGTAAATATCTGATATATTGGTATATATTTGGTACATTAGTATATATTACGGATTACAAATGTGTCGAGGTTTGTGATTGGATAACAACACATAGATGTCAGTATATAATCAAGAAACTGCCGGGGTATATACGACGTTTTTCTCCCAATTGGAACCTCAAAAACGTCATCATAACACCGGTTACTATGTGACGTAGTCAAAAAGCTATCAGACTGTCAGAGACTCACAGAGGGAAAATAATGACGTGCTTCAGTCAATAATACATTTTTGATACAAAATCACGCAATTAACACTTTTAATACTTAAATTTAATGTTAAAAGTGTTATAATAAATTATTACATACACGATCAAATTATGTTCACAGCAAATTAGAAAAACCTTCATGTATGCCAAACATATCAGGTTGGGTTTTTCAACTTGTATATGTGTTGTCAACAAATACCTGCACTGAAAAATAACATTAAGTCAGGGGTAATCCGTAATATATGTGTAATTTAGGTCTCAGAAAGGGGATATACACTCATAGCCGGGATTGTCACAATATATACCCTGCCTGAGACCTGAATAACATATCATATTTGGTACATTAGTATTTATTTGGTACATTAGTACATATTTGGAACATTAGTTTATTTTTGGCACATAAGTATATATTTGGAACATTAATATATGGTAGTCGCTGTCATAGTTGACGAATGCTGTAGTTTTAGGTGTTAAATATTTTAAGTAAACTAATTTACAGCATTGCATTACAAAAACAGTATGTACGAAAGGCAAACGCAAAAAAACACACCAAAATCACAGTAAACGCGTACAATCAAGAGAATAGATATGATATAGAAATCAGACGAAGACGGGAAAAAAAGACCGGAAATTACAAAGGAATGTCAGCATAAAAAAAACCAATAGCATCAAAACTGACGTAGTTTGACTTTAGGTATGTTTGACGTGATAGAGTTCACCATTTTCCCTGAAAATTACTCAACAATCAAAATCTGCCATAGATTTGGAGAAATAAAAAAAAAATGGAATATTATTTGTGTGGCGTTTGTGACGTCATATTTGCCATATGTTTGGAAACTGCCTTAGATCTGAAATAATCATAGAATTGACTTCATGCATGATAGATGTGGTCATTTTATAAATTTCCTGTTTACAAAAGTATGATTTTTTTTAAATATTAAGTATTTTCTTATCCCAGCCATTTATTGACATAGCAGTATTTGGCACAACTTTTTGGAATTTTGAATCCTCAATGCTCTTCAACTTTGTTGATCTGAGCGTTACTGATGAGTCTTATGTAGACAAAACGTGCGTCTGGCGTATTACATTATTATCCTGGTACCTGATATAACTATATACATGTATGTGTGTAAGTTTTAGAAAATTAAAGGAAGCACCATATCTAAGATGGCGACTCCTTTTGATGCAAACTTTAGTTACGAATCTTACATTACATAGTTTGGGTCTATTATAGATACATATATTACCATATCAACATTAAACAATCCTTTATATAATTAATTTAGACAAACTTTTAGGTTTATTTTTCATTTTAATTGATACAGTATCATGTCATTGCAGGTGTCACCTTGCTGATGGTTGTGTTTCAATTCCACGAACATCTGATACTTCCGAGTATGTAACTAGTCGTAAGTAAATTTTCATCTACTGATAAACACATTTGAATGTAATGTTGACCTCTTTTAATATAGGCTTTCAAAAGGATAGAAAAAAATGTGCTCAGCCTAATATATTTATATGTATCCCTCTATTATGTTGTCTTTTAAAACGATTTTTGTTTTCTATGTACATGCCTATGCTCCTTCTATGAATATGTAAAAGAAGGTATTAGGTGTTCAAATTAGTGGATTAGAGAGTTGGTGAAGAAATATTTTTCGAGAGATTTGTGTTAATGAATGACAAGTTTAGTTTTAAATTTAGCTTATCAACAACATTTGATGTATGGCATAGAAATATGAAAATGTGCATGCATTTTAAATGTTATTCCGAAATAATACGATGAATCAATAGTTTCTTTTAAAAAACAACTTTATATAGTTGTGTCATGAATGTATTGACTACAACTCTTCTTCATTCATAAACTGCTATATTGTGATGTTTGGCAATATTTGTATATGTTGTAGATGACATAACTTCTCAATGGAAAGGAATAACAGGAACAGATTCTGCAATTGGTAGGAACGGTAACATCACTTTTATTTTCTGTTGAGGAGGGATCCTTCCGCTATCCTCCTTATTCATATCTGAATTTTGAAACAACTCCAGTTTGTGTTTCAGTCTAGTCGAACGATCCCCTTCAGAGATTTATTGCGATTTCAGTTGTAATGATTGAGAAAATAATAGAACACGTTTTGTAAAAAAATAAAATAGAATGATATTTTCAAATTGTTGCCACTGTAAGCATCAGCAAAATATAGGAATGTTAGATCTAAGATTAGTGATATATATTTTTATCTGAAATGTGAATACACCATCTGACTAAACACAACCTAGTTTTATCTGCTTTGGTTTTTGTCTGTGTCCCGACGTAACAAGGGTTTTTTAGATGATTTTTTTTTCTCTCAACATAATGCTATGTCAGAAAAGACTAAAAATTAGATCCAGAAGAAAAACCTTGTACTTATAGATATACATTTGTACTTTATTGATACCGGACGGGCAATGCTATTATTATCTCGCAAACATGCCAGGCTTTTTTAAACTTCCACGTCTTCGTTAGTATTGGACATCATGTGTTCGAAATGCTTCCATGCACGCCCGACAAGTAAGAACGATAATACGAACGCAGTTTAAACCTTTTATAAAACATTGATAACAAACTGGCATAACGTCCTATAGAAATGACAATATCATTTTAGATCATATGAAAATAAAATGTAAAACGCACTAAAATTGCTTAAGCAAGAACAAACAAAATCGACAAACGGACATCAAACATTAGATTTTAAACCTGCTAAATTTCTTACTGTTCCATCAGAAATTATGTTCAAGTTATATCAGAAATAAGAAAAAGAGCATCGCTTAATGTTGAATACATATACAATTCCAATATAAACTTTTGAATCAAAACGAAAACTAAATAAGCCTTTTTAAAGGTTATTTAAAATATCTGGATTTACATCCGAGAGACATAGCAAACACTCCAACTTCATAACCTCCTTTCCAAACTGTAGCAAGTGATTTCGTACCTTAATAATTTCGTACCGAACTTTTACCAGTTTGTACCCTATTAGCTAAATATATCTACCAATTTTGTCCTCATAGACTCAATAGATGTAGACGAAATGACGTCTGGCGTACTAAATCATAATCCTGGTACCTTTGATAACTAGTTACTATTTAAATGTTAAAATGTAAGGTTATTTAATTAACAAATAAAAAATTATCTGCAACTGCTTTGTGTATTACCATAAACAGAAGGCCACCAATAACAATGTTTGCATAAGAACTCGAACTGTATGTCACCAGTCAAAAACTTCCTATAGTGTTTTCAAGTCGAAAATTAAACTAGTGATATGTAAATTTTGGTTCAACTACACTTTGTGATAATCAATTTAATATATTTCAATACTGAGACACACGTCACAATTTCAAGTGGCACGGTTTTTTGTCAATAATCATTTTTAATCCAATTAGATAGAATATTACATTTTTAAAACAATTTGCCACTCTTGAGACGCCTGTACGGTGCGTGTCCTTAGTTACACGTTAACAGAGAACAAAATTTCTAACATTTATAAAACAAATGAGTTTACTAACTGTATGTACCATTCTTTCGAAGAATGAACCCTGATGATACCATGTTTCAATGAAATATGCTCTAAGGCACAAAATAACGATAAAAATGCAAACTATGACTTACTTCAAAATTATAATAATGTAATATTTTTATTTTGCCGATTGGGGAATCTTTTTTCTAAAGTTCAATCTACATGATATATGAAAGATTTAAAAAAAAATCTTTATTTCCCGCATTTTAATTTTTGAAACAACAATGTGAAGTTTTGTTAAATTATCGCTACAATATATTGCAGAGGCAATTTCATAAAGGACTTTTCGTTTTCAGTTATTATAGAGTTTGGCTTTTGTTATTTTACTTTTTGCAGTTGTGATAACGTTAAAGGGTGTGTTGTGTCTTCAACAACATCTAGTACTTCCGCTTATGCAAGTTCTTGTAAGTAACATGTTAAACAAATAAACCAAAAATAGCAGGATTTAGGTGCATAAACGTTCAGTACATTTAAGCATATTTGTAACATTTTGTCGGACCCGATGACTCAATTAATGTATTAAACAAAACAAAAGTAGTATTTTGTCATGTGTGCACTCACTTACAAACGAATAATCTATACATTTGGGCAGAATGTTTATTTGTTTAAAATTAAAAAAAAAAAGAAACTGGTATGTCTTAAGCGTTACCCTTCACAGTACTACAGTGGACATTTGACACAAAATGTCATGGCATGTCACAAAATAACCATCAGCGGAAGTACACCAATCAAATTACACTTTTTCAATGTTTACATACTCTATTACCAATGTCCCCACAAATATTTCATAAAAACAATAAAAAAATAAAAATATTCTTTGAAACACCAATGACATGTGTTTATGCCGACAACCTTCCTTCTGTCAATTCAAAGGAATATTTTATCGATTTTCTTTGGGATGTAAAACCAGATGTGAAGTACAATGATTAAGTGGTAGTAAACCTTATCATATTTGTTGCATACTCACATAACATATATTGCCTACATATTTTGCCGTACATCATACATTTTACATAAAACTTATAGTTGTAGATACAACGAGTTCCTTTCGTGAGACAAGTACAAATGATGAAAACACAGATTGTAGTGTTCAAGGTATATGTTATTTGTCAGGTTATGTTCTACATCTTAGTAAGCTTCGTCCTTTTTGAATCGTTTTGTGTAAGCTTGTGTGGATACATATAGTTTTTATTAACGCGCACACAAATTACTAACGATTATGCTTATCTAGCAGTGTGCAAAAATGTACCATAGGATGAATCTTGTAGGTTTTACAAACTAAAACTATCAACGACAATATATTCGATAACCACTTAACAAAAATTGGAAGATTTGAAAAAAACAATGCTTTTCTACCTCAGGAATAGATTACCTTAACTGTTTTGGGCAAACCTTGTAGGAACCTTCGGTCATCTATGCTCTGCAACTTCGTACTTTATTTGACGTTTTAAACATTTTTTTATTCGAGCGTCACTGATGAGTCTTTTGTAGACGAAACGTGCATCTGTTGTAAATATAAAATTTTAATCCTGATATCTATCTATGATGAGTTCACAGTATTAATAAATATATGGAAGGTCGGTTATATAATGCCAGCATAGTTTTGTCGTATATGCACACATTGTTAGTTGTCTTCAATTGTTTGTATATGTCTTGTAGTTGGATACATTTATTTGAAGATTTGTCTTTATTATTTTCGATATTAATGCTTTTTCTTTTCTTTAGTTCTGTGTTTATTTTTTATCGATTCGTTGCCATCACAAGAAACTGTTTGCGAATACAGATTTCATTTTTTTTTTTAATGAATCCTTTTTTTAATGCATCATTGAAAAAATAGAAAAGAAACTGTATTTAATTTTATATTTTCAGGACTTTTGTTCAGAGAAATAATTATTTACTCTGCATTATCAGTTGTAGTAATTGGTTTTGGGATATGTTTATGCTTGGTTGTCTTAAAGTACAAAGTATTGACCAAAAAGAATATAATGACTATTAACCAAACACGAAATTTATCGATACCTCAACAAGTTCAGCCTTATGAAATTGCCGACCGTTTATATGACATTATTAATGAGGAAGATCTACTAGATGACCGACGTATACAACAAATCCAAATGTCGTGTGAATATCTCGATGTCATACACGATCCAAATACCAGAGGGAGTTGTGAAAGTAAAAGTTTTGAGAGCCAAGCAAACCCGTGCCAATTACTATCAATGAATCAGACGCAAAATCAAGAACACAATTTGAAAGTGGATAACCGTTCCTTAAAGAGTGAATATCAGTGGGATTCAACACAAGATTACTTAAATCCGTATCAACCAATGATTGACATTTTGCCAGCGGTAGAAAGAAATTATCTTACAATAGCAATTGCGCAAAGCAGAAAAGACGGTGATTACAAAGATTCTGAAGTTGTAACAAATGATTATGAACTACCGCATCCTTATAAAATGGAGAGAGACGATATGACCAATCTGTGTGTCAATGGAGATTGACCTTCGCCCTTATTTTCTATTGAGGTTCAATGAACCCCTGTGGGGTCAGTACCAAACCATATAAATGAATGTAACTATATATCAGAAAGTGATCTTTGTTAGAAGATTCTTAAAAAATAATGACCCAGTTTTGAATGATCATAACCAGTTAGTTAAGTGTTTCTGTAATTATAGATATCAATTTGTACAAATGTGTTTGTGTTTAAAAGGTATCTTTTGTTAACATGTTTTTTCAATGCACTAATATAAGCTAGTCATTAATGAATTAAAATATGCAAGGACAGAAGACAAAACAGACGAACAAGACACCAATGGACAAACTAACTTAACAGCTCAAATATCAGTTCTATCCAGCGATTTTGGGTAATATTCCTGCCGATAACGTCAGTATGAAAAAAAAATGCCAGTATTCCCTATGTATTAACTTTTCTCTGGGCAGTTATCAGAGACTAGACTTTGTTGTTCTGTTAACATTAATAAAAGTATCAATATTACTATGATAAATTCATATACCATGTTTAAACGGAATAAACAATTAAATGACCTTGTGATACACGTCAAATACAATTGAGGATAGATATATGATAGCAACCGGAACAAATAGCAGAAAACCGCCGTAAGCCACTAATGAGTCTTCTTCACAGCAATTAAATCCTACACGCTGAGACGGGCTATACATGTAGATGGCCCCTTAACGAAGTGTGTATTAGTTCAATTTGACGTTACACTGAAATGAAAATCATATAAATGAACTAAAATAATATACATACAAAAGTAACAAAGACCAGAGATTCCTAATTTAGACGGGCACAAAAATGCAGCGGGATCAAAAAAGTTTTGCGAAATCCCGATCATTCCCTTATACATCTATCTGACAATTTTACGATCAAAACATACACAGCAGAAAACACAGTTGAAAATAGTCCTATTCCGATGTCAGAATAGGTAAAAAAAGAAACTAAACAAAATGACAGTGATATATACATTAAAAATGGAATGCTAGCAGTAACTAACATGCCGGCTCCCAACCTCAATTTAACTGATTGAAATATTACGTTATTATGAAAATCAAGGACAATCCCTCCCGATGGCCTTTTAGTATCGTGCCATTATAAAACATATGGGGAAGGTACAACCAGTTCCATTCCAAGAACTTGTTTCAAAATAAATGTGTTTATTTCCGATGCAAAGACCCTTCGAGTGAATCAATACTAGATATAACATATGTCATCTTCATTGATATGAACATAGTATCGTAATTATTTGACTACGATAATGACGTCCCCTTGTCACTATTTAACGGTGTTGATATATCGCTCGTTTATGTAACAAGGTACAATATACCATTTTTTTTTGAGTGTCTGGCATGATATTGTCTCCAAGCTTCTGATATGATATTGTCTCCATATATAAAAAAAGAAGATGTTGCATTACTGCCAATGAGACAACTATCCACAAAAGACCAATGTTGATTTATATTTACGAATATAGTCTTTGTAGCGATGTTAACCTTTAGCAAATGTTTTGCCTTGTTGAAATATTTTTTTTCTGTTATAAAGAGATGTCTTTCGTTAACATCAAATACCTTGTTACATAAACGAGCGATATATCAACACCGTTAAATAGTGACAAGGGGATGTCACCGTCGGCATACTTCATAACAAAACAAATATTACAGAGATGAACCACTGAACAACAAGCTTCAGACATTGAAAAGGCGCACGAAAAATGTGGTGGGTTTAATTAAGTTTTTGAGCGCTCAATCTTCCCATAACAAGAAACGATGGTGTAACAGTACACATATGAACAAACTGTAAAAACCTTTCGCAAAGACTTAACTCATCTAATGGATACGGATATATATTTTGATAATTTCTATTCATTTCGTTCTTTTCTTGCAGTTGATTTATATCTGATTGATGAGGCGCTTTATCTGAGTTTTCTTATTTCTTTCTGAATTATCTGCCATTACCACATTGCTAGTGAAATGGTACATAAAGTGCACAACGTTTTACACTTACATGTTAATGTCTTTAACCTATGTTTTTGCCTAAAATTTATACCAATAGTTGAATTATTTTCAATCCTACTGCATCCCCTATATTTTATCCTTCGCTGCAAAGGTGGAATGGAATTACGATTTATGGACTGATCATTAGTCCGTCCGTCTGTTTATTTAACGTCCATCTGCCAGTCAGTTCGTCATTTATTTTCGTTTTAGGATGTTCATATATCTAGTTTCCGGTTGCAACGTACTCCCATATATTTTCAACTAAACGTCAAGATATCGTAGTTACGTGTCATCATTATAGAAATAGTTTCAGAAAGGTCTTAATCACATACATCAAACCAGATTGCCATCTTGCAGATACATATGGTTCCATATAATGAGTAGTAAAAATTTGAAAAACATTTTTACTTTACTTTGCATGCTTTTGCCACATGAGACAACGATCCCAATTGATACGCGAATCACTCTGTCTAATGTTAATATATAGTAACTGAAATATGTTCGTGTCATACAATGCTGCGGTTTGAAATTTAAGCCTGGAAAATCTGATCATGTGTGCTTACTCACGAACATGCTAAAATAAGGGGCGTATACTACAATGAGCAACAAAACCAAAAACTCTTTACTTTTTTGCTGTTTAGCCCTTTACATTTGACATATACCTTATCAAAACATGTAATTTGCGTGAATTTGCGCGTATCATAACTAAGTGTTTCGTTGAATGGTACAAAATTGTATGCAACTTTATAACGTACGATAATGTGTTGTCATTATATGAGAAGGCGCCGTGTTGGATTGTCGGCCTTCGTAGTTCTGATACCCATGTCATGTTTTATGCCTTAATTTAGAAACTGACAGAAGTATGTTAAATTGTGCCCGGTCTATCAATGCGCTCTTTGGATTTGCTTTCCACTTGAAGTTTGGGAAACAATTCGGTTGTTAACATATCTTTACCAGTACAACAACAAGGCCTTTACCGGAAGTGTGCATTGCCTTAGTCAGCTTATACAGAACTATATATATATTTTATGTTAGGCATGTTAAAGTAAAATAAACAAAGATACCATTGGAACATGTTCAAATCATTTTGCAAATGGTAAAGTCAACAGCTCAAACACACTTAACATGTTAAAGGAACAACATCTGATAAATTCTTCACTAAATAACGAATTAAAAGCTTGTTTCTTTAGCTAAGTTGATTCATATTTTGTAAAGGATAATTGTACAAGTAAAATTTGGAGCAGACACTTCTGATAGATCTTATAAGATAAGAACATCAGAAATAAACATTACTTTAACATTCTGTTAAAGGGGAGAAAATGATACTCACTGATGGGATTGCCTTTCTTTCCAAATGGCGATTCATGTGCTTTTCCTTAACTTCCATCTGTCTTTTGTGGACTCATGCATTTTTGAATTATCTTTATGAATTAATCAGGGGCAATTTAGGCCATTTCCTTGTCAGCTGATTTTCGATTTTGAATGGATTTAAATCGTTCGTCTCTCTTTTGAGGCTGAACGGTGAATTGTTATTGATTTCTGACCGTTTTTCTAATGTATATTTATTTATACATATTTTTTTTTATATTTCGTAACTTTAATGTGCAGGCTTTGTACAACATCTACCATTTAACATTTAGCGTCGATAGTTTTGCTAAACTTCACATCCAACTTATTTCCTGATGTTCTATTGTAGCAATTTATAGTTATTTTCCGGTGAAACGGGTTTTCAAATCTACAATTATTTCCTTGATTTGTCATTTATAAGAATAATATTTTCATAATGGCGATGAAAGGTATTTGTTTTGTATTATTGGTAATGTATGTTCCAATCTCTAGCGGTAAAACCTGCCAAATCAGGAATCAAAGGTATTTTGTATTTTATAGAACTGATAACTACTGCATGCATTGATTTATTTGATGTTACAAAATGTCGTTATAAACAATTAAAAATGTTTACATAAAATTCCTCAAATTTTTGCAAAATACAGCTAATGTAAACTATTCCTGAGATCGAAAAACCTTAGTATTTCAAAAACTAAAAGTTTTGAAAACAGTTAACTCATAATTTTAACCATATCAATGATAATTCAAGTCAACCCAGAAGTGCTAACTACTGGTCTGGTTATACCTACGGGGAATTAAAACTCCACCAGCAGTGTCATCGACCCAGTGGTTGTAAATAAACTCATCATAGATACTAGCATGGCAATTTTGCATCAGAAGCGCGTTTCGTCTACAAAAGACTAACACGTGACGCTCGAATAAAAAAAAAGTGTTAAAAAGGCCAAATAAACTACGAAGTCGAAGAGCAATGAGGACTTAAAATTCCTTAAAGTTTTGTCAAATACAGCTAAAGTTATCTATTCCAGAGCTAAAAAAATCTTAGAATTTAAAAAAATTTATTTTTTCTAAATAGTTAATTGATAATTATGACCATATTAATGATAGTTCAAGTCAACACAGAGGTGATAACTACTAGAACAGATAGTGCTTAATTTTAATTTTGATGATCACATTTCAACATTACAACGATTGTGCAGCATTAACATTGATTTCGATATTTTTATGATTAAAGATATATTGTTTGTAAAGAAGTATTGCAGCTTCATGTGCTTTGGTTGATGACATATTCCTAATTTCCTTGAGCAATTGTATCATGCATAAACAAGTTACTAACATCATGAATATTTCAGATTGAACTATAAGAAGTTGAGGTTTGTTTCAAATAAATAACTACACAATATCAAGATAAATGAGGTCAAACTTTAAAAAGTCATTTTAGATCCAGGTCAAAAGCATCTTTACGTGTAACGCAGTTTAAGTTGTGTTTGTTGATTAAGATAGTACAGTGAATTATAGTTGTTAAAAGTTATGTCATTTTGGTGTCTGGTGAATAATTGTATCATTGGCAATCATGCCTGATAATTTTTTGTTTTTAAGTATAAAGTTGCTTTGTCGACACAGGTTTAGTTAGAACAAATTTTGTAAGAATTTGATTATACTTCAGATATCCTCATTTAAATATGATTAAGAAGACATTGATATTCTACAAACGTTAAAACATGACATAACATACAAACTAATGATAATTCCAATAAGACTATAGGATAAAAACGAAGTAGAAATTTTGTTTGATATCTTTTAGAAACGAAACAAAAGATGTATGCTGTGCCGATTACGAAAAAAGAGGACATGATTGCATTGGTGAGCTGTACTTATTTTATATGTAAAATTCATCTGCATCCTGTTAAATACATAACATTCTTATACATATATACTTAAAATAGGTAATTGAAGAGCTGATGTTTTGAAGCAGGTGTTAATTCCAGTGATTCTAAAATGTATATTTTACGATTATGCAACTACAATATAGATGATACGATTTGAACACTTTCAAACATTCAATATTTGGCACATTAGTTCCTGTGTAGTCAATGAACGCAGTTAAAGATACTTTTCGTTTATGTAGCATTAATGACATAACAGATTTCGTGCTATTTTAAAAATAAATATGCCGAAAATATTTTCTTATTGAAAATTATGGTACAATTTATAAAGACATAAACTAACAGAATCTTCTTAGACCTGTTGCAAAGGTTCTTAATATATATCATGTATTTGTTTATATTTTACAGCTTGTTTGGTAGGTTACATATCGGATACGGGACAAAACTGCAAGCCATGCCCAAAAAATACATATGGTGAAAGATGTCGATATGAATGTTCTTGCTCAGATTTTGAAGTGTATGTAGGATATTGTATTTCTTGTCGCCTTAAATACAAACTTAATCATCCTGATTTTGGGATTACAAATCAAGAACAAATATCAAATGGTGATCCATATAATGTCCCGTTGAAATGTTTACCTTACATAAACATCACTATACAAGTATATACATTAAAATATATAGAATGTTGAACAAAAGCATCAGGTTACACAGTAAGCTATCTTGCTTACGAGAAAACATTTGTTACATTCCAATACATTATTGATTGGGTGCATCTTCTGTCGATATCATCTTTGGTTTTCCCTATTAGTTTTTGTAAAATTTATATTTTCCCAAAAAGAAAAAAAATGCAGAATTTGTCGACAAATCATTGCATATAAAATTATACTCATCTCTGAAAGTTAACGAATGAAATGTTCACTTTTTTTCCTTGCGGAATAGCTTTGGTAACCATATAATCGAAGTTTCTAAAATATTGTACAGTAACACAAAACAAGATTTAGTCTATGACTCATAGAATATTTTCTAGAAAGGAATGTAGTATTCATTTCCCACAACTGTCAGGTGCAGGGGAAAAATTTTGCGACCTTTTTTCGTATGCAACCAGATGAACTACTTTATATTTTTTATAAATGTCACACTCGCCATGATGGTTGACAATCATACATCATATACTTAGTTTGTATTTATATAACATGTAATAAATCAATAGAAATTGTGTCATCTCATGTTGCAAAATTTAATTGCAGTTGTGACAACGTTAAAGGTTGTGTTCTTGTTGCACCAACAACTGGTAGTTCATTCGTTGCAACTTCTGGTGAGTTAGATATACAAAACGTACAAGTAGGTTATCTCGGTTATCGTCAGTTTCCTGTTTTAGGTCTGTAATTTAGTTATAGCATTGTAGACATTATTTTGGTTTTTTTTAGCATTTGTTAAGTAACTGAAGTCTATAAAAAGGTTCATTGTAGAAATGCTGACTAGTGATATTGGTGTAAGTTTAGAGACATAAACCCAAGGGAAACTCAATATATTTAAACCGACAGCACACTGTTTGTACTGTTTATCGTTACCATATTGTTTCATATATTAAAGTAAAATTGAAAAACGGATTTAACTCATATAGAATAAACATGTTTGTTGATTATGTAAATCACAAAGGATTTATTGTCTAAAATGAAGGCAACAGTAGTATACCGCTGTTCAAAAGACATAAAACGAGTTAGACAAAAAAAAATCCGGGTTACAAACTAAAACCGAACTGTACTTTTGTGCACTGTAGTCCAAAAAAAAGGACACTCAGATACGAAAATGATACAAAACAATTAACCAGATGAAATTGAAGACCTTCATTTTCTACAAATATGTAAGGTATGAGCAATTCATCGTTGATGTCGTCAACTAGTTTGTTTCTTAACCTTTTCTTTCATGCGTTATGATCTAGTTAGTCGAATTTCAAGACTTTACTAAAATGAACTGTTATTTGTGCTTTGTATCATTTTATTAGTTTAGCTCTTTTTTATAGGTTTGTATAGTTCGTTATCATGGTGAACTGATACACCACTGTCCCATGTTAGGACGGTGTGATGCCACTTAACTTGTTTAACCACACCACATGCGTTATACCATATCAATTATTCATTAATATGTTCGTACATAAATCATGTCCTTAATGTTCTCGTTTGAATGGATTTACATTTGTCATGCGGATGGCTTGTAAATGCTGTATGGCTTTTGATTATTATTGTAGGTCATGATGTGACCAAAATTTGTCATCTTCTACGTATTTTTCTCTCTAACAGAAAGTTGTATCATAAACATAACATACCACAAATTCTTATTTTTTTCTATATGTGAATACATGTCAATTTCAAAACGACTGGTTTAATTATAATTGATATATTAGTGCATGTAGTTTACTGAACAGTGAAAATATGTTGAAACGTTCGACCCTTAGTGCCATTTACAACAAATTTTAGCAACATTTGATACTGGCTACATTTTTAATTGAACAATGAGTTAACACCAGTATAAGTTAAGTATTTTGTCATCAACTGAATAATTATAATTCGTCATTTAGATCTTAATACAGTCATATTGGAAAAACACATTAAGTTACATGCAATGATTTTATTTTCGTTTGAACTTAACTTACTTTTCAATCTTCACAGCAACCGACAAAACGATTGTAATTTATTTCTCGATTTAAAAAAATCCTACAAACATAGCATTTAGTAAAAGTCTAATCAAGTTTACATATTTTGGTTATTTCTTATTTCTTTAGAAAACATAAAGATGACAACAGCATTTGTTTTGTTTTATTAGATACATTTATTCGCCGCACTAGCAACAAAAGTTGTGAAGGGAGGACTGCAAGGTATTGAAATATAAGGAGTATTGGGATATTTATAGCATTTATGTCACACCGGTGGAGTAAAATATGTACAAAATAGCTTATCAAAATAACCAAATGTACAAAAATATACAACGATTGAATCTAACAACATATTGATAAACAAATGCGTTTGTTATCGGTGTTGTTCGGACACAATACTATTTTTTCTACATTTGAATATATCGATTACTTATTGGTTTTATTACATTGAACATCAGCTTTTTAATGGGAATTCAGGAGTAATTAAAATGAGCTATATATATGTTTACGTCTTTGATACAACAACATCGACGATGTGTTTACAACCCTGCTTAACATATGACTATGATGACCTGATACGTGAAAAAAAAATCGGTATTTAGATCACTACACAAGACGGTATTTCATGCACACCAGCGTAATAATGTTTGTTTGTATTTCCATCCTTAAAAAAATGATCACACCATGTTACACAAAAAGGTATCCATGCGTCTAGTATATCTTTATATTGTATATATCTAGAATAAGAAAAACAGAACATTGAATGATATGCATTGTCTTACTATACTAACAACGTAACTCATTTTCCCACTTTACATCAGTAGAAACGAAATAAATTTTTTTTTCGGTTGGATTTTGAGTAAGAAAAACTCATTATAATAAATATTATAACTTTGATATTCAAGAAATCAACAAAAGTTAAAAAAATGTGACATGATTTAAAGTTTGAAACACCTACAAACCTAAAACATGACGAAAATGTCCAGTTACCAATAGTGAACGAAACTTCTACCTGCAAAAGTGTTCATTTTTGTAAAATATGATTTTATACCTATATGGAGTTATTTTCTTTCAGAACCATAGGTCAATCTTTCTCAGAATCAGTCCGGACGATACCATGTTTCAATGAAATATGCTCCCATGCGTAAAATAATGACCTGTGTGAGGTCATTATTTTCCTTGATAAAAATGCAATCTATAATTTACTTCAAAATCATATTCGTCTGATAGTTTTTTGTTGACGATTTGTGAATTTGTTTTTTAAAGTTCAATCCATGATAGGTGTGAAACAAATCGTCGGTCGGTCTTTCATTTGATCAATCCTGGTACCCTTTGGTGTGTTCTACAACTAGAAAAAACGTAGAAAATACATTATCTATAACATCTACCGAAAAAAGAAAGAGAACAGCCTGTTCTGAATGATGTTTAACATGTTTAAATATTTAAGTATATCTGCTAAGAAACCAATATGCTAATGATTTCAGTGACAAAAGAAGGAAAGTCTGTTGTGTAGATTTCGAAGAAAAAGACAGTGGTTGTATTAGTAAGTTGTAAGCAATTTTTTATTCAATTGTACATTTGTAAAACATTCTTTTATTTCGAAGTGTTGTCAACAAAAGAATGAGTGTTCTGATACATATATTGTGAAACTATATCAAAATCACAAAATTACTGAACTCTGAGGAAAATTCAAAACGGAAAAGTCCTTAATCCATGAAGATATCTTTACAAAAGGCGATATTTTCTAGTTAACACATTGGTAACCAATACGAATTACGCCAATTTATATATTTCATAGAAATTCAAATTCATCATTCATTTGATCCTAGGCAGCGGCTAGTGAAGGCATCATTTCAAAACAATGATATGATTTGTGTGTTGGCGAATGTTAATATGATTGACAGAGGTTTTTGATGTGACCAAATAAGGGATATATCTACATACTTGTAAAGTTGTTAGTCTGATGGTCAATGTATTGTAAACGACACCATAAGCCGTAATGGCTAAATAATGTGTAACAGTTTGTTAATAAGGTAGTCATATATTTTGTTTTGAAACTTTTGCAAACACTTTGCATATAAACGACTGGTAAACCATTTACAAGTAAATTACAAATTTGCAACCACAAATTTCAATTCTAAAGCTACGAAATAGTATTCATTAACTGATGACGTCGACAATCTGTATCAATCACAATTGCTAAAAGACAGCATCAAAAATGAAGCATACACAACTACCAAGAAAGCATGAATAATATGGTTCATAATTAAAGACGAAACAGACCTAAAATGCTAAACGTCAAAATAAGCATGAAAATATGTTTTTTGCGGAAGTGATTGCGTTTGGAATGCTTAAAAAAGATAAAGTAAACTCGTCTTATAACTTTTTGATCAATATGAATAGATATTGTCTTTTCTTCGGTTTGTAGCATTGTCATAATTCTAAATGTGTTACAGCTTGTTTAGAAGGGTATACCTCGGACAAAGGACAACGATGTAGACCTTGTTCGAAAAATTCATATGGGGATAGATGTCGATATACATGTTATTGTTCTGGTTATGAAATGTACGTAATGCAATTGATATATCGTTTAATTCATTGTCTTAATATATATATGGATAAATCTGTTGTAGAGTTGTCACTGACTCAGACGTACTTAAAAATATAATTATTTTCGGTGACTGTATCTTTCATTAATTTGTAGGATCCTTTACTATAGACAATTGAGCTGATCTTTAATAATAACATCTCCTTGCCTTATATATCATGTACTGTATTACGACGATAGATAAAAACGAGGTAAGGTAACACTCGGCCACCGAAAGCTTTATTTTTGTGAATCCAAAGTGGTCGTGTGGTCTAGCGCACCGGATACAGTGCAGGCGATTTGGTGTCACGATATCTCAATATCATGGGTTTGAGTCCCGGCGAGGGAAGAACAAAAAATTAGGAAAGCAAATGTACAGATCTAACATTGTTGCGTTGATGTTTAGACGAGTTGTATATACATAATGTACACAGCCATGTATCACCATCATTGCTGGTGATCCGATGGATAAATCTGTTGTAGAGTTGTCACTGACTCAGACGTACTTAAATAATATAAATATTTTCTGTGACTGTATCTTGCATTAATTTGTAGGATCCTTTACTATAGATAATTGAGCTGATCTTTAATAATAACATCTCAATGCCCTATATATCATGTACTGTATTACGACGCTAGATTAAAACTGACGAGGAAAGGTAACACCCGGCCACCATAAGCTTTATGTTTGTGAAGCCAAAGTGGTCGAGTGGTCTAGCGCACCGGATACAGTGCAGGCGATTTGATGTCATGATATCTCAGTAGCATGGGTTCGAATCCCGGCGAGGGAAGAACAAAAGAATTTGCGAAAGCAAATTAATAGATCTTAAATTGTTGGGTTGATGTTTAGACGAGTTTTATATACATAATGTACACATCCATGTATCACCATCATGGATCTATAGTAAAGGAGATACAGTCACAGAAAATAATTAAATTTATAAATACGTCTGAGTCAGTGACAAATCTACAACATATTTCTCCATCGGATCACCAGTAGTGATATATTACAAAAACTTGGCAACACAAATCAGATCTCGACCCCTGGATTGTTTTTTTAACATTTCTAATTTTTCAAAATTCATCTAAACATATGTTGGTGATACATGTAGTATGAAATAAACAGCTATGAACATGATTAGAATAGTACACCATGTACGAATCCTGCACGCACAAAATGTGAGGATACACCCAATGTTTACAAAAATAGTCATACTGATGTCGTGCGCCTAAATCGATTTTTCTGAATTTTTCTTCAGCAAAAAGGCACAACTGCTAATATTTGAAAGACTAGGATATAGAAAACGTACACAAATGAAGCAAATGGAAACTTGATAAATAATCAAATTCATTTACAGTCTACTATTGCTTTCTTAATCTATCAACTAAATATGTAACAAAGGTTTGTTAAAAATGACGCTAGTAACGACCTTTTAAAGACTGCAATTGATTATTGAAGTATGTCACGTACCTTATAAGTTCTGCAGACAAAAGGAATGTACACTCTTACGAAAATAGAAATTGCCGTCATGCAATTTTTCAATAACATGAATAACTTCTAAAAATAAGAATGAGAATAATCTTCCATATCGTGACATTATTGTGCAGTCTATGTCCTCTAGCACAACTATGTTATTCAAAGGTCAGAACATAGGGCTGTGCGGCATATTTTAAACATGTATATGCTCTGAACTTGTTAGAGTTTTAACTTATATTAAATTATTTACTACACCTACCTTAACTTTTTGCCTTCATGAGAGTTCAGTTTTCACCGCAATAGTATGTGTTTATACTGGTAACAGTCCCAATCTATGTTTTTATGAGATGAAACATAGATATCATATCTGTACGTTAACAAATTAACATATCCATGAGTATCATATATCTTCCGGGAAAAAAGCGTAGTTTGAGAAACAGTTGTATTTACAAAGTTCAACCTATATAAATATTCTGTTTGTGGATATCGACACAAACCATATTTTTACATAATTCGCAAAAACAACTGATACTTTAATGATCAATCTAATATATAAAAACTAGAAAATAGTGTTCCTGTTGCATGAAAGACAAAACAGATGCATTATTTAGTTATAAAAATATTTACAGCTGCGACCACATTAAAGGTTGTGTTGGATCCTCACCAAAAGCTGCTGCCTCATTTGATACAACATCTCGTAAGTAATGTGTTTAACAACTCACACAATTATAAATCATTTTATTAACTCAAAGTTTTGTATTGCAATGTTTGTCAACGAAAAAATAAAAAAACAAAACTTTTTTTTCTATTTCAATTGATCAATTTGGTTTCCATTCGCATGTCTACATCCACGATCAATTCATATTTTAAGGACGCTATGGTTTTTAGAAATGAGTTGAAATACAACTATATTCTTAATCTTGGTTTATGCATAAAACTAAAAGTAAAATCACAAAAATACTGAACTCCGATGAAAATTCAAAACGGAAATCAAATGGAAAAAATCAAATGATAAAACACATCAAACGAATGAACAACTGTTATATTCCTGACTTGGTACAGGCATTTTCAAATGTAGAAAATGGTTGATTGAACTAGGTTTTATGACGCGAAACCTCTTATTTGTACAACAGTCGCATCTAATTCAAGATTTCAGAAAAAAAACTATCAGAATCGTGTTTTTGAATTTTCACTATCCATCCCTTTGATATACACAAGAAAACAGAGAATCTATATTTCCATTTCGACATACCCGTATAATAGTTGCTATGATGACAACTTGATTGATGTGTAATTGATGTTTCAACTCAACTCGTTAACGTTAATTCAATGAATGATTATGCTAAAATTTTTCATTTGATGCCTCAATTTTTTTTCTTCATTTTTGTAGATGACATGTCATTGACATTTATCACAAGACCAGCAACAGGATATGTAGACGGTAGGTTTTTGTCATCGATTTCAATTTTAGGATTAGTGGTCCATCATTAAGCTACATTACTTTACAGTTTCTTAAACAGTTGACACCATATCAAACTTTTTTTTGATAGAGACATGTGATTTACAAGACGCAACTATAGCTACACAGAATATAATAAAAAGATTTACAAAATGATGGACTACAAACAAAAAGTAACATCAATTCTTTTTGACAAGAATGGAAATGTCATATTACAATGAAATACTTATCAAACGTTGTTCCTGCATGTTCATATTATTGAAAATATGATAGTTGGAGAAAAAAAATGGTGGAACTAATTTATCAGATAGCGTTTAAGGAAACAATATTTTCTATCGCTTTATGTGGAATACATGAAACTTTCGAGAACGGATTGAAAAATAAAATATTTGTTGTTAGGAAAAGATCTTGAATGATTTGAACATTTACCACATGTCCGAGGTAACATACATGCACTTATACTTTTGTTCTTTTAGCTATGCAATATTCTCAAAACTGTTTTCCGAGTAGTGATTATATGATTTGTTTTAAAAGCTAATCTAATCGTCAAAGAAGCATTTATAATTATCATTATTATTAACAATGGTTATTATCATTACTTATATTATGCACAAATATGTCGTAGTTTATGTCAAATTTCTTTGTTATGTATATTTAGATTGAATTGGTATATACAAAACAATTTGTTTTGTAGATACTACGACTTTGCCTTGGTTATTGAATGCAAAAACAAATGTGAAAAATACAGATGGAGGTATATGTTTATTGTAATACCAATTTCTACTTTAATGCAATCAATCTGTACCAGAAAATTTATGATACTATTTTAAAAATAATATAAAAAAGAAGATGTGGTATGATTGCAAATGAGACAACTCTCCATAAAAGACCACAATGAAACAAAAATTAACTACTAAATAAAGGCAACAGTAGTATACCGATGTTCAAACTCATAAATCCATGGACAAAAAAAAATCGGGGTAACAAACTAAAACTGAGGGAAACGCATTAAATATAAGAGAACAACGACACAACACTACAATGTAACACACACAGAAACGGACCAAGCAACAGACAAAATCCCACGAGAATAACAAATATAACATCATAACCAAATACATGAATTTGGGATAGACAAGTACCGTGACACGTCTTATCGCAATGTGAATTTACACTCAAAAATAAGAGAAAACAAACGACGCAACGTTAAAAGGTAACACATACAGAAACGAACTATAATATAACAATGGCCATATTCCTTACTTGGTACAGGACATTTTTAAAGAAAAAACTGGCGGGTTGAACCTTGTCTTGTGGCATGCCAAACCTCCCCTTTTAAAGCCATGTGAAATATAACATTAAGATGACAACTCAACACTACAGGACTACAATATAAATAAATTGGAGAATACAATTGACAAAGAAACACACGAACCACAGCCAACAAAAGTCAACAAGTTGAAAATTTTAATACGCCAGAAGTGCATTTTATCCACACAAGATCTACTAGGGATGCCCAGATACAAGAGTTGGAAAGCCGAAACAAGCACAAAGTCGAACAGCATCGAGGACTAAAAGATAAAAAAAGTTGTGCCAAAAACGGCCAGGGTTTTCTGTTAGTTACCAGAACATCCTTATCATTTAGAATTATTTATACTTTTGTCACTGTACGGCCTTCAACAATGAACAAAGCCCATACCACATAGTCAGCTATAACATGTATAAAAGGTTCCGAAATGATAATGTAAAAACAATGCAAAAAAGAAAACTAACGGCCTTATGTATGTTCAACAATGAACGAAAACAAATTTGTAACACATAAACAAACGACAACCACTAAATTAAAGTCTCCTGACTTGGGACAGATACACGTATACAGAGTGTGGAGGGTTTAAACATGTTAGCTGGATCCCAACCCCTCTCCCTAATCTAGGGCAGTTATTATTGTGCATTTCTATATCAACGTTTTGTATTTAATAGAATATTGTACTTTAACTGTTTCAATATTACTTATCTAAAAAAATACATTTATATAGCCAATAACTGTTTTGTGTCTTTCAATGTCAGCTGTATTTGTACGAGGCTAGGACACAGGTGTAATCCGAGCTTTAACGAGCAATTACTCCTGTTTCGAGCCGATATTCAAAGACACTTAACAGTTATTATCTTTATCCTCCAATTTATCATGTATATTGTTTGGACTTTGAAAGACAGAGAGACTCACATTTTTGCATTTATTTTCGATTTGATATCCCTTGAGTCCTATGTAGTAATATTAAAATCACACATTCGGCTGAAGACGGATTCGCCAAAAAAGAATCTCGAATGGTCGACAATAATACATCGCTCAAAGGGAATAATCATATATTTTAACATAACAACTAATTTCAACTGTTACAGTAAAAATCAATAACAAAAAAATATTGAATTTAAAAAACAGAAGTTGTCCTACGCTTCAGATTTTTTAACTGAATTTACTATTCACTTAACATGCATGCTGAAATTAACATGTTTGATTTAATTACACATTTACACATTCAATTTTTTAAAAATCGTTGATTGAAGTCGTAGAAAATCCTGCTGTTCATGTTTGTCTGTTATCAGAAAATGGGTTCAATTCTATTTGTTCTAAAGAAATGCTTGACCAAAAACCAGAAGGTATACAAGTAATGATCGTTAGTTCGCATAAAGGTCAATCAATACGTCATTGGAATTCGACTGAACACATTTTGAGGTCACGCATGTTCATACAACTCTCAAAAACAATAATACTCAAATGTAGTCCGGCAGTGGGCGGAGCTTTAAAGAGATATTTGTATAGTATACATTTACAGCATAGTGATATCTGTAGGGCTGTATCTGTAAAGTAAGGCACCCAATTGCAGTATACATGCATATACTAGTAAAGTCTTTGTGACGTGTATTTTCTCTAGAACTCAATGCTTGCTGTTTTATTTCTTAACAAATCCATCTTTGTTTTTTTTTTAAATACAATTTATGTGACTTTCTTGTAATAAATAGATTCGGGTCTTTTCTGAAAAGGAAAGTTGGCATAATACATTAAAATAATTTTTATATTACAATTTCAGATTTTTCGTTAATAGAGATAATGACATATATTACAATACCACTGATTGTAGTGGTTTTAGTAATATGTGTATGCTTCATTTTCTACAAGTACAAGGTGGTAAGCAAAACGAAGAAAATAACAATCGCTCAAAATCCTTCATTACCACACAACAGGCAAGATATAGAAATACAAGAAAGGTTATATGACACTATTGGTGACACAAATATGCTAAGATATGTACAACAAATGCTGAATGGAAGTACCAATTTCAGTCGAGAAAACAAAATTGTAGACAGCTGCAAAAATCCTTCATCATTCGGTGAGGGTCTCCATAAAACAATACAACAGTGTTAACGTCTGCCAATGATTCAATCATCGATAATCAGGGACTATGTATTAGTAGCAACAGAACATTGAACACACAGTAATTTATAACAAAAAAGGTACAATCAGTTCCAATCGGCGCTTACAAAATGTGGACATCAGGACTGTGCTAATTTGAATATCAAAATTTTATATCAATAAATTCTTCAGGAGCTGGTAGTTTAAAAACTCAACTGAAGGAATATGGCGTGATGATTAGATTATAATTGAAATCAAATCTCAAAATGATGATATTTGCAGGCATGTTCTAGCTAAACAAAATGATTTCCTTTCCTTTAATAATAAAACACGATATTCATTTAAATGCACTTAGATGCCCGGGTTATTTAACATCGTCAGGATCTTGCTAAAATGTGACAAAAATTCAAAAATATCAAGATCAGAGGATATAATATTCTGACATCACATTACCCACTGTGCCAAGTTTTACTCTTGTAATCTCGAAAAAAAAATTTCAAAAATGGAATCAAAGTTTTTCTCATTTTATGTTTTATTATATATTATATGTTATTTTATAGTATTATCTGTAAATATACCGTTGTCCAAAATTATAGACCTTACATAGTACATTATTTAATTCGCGTTTTATCAAGTAGACAGTTATTTTTGGTAATCACGATACTCATGTTTATGAAAAGAAACATAACTCGATTAGACGAGTTTCAATTTGGTATTTGGTACTCCGAAACACAGAGTGATTCTCGAGTACTTTACGACACCCTTATTAAGAATCGTATGAAATAGAAAAAAATCCAAACGTCAAATGGTGCCTAAGCATTTTCATAAAATGGTCTAAATTTTTGGCATATTGAGATATAAAATTTAAATACGCATATTATTAAATATAAGACAATATTGAAAACTTTGTAGTATTTGTAAACAAGTGTATATAAAAAAAATAACACTGGGCTATGAACAACCTTCCAGTAATTGACGTCACTGATATTATTTTGGAAAAAAGGGTAGTTATGGTATGATTGCTGATAAGACAGCTATCAACCAAAGTTCAAATGAAGTGGATTTGAGTTAATATAGGTAACCATAAGGCATTTATTTATGAGAAATACCCATAACGTATGGTCGGCCATAAAGGGCACCGACACGAAAAATATGAAATAATTCAATAGAGAAACCCAACGTCATACTTCATAATAAAACCAATATGAAAGACTTGAAACACTGAACTACACCCCACTGACTTGACACAACCGCACGAAAAATATGATGGGTTTAATTATGTTTGTGAGCGCTCAATCTTACTATAACAAGGGATGATGGTGTAACAATACAACATAGGACCAAACTGTAAACATCATTTGTAAAGGTTATTGTCTAAAATTTATACAAATAGTTCACTTATTTTCAATCCAACTTCATCCCCTTTATTATATCCTTCGCGGAAAAGGTGGAATAAAATTATGGTTATTTGACTGATCATTAGTCCGTCTGTCTCTTGATCTGTTAGTCCATCTGTCAGTCAGTTCGTTATTCATTTTTGTTTCAGGGTGTTCATATATATTCAGTTTCCGGTTGCAACGTTCTACCATATATTTTCAACTAAAAGTCAAGATATCTTAGTTACGTGTTATCATTATAGAAATATATTCAGAAAGGTCTTAATCACATACTTCAAACCAGATTGCAATCTTGCAAATACATATGGTGTCATATAATGAGTGGTAGATTTTACAAAAAATTGAAAAACAAATGTTACCTAACTTAGCATCCTTATAGCCACATAAGACATGTTAAATATTACAAAGGTCCCAATCGATACGTGATTCACTCTGTATGTTAATGTATAGATAATCTGACCATCACGAAACATGCAAGAAAGGGAGCAACACAAACCACAAGCTCTCTACTTCGTATGCTGTTAAGCCTTTCACATTCGACATTTACCTTATAAAAACATGTAGTTTGCGTAAATCTGCGTTTATCATAACTTAGTGTTTCGCTGAATGGTACAAAATTGTATGCAATATTATAACGTACGAGAATATTTTGTCATTAAACGTAAAGGGCCATGTTTGATTGCCGGCCTTCGGATTTCTGATACCGATGTCATGTTTTAAATACCTTAATTTAGAACCTAAATAAGTATGTTAAATTGTGCAGAGTCTATTAATGCGCTCTTAGCATTTGTTTTCCATTTAAAGTAGGGAAACAATCCGCTTGTTAAAATATCTTCAACGGTACAACAAGACCTTTATAGAAGTTTGCATTGCCTTCGGCAGTTAATACAGAAATATGTATGTTTTATGTTAGGCATGTAAAAGTAAAATAAAAAAGATATCCTTGAAAAATGCTCAATTCATTTTACAAATGGTAAAGTCAATAGGTCAAACACATATTAAATGAACGAACAACATCTGACATATTCTTGACTAAGTAATGGATTAAACTTTTTCTTTAGCGAAGTAGATTCATATTTTGTACAAATGATAATTGTACAAGTAAGAACTTGGAGCAGAAAATTCTGCTATATCTTATTAGAACAGAATATCAGAAATAAATGAATATTTATTGCATTAGCAACACATTTGCTTTAGCATAATATAAGGTATATACATATATGACAAATATAACAGAATACAGAGAACAATTGAATAAATTAAATAATGCAGAGATAACTTATAATAATACTAATAACTTTGTCTCTTTGTGGACTCATACATTTTTAATTACTTTTATGAATTAGTCAGGCGCAGTTGAGGCAATTCCATTGTCTGTAAATTTTCGACTTATGAGTCTGGATGTACTTAAAATCGTCGTCTTCCTTTTAAGGCTATACGGTTAATTGTTATTCATTATTGACCGTTTGTCTAATATGAATTTATTAACACATTGATATATATTTTTATATGTGTCTATTTTTGATTTGCAGACATTGTCCCACTTAAAATATTGCGTCTAAATTTCTCATCTGACTAATTTCCTAATTTTCTGTTATACAAATTCATATTTATTTTCCGGTGAAACGGGTTTTCAAATCTACAATTATTTCCTTAATTTGTCATTTATTAGTATAATATTCTCATAATGGCGATAAAAGGCATTTGTTTTGTGTTATTGGTAATGTATGTTCCAATCTCTAAAAGTAAAATCTGCCAAATCAGGAATCAAAGGTATGTTGTATTAAAAAAACTACATGTATTGGTTTATTTTATGTTACAAAAAGTCGTTATATACATGTATTCATACATTATGTCGATTAATTGAGTAAATTAAATTGACACCATAGTTCTGGAAATAAACTCAGCATTGACACCAGTATTTAAATTTTGTATATGCGCCATAAGCGCGTTTCGTCTACAAAAGACTCACCAGTGACACTCGAATCAAAAAAGATAAAGAAGACAAATGAACTACGAAGTTCAAGAGCATTGAGAACCAAAAAATCTTAAAACTTTTGCCAAATACAGCTTAGATTATCTTCATGTCTAGTCCTAAGAAGGAAACGCCTTAGTATTTGGAAAATACAAACTAGGTTTGTTAACAGTTAATTTATAATTATAAACATATCAATGATAATCAGAAGTGCTTAATACTGGACTGGTGATATCCTCGGGGAATCTAAAAGATGGACGAACGTTACCAGAGGGACAGTCAAACTCATTTATTGAAAATAAACTGACAACGCCATGGCTTAAAATGAAAATGAAAAACAGACAAACAATAGTACACATGACACAACATAAAAAACTAAAGAATAGACAACCGCACCAAAACTAGGGTTGATCTCAGGTGCTCCGGAAGGGTAAGCAGATCCTTCTCCATATGTGGCACCTGTCGTGTTGCAATTGCTTATAAGATAACAAATCCGGTAAACAGTCTAATTCGGTAGGTAAGGCAAAGGAATTGTAGTTACGATGTAAGGAACATATCCGATATCATTTGTGAAACGATTATTCCATCAACCAACT
Source organism: Mytilus edulis (assembly GCF_963676685.1). NCBI lineage: Eukaryota > Metazoa > Mollusca > Bivalvia > Mytilida > Mytilidae > Mytilus > Mytilus edulis. The sequence goes on from NC_092354.1 coordinate 18,411,362, forward strand.
CGTGATGGCGTCCGTAAAATTTACGAAGTGATGATTTTAACTTCACCATTTTGAACTTTTGATTTAATAGTTTCCTTTTGAGCAACCTCACAAGCAGTGGCATCGACCCAGTGGTTATAAATATTATAATCATAGATACCAAAATTGAAATTTTGAATTTGCATCAGACGCGCGATTCGTCTACAATAGACGCATAAGTGACGCTCAAATTTAAAAGTCAAAATAAAACTACGAAGTTGAAGAGAAAAGTTTTGCCAAACACAGCTAAGGTATTCCATTCTAGAAAAGCCTCAGTATTCTAGGCATATTTTAATGCTGTAAGTATACCGTTGCTCTGTCAGTTAGAAGACACGATCGTATAACTTGATTATACTTCAGATAGCGTCATTTAAATATGATTGAGAAGACATTGATATTCTAAAATGACTAAAACTTTTAAACATGACTTAAAATAAATACAATTAGATGTCTATGAGACTAATTCTCTACAAACAGACAAACTAGTGATAATTTAATAAGACTAGGATAAAAACGAAGTACATGTAGATAGTTTTTGTTGATATCTTTTAGAAACGAATCAATAGATGTATGCTGTGCCGATTACGAAAAAAGGGGATATGATTGCATTGGTGAGCTGTATATTTTTTAAGTAAAATGCATTTTCTGCATCCTGTAAAGACATAACATTCTTATAAATATATGCTCAAAATATGCAAGTGAATAGCTGGTTCTTAGAAGCTGTGTTAATTCTAGTAATTGTAAGTGGTATATTTTACGATTATGCTGTGATACGATCCGAACACTGTAACATATTGAGTTTTTGACACATCATTGCCTGTGTAGTCAATGAACACAGTTAGATATACTTTTCGTTTATGTAGCACTAATGTCAAAATAGATTTCATGTTATTTCAAAAATAAATATGCTGAAAAAAGTAATATAATATCCTGTAATAGGATACATAAACTGACAGATTTCTCTAAGACCAGTTGCAAAGGTTCTTGATATATATCATGTACATGATTTATATTTTATAGCTTGTTTAGAAGGTTACATATCGAATACGGGACAAAACTGCAAGCCATGTCCAAAAAACACATATGGTGAAAGATGTCGATATGATTGTTCTTGCTCAGATTTTGAAGTGTATGTAAGATATTGTATTTCTTGTCGCCATAAATACAAATATTTCACATCCAATCTTTTATGATAATGTTCTTTACAAAGAAAAACAAACATGTCATTATTCACCTTAGAAGCAAACAACACCCTTTAACAAACTAAGTAAGAAGGGATATATTTACGATACTGTTGTCAGGTCATTAAAGATTGCATATTTTGGCTTTAATATTGATTCACTTAAAGGGTCTTTGCATTGGAATTATCACATTTATTCTGAAACCAGTTGTTGGCATGGCACGGGTTATGTACTTCTCATATATTTCATGATGGTATATACCTAATCCCTAAAAGGAGGGATTGTGCCTGGTATTCATATGATGAAGACATAATCGTTTAATCAGTTTAATTGAGGTCTGGAGCTGGCATGTCTTTAACTGCTAGTACTCTGTTATTATTTATGTTTTATTGTCATTTTGTTTATTTTCTTTTGTTTCATATTCTGACATCGGACTCGATCTTTTCTTGAAATCAATTTTACTGAACGTATTGTTGTGCGTTTGATTTTTCTACATTGGCTAGAGGTATAGGGGAGGGTTAAGATCTCAAAAAAACATGCTTAACCTACAACAATTTTGCGCTTATCCAAAGTCAGGAGCCTCTGGCCTTTGTTTGTTTTGTATGATTTGTAATTTTGGTTTTTTTCATACAATTTGAAGTTTAGAATGACGTCCATTGAATCACTGAATTAGTATACAAATGTGTTAAGGTGCCAGCTGAAGGACGCGTGCGGTTGCGGGATTTTTTCGCGGCATTAAAGACCAATTTCCAGCTGTTATCTGCTCGATGGTTGGGTTGTTGTCTCTTTGTAACATTCCCTATTTCCAATCTCAATTTCATCAATCAACCAGATGTGGGATTACAAACCAAGAACAAATATCAATTGGTGACACATATAAATGTTCAGTTGATATGTCTACCTTACATAAACATCACTAATATTAAAACATAAAGAATGTTGAACAAAAGCATCAGGTTACACAGTAAGCTATCTTGCTTACGGGAAAACAGGTGTTACATTCCAATACATCATTGATTGGGTGCACCTTCTGTCAATACAATCATTGTTTATCCTATTAGTTTTTGTAAAATTTTGACTTTTCCAAAAACAAATGTTGCAGAATTAATGTTGTCTTTGTTTGTAATAAAGATAAAATTTGCATGAACAAAGATTTATCATATCGACCGCTACACACAAAAGTTTACAGAACACATCATTGCAAACAAATTATATAATCATCTCTGAAAGTTAACGAATCAAATGTCAACCTTTTTGTCCTTGAGGCAAAGCTTTGGTAACCATGTAACCTAAGTTTCTAAAATATTCTACAGAAACAAAAAACAGAAAAATGGTGCTCTGAAACACCCACGATTTAATCTATGACTCATATAATGTTTACTTGAAAGGAATAAAGGTGTAATTTCCTACAACTGTCCAGTGGAAGGCAATAATTTTGCGACCTTTTTTCGTATGCAACCGGATGATACATTTTATAAACTGGTGTTTGTACTCCTTACTGTTACAAAAATGTCATATGGAAGCACGGTTTTTTAAGGCTTACTGTACGGTATTTATTGTTGACGGATACTTTATATTTCTCATAATTGTTTGTCTCTGCATGATGGTTGACAATCATTCATCATATCCTTAGATGTTTGTTTTTTTTACATAAAATGAAATATATCATCATAGAAATTGTATTATATCATGTCGCCAAATTTAATTGCAGTTGTGACAACGTTAAAGGTTGTGTTCAATTTTCATCCACAACTGGTAGTTCATTTGTTGCAACTTCTGGTAAGTAACATATACAAAACGTACAAGAATGTTATCTCGGTTACCGTCAATTCCCTGCTTTAGGTCTGCAATTTAGTTACATCATTTGCTTTTTCAAGCATTTGTTTTGTAAGTTATAAAAAAGGTTCCTTGTAGAAATGCTGACTAGTGATATTGATGTCAGTTTAGAGACAGAAACCCAAAGAAAACTAAATATATTTATACCGACAACACACTTTATGTACTATTTATCGTAAGGACGTTATTTCATATATTGAAGTAGAAAAAATTTAATTCATATATGTATAATATACATTTGTGTTGAATATGTATAATACAGAGGATGATGGCAACAGTAGTATACCGCTGTTCAAAAGTCATAAATCGAGTAAGTGAAAAACAAATCCGGATTAGAATTTGAAACCGAGGAAATCGCATACACTTAAAGAGCAAAACAATGAAACAACAAAAACATTGAAGTGCAACAAAAAACAAAACAACAATGCAACACACACAGATACGAAAATGATACAAAACAATCCACCAGATATGAAATTGAGGACTTTAATTTTCTGCAAATATGAAATGTTTAAAGTCTGACCAATTCATCGTTGATGTCAACTAGCTTGTTTCTTAACCTACCTTCCATGCGTTATGATCTAATTAGTCGAATTTCAAGACTTTACTAATGGAAATACTTTTTCCGCAAATGAACTGTAAGTTGTGCTTTGTATCTATTTGATTAGTTTAGCCCTGTATTTAGGTTTGTAAGGTTCGTTCTTATGGTGAACTGATACACCACTTGCCCAGGTTAGGGTGATGTGGTTCCAGTTCACCAGAAGTACCCACGCCACATGCATTATTTAATATTAATTATTCATTTATATGTTCGTACATAAACCATGTCCTTAGTGTTCTCGTTTGAATTGTTTTACATTTGTCGGTAGGGTAGCTTGTATATGCTGTATGGCAATTGATTATTATTGTAGGTCATGTTGTGACCAAAATTTGTTATCTTCTACGTCATTTTCTATCTGACAGAAAGTTGTATCATTAACAAATATTCTTATTTTCCTATATTTGAAGACAGAAGGTTACTGAACAGTCAAAACAGATTGAAACGTTCAACACAAAGTGCCATTTACAAGAATTTTTTTGCAACATTTCATACTGGTTACATTTTTAACTGAAAAATGGATAAACACCAGTATACGTTAGGTATTTTGTCATCAATTGAATCTAATCAGAATTCGTCAATTAGATCTCAATACTGTTATTTTGGAAAAACGCATGAAGTTACAGACAAAGACAAAACGATTGGGATGAATTTGCAATAACGTTATAATTCAATTGTTATGTATTTCTCGATTCAAAAAAATCATACAAACATAGTATTTGATAAAACTCTAATGAAATTTACATATTTTGGTTATTTCTTATTTCTAAAGAAAATATAAAGGATGACAACAGCATTTGTTTTGTTTTATTAGATACATTTATTCACCGCATTAGCAACAAAAGTTGTGAGGGGAGAACCACAAGGTATTTAAATATCAAGAGTATTGGGAAATGTTATAGCATTTATGTCACGCCGGTGGAGTGAATATATGTACACAATAACTAATCGAAAAAAAAACAAATGTACAAAAATATACAACGATTGATCTAAAAACATATTAATACACAAATGCGTTTGTTGTCATTGTTGTTCGGACACAATATTATTGTTTCTACATTTCAATATATCGATCACTTATTGTTTTTATTACATTGAATATGGGCTTTTTAATGGGAATACAGGAGTAATTACAATGAACTATATATGTTTACGTTTTTGAAACAACAACATCGACAATGTGTTTACAACACTACTTAACATATGGCGTGATACGTGAAAAAAAAATGTATATAGATCACTGCAAATCACGGTATTCCATTCCAATCAGCGTAATAATACTTTTTTTGTTTCCATTCTTAAAATAAAAAATAACACCATGTTACACAAACAATGATCCATGCTGCTTCAAGTATATATTTATATTGTATATATCTAGAATAATAAAAATCAATATAAAGTAAAACAGAACATAAAATGACATGTTTTGCATACTTACAACGTTACTCATTTTTCCAATTTTATATCAGTAGAAACGAAATAATTCCATTTTTCTATGGCACCGGTTGGTTTTTCAATAGATAAGGCTAATTATGTTAAATATTAGAACTTTGAATTTCATGATTACAACAGAAATTAAAAAAAAAATGTAAATGATTAAAAGTTGGAGACACCCCTCAAAACGAGGACAGGAAGAAAATGTTAACTGTTTAGTCACCAATAATGAACGGAACTTATCCCTGCAAAAGTGTTATTTTTTTCAAAATATGAATCTAACAAAACGTGAAAGAGAACGGCCTGTTATGATTGATATTTAACATGTTTAAATTGTCAAGTATATCTGCTAAGAACCCAATATGTAATTAAATTTCAGTGACAAGAAAGAGAAAGTATGTTGTGCAGATTTCGAAGAAAAAGAAAGTGGTTGTATTGGTAAGTTTTTAGTCATTTTTTGTTCAATTGTACATTTGTAAAACATTCTTTAATTTTGAAGTGAGATAAACAAAACAACGAGGTTTTAGATACATGTATTGTAAAACTAATCAAAATCACAAAATTACTGAACTCCGAGGAAAATTCAAAACGGAAAGTCCCTAATCCCTGAAGATATCTTTACAAAAGCCGAAATTTTCTATTTAAAATATTGGTAACCAATACGAAGTAGGCCAATTGCTTTATTTCATAGAAATTGAAATTTATCTTTCGTTTCATCCTAAACGGCAAGTAGTAAAGGCATCATTTAAAAACAATGAAATGATTTGTTTGTTGGAGAATGTAAATATGATTGAGAAAGGCTTATGATGGAACCAAAAAATTATTATATCTACACACTTGCAAAGTTGTTGTCTGATTGTTAACGTTACCATAAGCCATAATTGCTCGATAATGCTTATCAAAAACAATATGTGAATGAACAATTCTTACGTTTTGTTTTGAAACTTTTGCCGAAACTTTGCATATAAACGACTGGTAAACCATATACAAGTAAAATACAAATTTGCAACCACAAATTTCAATTATAAAGTTACGAACTAGTGTTCATTCATTGGTGACGTCGACAATCTGTATCAATCGCAATTGCTCAAAGACAACATCAATTATGTAGCATATACAAATATGAATACATGAATAATATTTTTCATAATTAAAGACGAAAACAGACTTAAAAAACTAAACGTCAAAATAAGTATGAAGACATGTTTTTGTGGATGTGATTGTGATTGTAATGCTTAAAAATAAAAAGTAAAATCGTCTTATAATTAATTGATCAATATAAATAGGTTTTGTCTTTTCTTCGTTTTGTAGCAATGTCATAATTTTATATGTGTTACAGCTTGTTTAGCAGGGTACACATCGGATCTAGGACAACGATGTATACCTTGTTCGAAAAATGTATATGGGGATAGATGTCGATATACATGTTATTGTTCTGTTTATGAAATGTACGTAATACACTTGAAATATACATTTTATTCATTGTCTTAATATATAAATATTACAAAACTTGGCAACACAAACCGGATCTCGACCCCTGGATTGTTTTTCTAACATTACCTAATTTTACAAAATTCATCTATACATATATTGGTGATACATGTAGTATGAAATAAACAACTATGTATATGATTAAGATAGTACACAATGTACGAATCCTGCACAAACAAAATGTTATTATCACCTAATATTTACAAAAGTAGCCATACTAATTTCGTGCGTCTAAAGCGATTTTTTTCTGGATTTTTCTTCATCAAAAAGGCACAACCGCTAATATTTGAAACACCAGGATGTATAATGCGTACACACATGAAGCAAAGGGGATCTTGATAAATAATCAAATTCATCTACAGTCTCCTATTGCTTTTTTAATCTATCAACTAAAAATGTAACAAAGGTTTGTTAAAAATGACTTTAGTAACGACCTTTAAAGACTGCAATTTATATTGTTGATATGTCACTTACCTTATAGACAAAAGGAATGTACTCTCATACGGAAATACATCATGTAGGCATGCATTTTTACAACCACTTTTAAAATCAAGAATAACCGTGACTTTCCATATCGTGACAGTATTGTGCATTCTATGTATTCTATAGATAACTCGTTGACGTCAAATACAAAAACACATGAATTGCAAGTCTGATTTTGATATAAGTTGCATTTCTATAATTTAGACAATGCACTTTCCAATAGGAAATCTCTTTGAGCTTTAAACTTTTACTTTTAATATTGAGTTAAAAAATATCCTAGAATGGTAAGTTGATATGCACAATTATTGTATTCAAAGGTCAGAACATATGGCTGTGTGGCATTTTTTCAATATTTATATGCGCCGAACTTGTTAGAGTTTAAATTTATGCTAAAATTATGTACTGCACCTTCTTTTACATTTTGCCTACTACAGAGTTCATTTTTCAATTGTTATTACATATCTTTTCGAAAAAAAAACGTAGTTTGAGAAAAAGCTGTTTTACAAAGTTCAACCTGTAGTAATATTCTGTTTGTGGATATCGACACAAACCATATTTTTTACTAATTCGCGATAAACAACTGATACTTTAATCATCAATATGATTTATAAAAACTAAAACCAAGTGTTCCTATTGCACGAGAGACAAAGAAAAGATGTAGTTATAAAAAATATTTACAGCTGCGACCACATTAAAGGTTGTGTCAAATCGTCACCAACAACTGCTGCCTCATTTGATACAACATCTCGTAAGTAACGTGTTTAACAACTCACACAAGTATCATAATTTATTTCATTAACTCATATTTTTGTTTACAAAGTTAATCAACGCAAAAGTAAAAAAAAAAGAGTTTTTCTTCTATTTCAATTTATCAATTTGGTTTACATTCGCAGGTCTACATACATGATCAAATCATATTGTAATGACGTTTTGGTTCTGAGAGATGAGTTGAAATACAACTTCACTCTTAATCTTGGTTTCTGCATAAAACCGAAAGTAAAATCACACTCCGATGAACATTTAAAACGAAAATTCCCAGATCAAATGGAAAATTTAAATGATAAAACGCATCAAACGAATAGACAACAACTGTCATATTCCTGAATTGGCACAGGCGATTTCAAATGTAGAAAATGTTGGATTGAACCTGGTTTTATAGCGCGAAACCTCTCATTTGTACGACAGTCGCATCAAATTCAAAATTTTAGAAAAAAAAACTATCAGAATCGTGCTTTTGAATATTAACTATCCATCCCTCTGATATATACAAGGAAACAAAGAATCTATATTTCTATTTCGACATATCATAATAATAGTTTCTATGATGAAAAGTTGATTGAAGTGTAACATGTGTAAATGATGTTTCAACGTCAACTCGTTAACATTAATCCAATGAATGATAATGCTTAGATTTGTCATGTGATGCCTCGATTTGTTTTTCATGTTCTTAGATGACATGTTATTAACATTGATACCAAGACCAGCAACAGATTATGTAGACGGTAAGTTTTTTTTTTCATCGGTTGCAATTTAATGGCTAGTGGTCCACAACTAATCGTCGTCTTCATCTTGAATATGTGCATTCTTGTTAAATTGAAAATAATATCCTCCTTAGATTGATGATATCGATCCTAGGTTCCAAATATAAACGCTAGTAAATTAATTGTAGTCTGAAATAATTCAAATTAGTACATAATCCCTTTAAGGTGGTATGGGTGTCTAAATTAAAAATGATAGAATTTGTTCATACTTTGCCAAAATGTAGTTTTTATTGATATATGTTCAAAAATCAAAAATAGAAATGATAGGTTACCGCGCAATTTCTCAAGCTACAGGTTGTGACATAATGACACATTGTGTATGGATTATACAGGGGAAAAAAATCATTATGTGTTAAAAGATAGAAATGTAAAATAAAATACAAGATAGCTTTTAGTAAATGCTTTGACTATATCAAAAGAAAAGATATGGTCACCGTACTTTTTTTTTTCTGGCTGGAATACAAAATTGCAAAATTCCATATAGATTCCTTCAGAAAATGATGTTTTTAGAGTTACCTACCCTTTTAATGCCAATTTCAAAAAATTGAAAATCAATTAAAAATATTCTACACATTTACAAATATTAATATTAAAAAGTTATAATCATATACATTTGTTCTTTAAAATGAAAATTCACATTAGTTATCTGCATTCCTGCATCAAATTTTGCTAACTTAATTGAAAATCTGGACATTAGGTTCTCTGTTTTTTACAATCCAAGATGGCGAAAGACACCCATACAACCTTAAATACTGTCTATACGAGACATTAACTAAAAAAAGGGACAGAACAAAACCCCATGTGTTGATTAAACGTTTTTAAATATATGTTTAACAGACAGGAAATAGCTACATTATCTCACAGTTTGTTATTACAAAAAGTGATGGGTTAAGCAATTGACACCATATCAAACCTTTTTTGATACAGAGATATGACTTACAAGACGCAACTATAGCTACACAGAATATAAAAAAGATTTACAAAATGATGGACTACAAACGAAAAGTAACATCGAATTTTTTGGACAAGAATGGAAATGTCATATTACAATGAAATACTTATCGAACGTTGTTCCTGCATGTTCATATTATTGAAAATATGATAGTTGGAGAAAAAAAAATGGTGGAACTAATTTCTAAGATAGCGTTTAAGGAAACAAAATTTTCTATCGCTTTAAGTGGAATACATGAAACTTTCAAGAACGGATTGAAAAAAAAATATTTGTTGATTGGAAAAGATCTTGAATTATTTGAACATTTACAAAACAATTTGTTTTGTAGATACTACAACTTGTCAAACAAACGTGCAAAATACAGATGGAGGTATATGTGTATTTCTACTTTAATGCAATCAATCTGTACCAGAAAATTTATGATACTATTTTAAAAATAATATAAAAAAGAAGATGTGGTATGATTGCAAATGAGACAACTCTCCAAAAAAGACCACGATGAAACAAAAATTAACTACTAAAGGTCACTGTACGGCCTTCAACAATGAACAAAGCCCATACCACATAGTCAGCTATAACATGTATAAAAGGTTCCGAAATGATAATTTAAAAACAATGCAAAAGAGAAAACTAACGGCCTTATGTATGTTCAAAAATGAACGAAAACAAATTTGTAACACATAAACAAACGACAACCACTAAATTAAAGTCTCCTGACTTGGGACAGATACACATATACAGAGTGTGGAGGGTTTAAACATGTAAGCTGGATCCCAACCCTCTCCCTAATCTAGGGCAGTTATTATTGTGCATTTCTATATCAACGTTTTGTATTTAATAGAATATTGTACTTTAACTGTTTCAATATTACTTATCTAAAAAAAATACATTTATATAGCCAATAACTGTTTTGTGTCTTTCAATGTCAGCTGTATTTGTACGAGGCTAAGACACAGGTGTAATCCGAGCTTTAGCGAGCAATTACTCCTGTTTCGAGCCGATATTCAAAGACACTTAACAGTAATTTTCTTTATCCTCCAAATTATTATGTATATTGTTTGGAATTTGAAAGACAGAGAGACTCACATTTTTGCATTTATTTTCGATTTAAAATCCCTTGAGTCCTATGTAGTTATATTAAAATCACACATTCAGCAGAAGACGGATTCGCCAAAAAAGAATCTCGAATGGTCAACAATAATACATCGCTCAAAGGGAATAATCATCTATTTTAACATAACAACTAATTTCAACTGTTACAGTAAATCAATAACGAAAAAATATTGAATTTAAAAAACAGAAGTTGTCCTACGCTTCAGAATTTTGAACTGAATTTGCTATTCACTTAACATGCATGCTGAAATTAACATATTTAATTTAACTACACATTTACACATTCAATTTTTAAAAAATCGTTGATTGAAGTCGTAGAAAATCCTGCTATTCATGTTTGTCTTTTATCAGAAAATGGGTTCAATTCTATTTGTTTTAAAGAAATGCTTGAAACAAAACCGGAAGGTATACAAGTAATGATCGTTAGTTCGCATAAAGGTCAATCAATACGTCATTGGAATTCGACTGAACACATTTTGAGGTCACGCATGTTCATACAACTCTCATAAACAATAATACTCAAATGTAGTCCGGCAATGGGCGGAGCTTTAAAGAGATATTTGTATAGTATACATTTACAGCATAGTGATATCTGTAGGGCTGTATCTGTAAAGTAAGGCACCTAATTGCAGTATACATGAATATACTAGTAAAGTCTTTGTGACGTGTATTCTCTCTAGAAATCAATGCTTGCTGTTTTATTACTAAACAAATCCATCTTTGTTTTTTTGTTTTTTTAAATACAATTTATGTGACTTTCTTGTGATAAATAGCTTCGTGTCTTTTCTAAAAGGGAAAGTTGGCATAATACATTAAAATAATTATTATATTACAATTTCAGATTTTCGTTAATAGAGATAATGACATATATTACATTACCACTGATTGTAGTGGTTTTAGTAATATGTGTATGCTTCATTTTCTACAAGTACAAGGTGGTAGGCAAAACAAAGAAAATAACAATCGCTCAAAATCCTTCATTACCACACAACAGGCAAGATATAGAAATACAAGAAAGGTTATATGACACTATTGATGACACAAATATGCTAAGATATGTACAACAAATGCTGAATGGAAGTACCAATTTCAGTGGAGAAAACCAAATTGTAGACAGCTGCAAAAATCCTTCATCATTCGGTGAGGGTCTCCATGAAAAAATACAACAGTGTTAACGTCTGCCAATGATTCAATCATCGATAATCAGGAAATATGTATTAGTAGCAACAGAACATTGAACAGACAGTAATTTATAACAAAAAAGGTACAATCAGTTCCAATCGGCGCTTACAAGATGTGGACATCAGGACTGTGCTAATTTGAATATCAAAATTTTATATTAATGAATTCTTCAGGAGCTGGTAGTTTAAAAACTCAACTGAAGGAATATGGCGTGATGATTAGATTATAATTGAAATCAAATCTCAAAATGATGATATTTGCAGGCATGTTCTAGCTAAACAAAATGATTTCCTTTCCTTTAATAAAAAAATACGATATTCATTTAAATGCACTTAGATGCCCGGATTATTTAACACAAGTCAAAATTTAACATCGTCAGGATCTTGCTAAAATGTGACAAAAATTCAAAAATATCAAGATTTCAGCTTTTGCTGAGGATATAGTATTCTGACATCACATTACCCACTGTACCAAGTTTTACTCTTGTAATCTCGAAAAATAAATTTCAAAAATGGAATCAAAGTGGTTCTCATTTTATGTTTTATTATATATTATATGTTATTTTATAGTATTATCTGTAAATATACCGTTGTCCAAAATTATAGACCTTACATAGTACATTATTTAATTCGCGTTTTATCAAGTAGACAGTTATTTTTGGTAATCACGATACTCATGTTTATGAAAAGAAACATAACTCGATTAGACGAGTTTCATTTTGGTATTTGGTACTCCGAAACACAGAGTGATTCTCGAGTACTTTACGACACCCTTATTAAGAATCGTATGAAATAGAAAAAAAATCCAAACGTCAAATGGTGCCTAAGCATTTTAATAGAATGGTCTAAATTTTTGGCATATTGAGATATAAAATTTAAATACACATATAATTAAATATAAGACAATATTGAAAACTTTGTAGTATTTGTAAAAAAGTGTATATCAAAACAATAACACTGGGCTATGAACAACCTTCCAGTAATTGACGGCACTGATATTTTTTTTGAAACAAAGGGTAGTTATGGTATGATTGCTGATAAGACAGCTATCAACCAAAGTTCAAATGAAGTGGATGTGAGTTAATATAGGTAACCATAAGGCATTTATTTATGAGAAATACCCATAACGTATGGTCGACCATAAAAGGCACCGACACGAAAAATATGAAATAATTCAATAGAGAAAACCAACGTCATACTTCATAATAAAACCAATATGAAAGACTTGAATCACTGAACTACATCCCACTGACTTGGCACAACCGCACGAAAAATATGATGGGTTTAATTATGTTTGTGAGCGCTCAATCTTACTATAACAAGGGATATTGGTGTAACAATACAACATAGGACCAAACTGTAAACATCATTTGTAAATGTTATTGCCTAAAATTTATACAAATAGTTCACTTATTTTCAATCCAACTTCATCCCCTTTATTATATCCTTCGCGGAAAAGGTGGAATAAAATTGTGGTTATTTGACTGATCATTAGTCCGTCTGTCTGTTGATCTGTTAGTCCATCTGTCAGTCAGTTCGTCATTCATTTTTGTTTCAGGGTGTTCATATATATTCAGTTTCCGGTTGCAACGTTTTACCATATATTTTCAACTAAAAGTCAAGATATCTTAGTTACGTGTTATCATTATAGAAATATGTTCAGAAAGGTCTTAATCACATACTTCAAACCAGATTGCAATCTTGCAAATACATATGGTGTCATATAATGAGTGGTAGATTTTACAAAAAATTGATAAAAAATGTTACCTAACTTAGCATCCTTATAGCCACATAAGACATGTTAAATATTACAAAGGTCCCAATCGATACGTGATTCACTCTGTCATATGTTAATATATAGATAATCTGACCATCACGAAACATGCAAAAAAGGGAGCAACACAAACCACAAGCTCTCTACTTCGTATGCTGTTAAGCCTTTCACATTCGACATTTACCTTATAAAAACATGCAGTATGCGTAAATTTGCGTTTATCATAACTTAGTATTTTGCTGAATGGTACAAAATTTTATGCAATATTATAACGTACGAGAATATTTTGTCATTAAACGTAAAGGGCCATGTTTGATTGCCGGCCTTCGGATTTCTGATACCCATGTCATGTTTTAAAGGCCTAAATTTAGAAACTAAAATAAGTATGTGAAATTGTGCATAGTCTAATAATGCGCTCTTAGCGTTTGTTTTCCACTTAAAGTAGGGAAACAATCCGCTTGTTAAAATGTCTTTAACGGTACAACAAGACCTTTATAGAAGTTTGCATTGCCTTAGGCAGTTAATACAGAAATATGCATGTTGTATGTTAGGCATGTAAAAGTAAAATAAAAAAGATATCCTTGAAAAATGCTCAATTCATTTTACAAATGGTAAAGTCAATAGCTCAAACACGCTTAACATATTAAATGAACGAACAACATCTGACATATTCTTGACTAGGTAATGGATTAAACTTTTTCTTTAGCGAAGTAGATTCATATTTTGTACAAATGATAATTGTACAAGTAAGAACTTGGAGCAGAAAATTCTGCTATATCTTATTAGAACAGAATATCAGAAATAAATGAATATTTATTGCATTAGCAACACATTTGCTTTAGCATAATATAAGGTATATACATATATGACAAATATAACAGAATACAGAGAACAATTGAATAATTTAAATAATGCAGAGATAACTTATAATAATACAAATAACTTTGTCTTTTGTGGACTCATACATTTTTAATTACTTTTATGGATTAGGCGCAGTTTAAGCCATTCAGTTGTCAGTTGTCAGTTAATTTTCGACTTATGAGTCTGGATGTACTTAAAATCGTCGTTTTCCTTTTAAGGCTGTACGGTTAATTGTTATTCATTATTGACCGTTTGTCTAATATGAACTTATTAACACATTGATATATATTTTTATATGTGTCTATTTTTGATTTGCAGACATTGTCCCACTTAACATATTGCGTCTAAATTTCTCATCTGACTAATTTCCTGATTTTCTATTATACCAATTCATAGTTTTTTTCCGGTGAAACGGGTTTTCAAATGTACAATTATTTCCTTAATTTGTCATATATTAGTATAATATTCTCATAATGGCGATAAAAGGCATTTGTTTTGTGTTATTGGTAATGTATGTTTCAATCTCTAAAAGTAAAATCTGCCAAATCAGGAATCAAAGGTATGTTGTATTAAAAAAAACTACATGTATTGGTTTTAATAAATTTAAATTTTGTGTATGCGCCATAAGCGCGTTTCGTCTACAAAAGACTTACCAGTGACACTCGAATCAAAAAAGATAAAGAAGACAAATGAACTACGATGTTCAAGAGCATTGAGAACCAACAAATCCTTAAACGTTGGCCAAATACAGCTCAGATTATCTTCATGTCTAGTCCTAAGAAGGAAACGCCTTAGTATTTGGAAAATACAAAGGTTTGTTAACAGTTAATTTATAATTATAAACATATCAATGATAATCAGAAGTGCTTAATACTGAACTGATGATATCCTCGGGGAATCTAAAAGATAGACGAACGTTACCAGAGGGACAGTCAAACTCATTTATTGAAAATAAACTGACAACGCCATGGCTTAAAATGAAAAGGACAAACAGACAAACAATAGTACACATGACACAACATAAAAAAACTAAAGAATAGACAACCGCACCAAAAATTAGGGCTGATCTCAGGTGCTCCAGAAGGGTAAGGAGATCCTTCTCCATACGTGGCACCCGTCGTGTTGCGATTGCTTATAAGATAACAAATCCGGTAAATAGTCTAATTCGGTAGGTAAGGCAAAGGAATTGTAGTTACGATGTAAGGAACATATCCGATATCATTTGTGAAACGGTTATTCCATAACATCAACCAACTCGTGATGGCGTCCGTAAAATTTACGAAGTGATGATTTTAACTTCACCATTTGGAACTTTTGATTTAATAGTTTCCTTTTTAGCAACCTCACAAGCAGTGGCATCGACCCAGTGGTTATATATATTATAATCATAGATACCAAAATTGAAATTTTAAATTTGCATCAGACGCGCGATTCGTCTATAATAGACGCATAAGTGACGCTCAAATTTAAAAGTCAAAATAAAACTACGAAGTTGAAGAGATAAATTTTGCCAAATACAGCTAAGGTATTCCATTCCTGAGGTAGAAAAGCCTCAGTATTTTAAAACATTTTTTTTTTAAACAGTTAATTGATTGATACTTATGACCATATGAATGATAGGCCAAGTTAACACAGATGTGCTGACTACTAGAACAGATAGTGCTTAATTTCTATTTCTCAGATCACATTTCAACAATTCAACGATCGTGCATTTATTTCAATATTTTCTATAATTAAAGATATAGTTTTTGTATAGAGGTGTTTCAGCTTCAAATCTGCTCTTTGGTCGAGTTGTTGTCTTGTAGACATATTCCCTCTTTCTACCAATTTTATCATGCATAAATCTGTTACTGACATTTCAGATTGAACCGTTATAAGTAAAAATGGTTTATTTTCACATAATTACTAGTGATAATTTAATAAGACTAAGATAAAAAAGAAGCACATGTAGATAGTTTTTGTTGATATCTTTTAGAAACGAATCAATAGATGTATGCTGTGCCGATTACGAAAAAAGGGGATATGATTGCATTGGTGAGCTGTATATTTTTTTAAGTAAAATGCATTTTCTGCATCCTGTAAAGACATAACATTCTTATAAATATATGCTCAAAATATGCAAGTGAAGAGCTGGTTTTTAGAAGCTGTGTTAATTCGAGTAATTCTAAGTGGTATATTTTACGATTATGCTGTGATACGATCTGAACACTGTAACATATTGAGTTTTTGACACATCATTGCCTGTGTAGTCAATGAACACAGTTAGATATATTTTTCGTTTATGTAGCACTAATGTCAAAATAGATTTCATTTTATTTCAAAAATAAATATGCTAAAAAAAGTAATATAATATCCTGTAATAGCATACATAAAACATTTTTTTTAGTTGAAAGATATGGTTAAATTTGGACATAAACTGACAGAGTTCTCTAAGACCAGTTGCAAAGGTTCTTGATATATATCATGTACATGATTTATATTTTATAGCTTGTTTAGAAGGTTACATATCGGATACGGGACAAAACTGCAAGCCATGTCCAAAAAACACATATGGTGAAAGATGTCGATATGATTGTTCTTGCTCAGATTTTGAAGTGTATGTAAGATATTGTATTTCTTGTCGCCATAAATACAAATATTTCACATCCAATTTTTTATGATAATGTTCTTTACAAAAAAAAAACATGTCAGTATTCACCTTAGAAGCAAACAACACCCTTTAACAAACTAAGTAAGAAGGGATATATTAACGATACTGTTGTCAGGTCATTAAAGATTGCATACTTTAGCTTTAATATTGATTCACTTATAGGGTCTTTGCATTGGAATTATCACATTTATTCTGAAACCAGTTGTTGGCATGACACGGGTTATGTACTTCTCATATATTTCATGATAGTATATACCTAACCCTTAACAGTAGGGATTGTGCCTGGTATTCATATGATGAAGACATAATCGTTTTATCATTTTAATTGAGGCCTGTAGCTGGCATGTCTTTAACTGCTAGTACTCTGTTATTATTTATGTTTTAATATCATTTTGTTTATTTTCTTTTTTTTCATATTCTGACATCGGACTTGATTTTTTCTTGAAATCAATTTAACTGAACGTATTGTTGTGCGTTTGATTTTTCTTCATTGGCTAGAGGTATAGGGGGAGGTTTAAGATCTCAAAAAACATGTTTAACCCACCACAATTTTGCGCCTATCTAAAGTCAGGAGCCTCTGGCCTTTGTTGGTTTTGTATGATTTGTAATTTTGGTTTCTTTTGTACAATTTGAAGTTTAGTATGACGTCCATTATCACTGAATAAGTATACAAATGTGTTAAGGTGCCAACTGAAGGACGCGTGTGGTTGCGGGATTTTTTCGCGGCATTAAAGACCCATTTCCGGCTGTTATCTGCTCTATGGTCGGGTTGTTGTCTCTTTGTAACATTCCCTATTTCCAATCTCAATTTCATCATTTCATCAATCAACCAGATGTGGGATTACAAACCAAGAACAAATATCAAATGGTGACACGTATAAATGTTCAGTTGGTATGTCTACCTTACATAAATATCACTATACAGGTATATATATTAAAACATAAAAAATGTTGAACAAAAGCATCAGGTTACACAGTAAGCTATCTTGCTTACGAGAAAACAGGTGTTACATTCCAATACATTATTGATTGGGTGCACCTTCTGTCAATACAATCATTTGTTTATCCTATTAGTTTTTGTAAAATTTTTACTTTTCCAAAAAAAATGTGGCAGAATTAATGTTGTCTTTGTTTGTAATAAAGATATAATTTGCATGAAGAAAGATTTATCCTATCGACCGCTGCATACACAATTTAACAGAACACATCATTGCAAATAAAATTATAATCATCTTTGAGAGTTAACGAATCACATGTTAACCTTTTTGTCCTAGCGGAAAAGCTTTGGTAACCATGTAACCTAAGTTTTTAAAATATTCTACAGAAACAAAACAAACAAAAAAATGTGCTTTTAAACACCCAAGATTTAGTCTATGACTCATATAATGTTTATTTGAAAGGAATAAAGGTTTAATTTCCTACATCTGTCCAGTGCAAGGACATAATTGTGCGACCTTTTCTCGTATGCAACCAGATGATACATTCTTTAAACTGGTGGTGGTACTCTTTACTGGTACAAAAATGTCATATAGAAGCACGGTGTTTTAAAGCTTACTATACGGTATTCATTGTTGATGGATACTTTATATTTCTTATAAATGTCATCTATTGGTCTCTGCATGGATGTTGATAATCATACATCATATCCTAAGTTGATTTTTTGTTATATAAAATGAAATAAATCAATAGAAATTGTATCATGTCATGTCGCAAATTTTAATTGCAGTTGTGACAACGTTAAAGGTTGTGTTCAATTTTCATCAACAACTGGCAGTTCATTTGTTGCAACTTCTGGTAAGTAACATATACAAAACGTACAAGAAGGTTATCTCGATTACCGTCAATTTCCTGTTTTAGGTCTGCAATTTAGTTACAGCATTTGCTATTTTAAACATTTGTTTTGTAAGTTTATAAAAAGGTTCATTGTAGAAATGCTGACTAGTGATATTGGTGTAAGTTTAGAGACATAAACCCAAAAAAACTCAATATATGTATACCGACAACACACTGTTTGTACTGTTTATCGTTAAGATGTTGTTTCATATATTGAAGTAAAATTGAAAAACGGGTTTTATTCATAAATATTGGATATAACTTTTAATTGATTATGTATATTAAAGAGGATTTATTGTCTCAAATGAAGGTAAATTAAATATACTCTGTTCAAAAGTCATAAATCTAGTGAGAGAAAACAAATCCGGATTACAACTAAAACCGAGGAAATCGCATCAACATAAAGAAGAAAACAACGAAACAATAAAAACACTGAAGTGCAACAAAATACAAAACAACAATTCAACACACACAGATACGGAAATATACAAAACAATCCCCCAGATATGAAAATGGGGACTTTCATTTCTGCTAATATGATATGTTTAAGTAAGAACAATTCATCGTTGATGTCGTGAACTAGCTTGTTTCGTAACCTTCTCCTCCATGCGTCATGATCTAATTAGTCGAATTTCAAGATTTTACTAATGGAAATACTTTTTCCGCAACTGAACTGTTATTTATGCTTTGTATCTATTTGATTAGTTTAGCCCTTTTTATAGTTTTGTAAGATTCGTTCTTACGGTGAATTGATACACCACTGTCCCAGGTTAGGGCGATGTAACGCCAGTTAATATGTTTAAGCACCCCACACGCATTATATCATATTCTAACAAGTACACACCCGTGGTAAAATATGAATATATTGTCCGGGCTGTTTCGATCGTTCTTTCACGTCATATGCGCTTTTATGAATGAGTTACTCGACGTCATAGCACGATGACATAAAGAGTTTAGCATTTTTACGGGAAAATACACGCTTGTGAAACTGAAAATCATCACAACAAGGATTCCAAACGTAAACAAACGATGCTAAAATGTGGTATATGTTAATTTGTTTTTATACCTATAAGTCATATAAGTAAATTATCCTTTAAATTCATCCAAAACTATCTGAATACGTTATCGTAAATATTTTGAGCATTTCACTAATTCTGTTTGCTCTGTTATTTTAAATAATTTTAATAGTGCGTTTATTTGTGGGAACGGCAGGTATTTGCCTCCACCCAGAACACTTCGATCCAACAGAAGCACCGTATTTTTCCTATTAGAATCGAAATGATGTATGGGGGCTTGAATATATCTAGATTTTATCAAGAATTGTCTCTTTATGTCGATATTTCACCCCTCACTATCGCTCAGGGTTAACTAGTCTGCATAAAGAGCAAACCCGTGGTAAAATCACGATTTATTTAAGCCCTCATGAATTATTTATTAATTAATTATTCATTTATATGTTCGTACATAAATCATGTCCTTAGTGTTCTCGTTTGAATTGTTTTACATTTGTCGTTCGGATTATACGTTCAGGTTTTTGTCATTAATTGAATCTAATTAGAATTCGTCAATTAGATCTCAATACAGTTATCTTGGAAAAACGCATTAAGTTAGAGGCAATGATTTTATTTTCTTTTGAACTTACTATTCAATCTTCACAGCAATCGTATTGCAAAGAAAAAACGGTTGGGGTGAATTTGAAATAATGTTATTATTCAATTGTAATGTATTTCTCCATTTAAAAAAATCATACAAACATAGTATTTTAAAAAACTCTAATGAAATTTATTTTGGTTATTTCTTATTTCTTACAAAAATACAAAGGATGACAACAGCATTTATTTAGATCTCAATACAGTTATCTTGGAAAAACGCATTAAGTTAGAGGCAATGATTTTATTTTCTTTTGAACTTACTATTCAATCTTCACAGCAATCGTATTGCAAAGAAAAAACGGTTGGGGTGAATTTGAAATAATGTTATTATTCAATTGTAATGTATTTCTCCATTTAAAAAAATCATACAAACATAGTATTTTAAAAAAACTCTAATGAAATTTATTTTGGTTATTTCTTATTTCTTACAAAAATACAAAGGATGACAACAGCATTTGTTTCGTTTTATTAGATACATTTATTCACCGCATTAACAACAAAAGTTGTGAGGGGAGAACCACAAGGTATTTACATATCAAGAGTATTGGGAAATGTTATAGCATGTATGTCACGCCGGTGTGGTAAATATATGTACACAATAACTAATAGAAAATAAAAAAGAAATGTACAAAAATATAAAACGATTGACCTAAAAACATATTGATAAACAAATGCGTTTGTTATCAGTGTTGGTTGAACACAATATTATTTTTTCTACATTTCATTATATCAATTACTTACTGTTTTTATTATATTGAACATGTGTTTTTTAATGGGAATACAGGAGTAATTTCAATAAACTATATTTATGTTTACGTTATCGATACAACATCGACAATGTGTTGACAACACTACTTAGCATATGAAGTGATACGTGAAAAAAATCGGTATTTAGATAACTGCATTTCATTCCAACTAGCGTAATAAGGATTTTTCCCATCCTTAAAAATAGAATAACACCAAGTTACACAAACAATGATCCATGCTGCTTCAAGTATTCAAGCTTTATATTGTATATATTTAGAATAATAAAAACCGATATAAAGTAAAACAGAACATAAAATGATATGCATTGCATACTGACAACGTTACTCCTTTTCCTAAGTTTATATCAGTAGAAACGAAATAATTCAATTTGTCTATGGCACCGGTTGGATTTTGAGTAGGAAATACTCATTAGGTTAAATATTAGAGCTTTGAAACTAATGATTTCAACAAAAGTTTTAAATAAATTTGAAATGATTTAAAGTTGGAGACACATACAAAAAGAGGACACGAAGAAAATGTTGTAGACAATAACTGCACAACCATCAATAATGAACGAACTTATCCCTGCAAAAGTGTCTATTTTTGCAAAATATGAATCTAACAAAAAAGGGAAAAAGAACACCCTGGTTTGAATGATATTTAACTTGGTTAAATGTTCAAGTATATCTGCTTAAAAACCAATTTGTAAATGATTTCAGGGACACAAAAGAGAAAGTATGTTGTGCAGATTTCGAAGAGAAAGAAAGTGGTTGTATTGGTAAGTTGTTAGTCAGTTTTTGTTCAATTTACATTTGTAAAACGTTCATTTTTTTCGAAGTGTGGTAAACCAAAAGAATGAGTTTTGAGATACATGTAATGTGAAACTAACCAAAATCACAAAATTAATAAACTCCACGGAAAATTCAAAACGAAAAGTCCCTAATCCCTGAAGATATCTTTACAAAAGCCGAGATTTTTTATTTAACATATTGATAACAAATACGAAGTAGGCCAATTGCTTTATTTCATAGAAATTCAAATTTATCTTTCGTTTCATCCTAAACGGCAGGTAGTGAAGGCATCATTTAAAACAGTGAAATGATCTGTTTGATGGAGAATGTAAATATGAAAAGGCTTTTGATGGGACCAAAAAATTATATCTACCAAAATATCTACACACTTGCAAAGTTGTTAGTCTGGTGGTAAATGTATTGTAAACGTTACTATAAGCCGTAATGGCTCGATAATGCTTATCAAAAACAGTTTGTCAATAAACAATTTATATTTTTTGTTTTGAAACTATTGCTGACACTTTGCATATAAACGACTAGTAAACCATATACAAGTAAACTACAAATTTGCAACCACAAAACTCAATTCTAAAGCTACGAACTATTCATTTACTGATGACGTCGACAATCTGTATCAAACGCAATTGTTAAAAGCATTAATTATGTAGCATATTTTAATACCAAGAAAGCATGAATAATATGTTTCATTATTAAAGACGAAAACAGAGTTAAAAAACTTAACGTCAAAATAAGTATGAAGAAACATGTTTGTGGATATGATTGCGGTTTGAATGCCTAAAAAGGTTAACAGTAAAATCTTTTTATAACTATTTGATCAGTATGAATAGATATTGTCTTTTAATCGATTCGCAGCAATGTCATGTTTTTTAAATGTTTTACAGCGTGTTTAGAAGGGTTCACATCAGATCAGGGACAATACTGCAGGCCCTGTTCCAAAAATTTATATGGTGATAGATGTCGATATACATGTAATTGTTCTAGTGACAAAATGTATGTAATACACTTGATATACATCTTTGCATCCTATCTTAATTTGTGTAAATTTACAAAAACCTGATAACAAAACAAGCAACACATCGCGACCCCTGGATTATTTTTCTAACTAGATCGCGACCCCTGGATTATTTTTTTTCAAATGTATCTGTACATGTATTGGTGATACATGTAGTATGATATAAGCAGCTATTGACTAGAATAGTACACCATATACGAATCCTGAACAGACCAAAATGTCATAATACACTAAATCTAGACAAAAAATACCCTGTTGATTTCGTGTCTCTAAAGCAGATGTTTCTTGATCGGGAACGGTCATCCCGAAAAAAATGAAAATGGAGAACGCATATCACCTACACACATGAAGCAAAAGGGATCCTGATGAATATATTCAAATGCATCTAAGATTTTAAGATTTACTATTGCTGAAAGAGTTGAAACATATATCTTTCTTACTTTCTTAATTTATTAACATTTTTTTAACTGAAACATTTAAAATAGAAAACAGTGTTCCTTTAGCATGAGAGACAAAAAATAGATGCATTATTTACATATATTTTAATTACAGTTGTGACCACATTAACGGTTGTGTCAAATCTTCAGCAACAACTGCTTCCTCAGTTGACGCATCCTCTCGTAAGTAAAAACTCACAAGATAATCATAATGTATTTTAGTGATTCATCTTTTTGTGTTATAATATTTGACAAAAAATATATTAACGTTTTTTTTTTCTTTCTGATCGATATTTTCTTTTTTGTGTGGTTATTTTCACAAAATTTGTTCTTCATTTGGGGTACACTTAAAGATTTTCTTAAGGTTTTTGCAGAAAACCGACAGACATGGATTTCTATTAAAACTATTCCTATCTTAAACACAGACAAAGAAACGCTATATTTCTATTTCGACTGAAAACTGATGTTTTCACAACAACACATTTAATTCGTAGAATGATAAAAAACTTATTCTGTTTTTTCGTAGATGAGAAGACTTTGACATTGAACACAAAAACAGCAACAGACTCTCGAAATGGTAATTTTTATTAATAAAGTGCATCAATGATCGTTTTCCTAATTTTTTGTACGTCATGTATGTAAGAATTCCAAAGATCTGTTAGATTTTATTTAAACCATTCATGTTTAATGTAACATACTAGTACTTAAATAGCCCCCGTTTATTCATTTGACTTCTTCACGATTAACACTTTTTTTTTCAGGATAAATTGACAGACCGCCTCGAACTAAAAGCTTTAACGCATTAATTTCATGCTTTTTGTTCTGTAAAAGGTTAGAGAGGAAATAGGAGATATTCTTTTTAGATTTTTGTAGCAAAACAGTTTACATGTGGTCTTTAGCTGTTTTCTGATTTTGATCAGGTTGTCTTCATGGCGAATTCCCAGTTTCAATTCATCATTTGTTCTATCAATGCTTCTCTTAACTTATTAAAGTTTGAACAATTTCTAAGCAGTCTGTAAATAATTAAAAATGATGTTGATTAATGCAAAAACCGTTCACAACGGGCTAAATTATCTTTTATTTCGTATTTGGGAGTCCTTAAACCAATCAAAGTCGTACATTTAAAGTCAACTTATATCAGATAATTTCTATCCGACGCATAAAGAAAGATGTGGTATGAGTTCCAATGAAACAATTCTGGAAAATTATCAATTTCTACAAATTAGGAATACAAAATTCACCTGCATATAGAATGTAACTTTCCCAACTCATATGTTTGAAGTGTTTGGGCTTTTGAGTTTGCCATTTGATTTCAGACTTTCCGTTTTGCATTTTCCTCGGAGTTCGGTACGTTTCTTATTTTACTTTTTAAACCCATATCATATTAAATATTTGTAATCACTATTTGTATGAATAATATATGTTATAGTATCTACAAGCATTTCGTTGTCCAATTTAAGTTTCTATGCTAAATAAGTTAACATTAAATATCACTTGGAAGTACAAATTATGTTTATAGATAGACCGACACTGCCTTGGTATACATACATGACAGATCCACGAGAAAACGGACAAAGTACAGAAAAAAGCATTGAAGGTATATGTTTATTGTTTTGCTATGCCTTACATTTACGCAATCAACGTATTCTTTCAAACACAGGTGATAGTTATGATACTATTTCAAGGCTAACAATTTGTTTACAAAGTCAACAATTTCATCTTTCCCTTTTTATATCATCTGTTAACAGAAATTTAGATACTATTATACAATTTGGTCATATATGGTGTTTTTTTTTATAATTAATGCAGTTCGTTTTATAACATTACTAACAATCAACCGATTTTTAAAACACTATTTCTCACGCTGGATTAACTATCATCTATCAGTTCTAGAAACTAAAACCGATGAAAGATATCTAAAAAAGATTAATATATTACCATTTCAGATTTGTTGTCAAGAAAAATAATTACATACTATACATTAACACTAATGGTGGTGGTTCCTGGAATATGTCTATGCTTCATTTTCTACAAATACAAGATTGTACCCAAAAAGAAGAAAGCAAAATGCATTCATATCCGTAATCATTCACTTCCAAAGAGGAGTACCAATATCGAAATAGAGGAAAATGTATATGACAATATTGAAGATGCAGACATACAAGGATTTATACATGATATAGAACCATTGGGCATTCCTCCTATTCATCGTGTTGTTCTGAACTCAACAAGCACCGATGATAGCGAAAACGTCTCATCTTTTGATGATGTTCAGTACAAAAGTAAAAAAGACGACTTAAGTCTGCCGTTGATCAAAAACTTGCATCCAAACATTGGCAATAAAACTACACAAGCAACAGTACACATAATAGAAAGTAGTTTGTTTGATAAAAAACGAAGTGCAGCATATGAGTTTGAATATGGACGTCAGCATCACAATGCACCTAGGAAATACACTTTGCCTTTGACATTTAATTACGATATTTCCTCAGTCAAAGATATGTTTAGAGTTCCCCAGCGATGTTTGTCAAAAATACAGAAACGGGTATCACAGTCCTGTGACAATTTAAATACAGAACGTGTGAATATCAGGATTTCGTCAGAAGCAAACGGTGAACTTATGAATTCAATTAAAGGCAAAAAATTGATTTTGTATGATATATTTAGATCTAAATCTGACAGTTACATTAAATAAAAATATTTAAAAGAAAGTTAAAAACTTTAAAGATGATGTATAATACATCCAAGTACTAATTGTATTAAGCAGGTGGTATTATCTTGTTTTCACTATACTAGAGTATTAATGAATGGGTGTTATTATAATGGCCCTGTTACATGTCCAAGGTCTATGATGTTGGTCGAGGAGGTCCGTAATAGCCTGCAGCAACGCTGATGGCCATTAAAGACATCCAATGCCAGTATTACAGACCGAGGACATATTACAGGGCCATTATAGAAACAACCTTTTCTTAATACATTTATTAACCAACTGAACAAAGGTGTTTGTGTTGCTGTCAACTTGATGTACTCTCTACTCTTTTAATGACAGTTTAGTTTGAAAAAAATAATGTGTACTTCACCATAATAAATCTTTTTATATACCAGATATCCAAGATATTAAGTTGACAGAAGTTATGTGTTGAAAAACAGGATGAACAGTGATCCATTTATATGGTTCCACTAATGTTGGTTGCTGGTCACTAAATTAAATGAAATACAAAAAAGTATTATAATTATTTAATTTTCAAAGCATAATTGAATTTAATAACACATTCACAATATTAAATTTGAACATTTTTGGTTCGAAAATGTGATCTATTCCTGTGAAGATTAAAATTTCCTCTTTCCTGAACGAAAACCATTGCATTATCGTATTTTACAGAATAGAATTATGATGATTTTTTTTTTGTGAGGCGATTCGTTTTAAAAATCGTTAAATCTATTATATTTGATATCAACACTGTTTTTTTCTGTAATTGTCATGTTTTTTTCTGTAATGGCCCTGTGTTAATGCCCAGTTTCTAGTTAGGGTTATCAATAAACAATCATTTTTGGCAATAATGTACTTAGTTGGTTAATAAATGTTAAAAATAATACTTTGAAGCTTATGTTGATTGAAAATATGAAAAAAAGTGAACATTGAGCTTCGCTTATAACTTTAATTGGTTTTTTTATATATAAAATCTCCTTTGTGGCAAACCTTCTCCTGATGTCTGTTCTGTGGTCGGGTTGTTGTCTCTTTGATACATTCCCAATTTCAATTCTCAATTATAAGTTCTCGTAGTAATTGCGAGTACTATTAGATCGCCTATGTCTTTGTCATTTTGGGGTTTGAGAAGCGACATCGGGTAGAGTGTTACTCCCAGCGAGTGTCACCAGCTTTAGTTAAGAAAAATTAAGTGATCAAAAACTTCAAGGAAATTTTTGTCAGACTACATCCTTAATGCCCCGTAACTATTTTGAAGCAAATGATTTCTATATACCATATTAAAAGAAGATGTGATATGATTTCCACTGAATCAACTCTCCACAAAAGACTGAATGACACATACATTGAGGATTAAAGGTCAACGTACGGCCTTCAACAATGAGCAAAATTCATACCGCATTGTCAGATATAAAAGGCCCCGAAGTGAAAAATGTAACACAATGCAAACAGAAAATGTATGCACAAAATATGAACGAAAAACAAATACGTTATACATCAATAAACATCCAACCACTGAGTCACAGGCTCCTCACTTTGAACAGGAACACACATACAGAATGGCGAGGTATAACATGTTAGCGGGATCTTAAGCTTCCTCTAACCCGAAACAGTGGTATAAAAGAGGAACGAAAGATACCATAGGGACAGTCAAACTCATAAATCTAAAATAAACTGACAACGCCATGGCTAAAAATGAAAAAGACAAACAGACAAACAGTAGTACACATGACACAACATAGAAAACTAAAGAATAAACAACACGAACCCCACCAAAAACTAGGTAACAGTACACTATAAGAACGAACTATAAAATCAGTTGACAAAGACTGAAGTCATCCGATGGATACAAATAGAAACACATATAACAAAAACGCCAAGCGGACGTGGTCGGGTACTTGTATATCCCATCAACAAACGGAAACTAATTACAGATCTCAGAGTACTTGATGTTACTAACATCCACTAAAAACTCATAAAAATCCTGCATTTACGACCAAATTATCAATCAGTACACATCCTGCATCCAATAGATTTAGTGAAAAGACGTCATAAACAGTCAAAGAAAAACATAATCTTGTGAAATGTCAAGATACAGGTATCGTCAGATTGTAGATAAATTAATTTTTGTATGTATGTGTATATAACAAAAAAATCGTCCTTTTTGTCGAACATTTTAGTGTGGAGTTTCCTTTGTGAAACCGAAATATCAAAATGGAGGAAAGGACAGTTATTACCGTTTTTATTTGATTTATGTAAATTTTTCCTTCCTAGGGGTAAATTTCGGCAGTATATTTAGAAAACTCTTGATTATTTAACGAAATAAAATATCATAAAGATAACGGTAAGTGCTGTTGAGTTTATCAAAGAAATGCAATTTATATGGGTCTCTATACAGTATGGTCATAAACTGGGTCAACAGTACAACAACAAGTCAGTTATGAAAGGAGTGCAATAAGTACACATTTGAATACCTACAACCTGTCAATAAACTGTGCTACCGAAACTTGCATAATTATTATCAAGGAGAAAACAATAGCTCCAATCATCTCATCACTCCTTATTTGTTTAATTTTCAAAAAAATTAAATCATGTGTCTGTCTTTTTTAAACCAGGACCATGTGCTAATCGTTTGTTGCCGTTTGTCATTAATATATGGTGTGTAATGTTAACAGCATATATCTATCAGCAGGTGCTCCTATTTGATTTTTTTGTTATACTGGTTGTGTTTTAACACGCACCTCGCTTTACAGTTTATGTTGATCATTGCTTGAAGAAAGATATATGTTAAAAAATATCTGTGTTTTCAGATTTTCCTTGAGTTTTGCATGTTTTGATGATCATACCAATTCTTCTTATTTATCTATGTTTTAAAGTACCTAAGCTAGTGTACATTAGCCTGAATGGGGATTTTTATAGATACCGCAACGTACTTCCTTATTGTGATACAAACGGCGTTTCACACAAAAGACCTAATGAAATTATATTATATGCACTAGGTACATAGAACATAAGTGATCTATGTAAAAAATATCATTTCAAATTTAAGCACATGATTTATAAGTGTAACGGCCTGTTTGACTTGTTAATGAGGAAAGACATTAAAGCGCACAGGTAATATGGAATTCGCTTACACTGATTTCACAGAAGTGTAAACGGAATGACCTAACATTCAAATAAAAGTTACTTTTTCCGGATACCTTATTCACTAAAAACTAGCACAGCCACGAAATGACCAAACTAACCCATGTTCTGTGTATTGTATTTGAACTACAAAGACCAGTTCTGTACTAGACACATAGTCACACTAGGGGACAAATGTCTACAACAACCAACATAACAGACAATTATTTTGGAGGACAAAGCTAATACTCGACTGGACAATTATTTAGACAATTATAAGCCAGCATTCTGGGAAAAGATGTCCTCAAGAAATAATACCTAAATGATCATATTATTTTCTAATATTATGATAGTAAGTGGTACAACAATACAAACGTTGAATAACGTGTGGAATGCCTCACCTTAAGTAGGGGCTTTTAAGCTATACCATTTAAACCATTATATACCAATGTTCTACTTTTTGAACCTTAAATAATGTCAAAACAGTTAAAAGTTAGTAGTAGAAATGGTCCAGAACAGTAAAATAAACAGCATGGCTATATTATATACTTATAATTACTTTCTAGGAAAGAGTGCATTTGTGACAATTTATTTAATGTGAGTTCTATATAAATAATAACAA
Organism: Mytilus edulis; assembly: GCF_963676685.1. Taxonomy (NCBI): domain Eukaryota; kingdom Metazoa; phylum Mollusca; class Bivalvia; order Mytilida; family Mytilidae; genus Mytilus; species Mytilus edulis. The sequence goes on from NC_092354.1 coordinate 18,441,420, forward strand.
ACTGACTAAACAAATGGTAATTTCTTGAAATAAGAATTCAATGTCATTAATTTCAAATATATTCTTAACTTTAACTAAAAATAACTGGTTTTGAAAAGGAGTGAATTTATTATTTATGTACAATTAAACAAATATTCTCAAGCTAACAAGGGAGCTGAAAAAAATGACTAATAATTCCAATATCGCCACGGATCGATATCACAACTCATAAATGGATTCGAAAGTACGTTACGAACATCTGTATACGTCATGTGTTTATGGACTACGGTGGCGTCAGTAATAATCATAATCTAAATCGACGATCAATCGAAATAGGAAAATATTCATAAACATAAAAATTGATCTAAAGGGTTTTGGTGTAGGGCTTGTCATTATCATATAGGCCTTGGTCATGACCATGAAAACCTTGAAAAGGCTGCCATCTGTCACATTAATATCAAAACAATGTCATGTGTTCCTATGTTTAAGTAGTTATTATTTGTATTATATAAGAAGCTTGTGTTTAATAAGATATGAAAACAACAATAGCATTAATTTCATTCGTTCGAAGTGATTTACTAGATTTAGCTCCACCAGGAATGATCAAAGCCGAATATATATATATTGAAAGTCGAAGATGTATACGTATCGAAAGCTTTATAGCAATACTATCGTTCAGAAGCAACTGTAAAATCCTTTATCATTCAAAAGCACCGTTGCTCAATTTCAAGATTTTCATGTTTTATATGAAAAAGTAAAATCACATAAATACTGAACTCTGAAGCAAATCAAAAACGGAAAGTCCCTAATCAAATTCAAATGATGAAACACACTAAACGAATAAACAACATCTGTCACATCCTTGACGTGGAACAGGCATTTTCAAGTGTAGAAAATGGTGGCTTTAACGTGGTTTTAAAACGCCAAACCACTCACTTGTATGATTGTTGCATCAAATTCAATAAGGGTTTGTTACTGGGATTTTTTCACTTGCATTTGTTATTACAATTTAAAATCAAATAATGCTGTTATATATAATTATATATAAACTTTCTTAAAAATGATAACTTAGAAAATTGGCAAATGAAAGCGCAAATTATATATGTAGTATACAAACAGTTTTGAATTATCTTACACAAATTCTAAAAATTTAGAGAATGATAAAAATACATTTAATGAAACCATTGTTGACTTGTAAATCCAGTCGATACTATGATGTATCATCCCCAGCGATATGACAACGGCATGACTTATTTGGGCTGTTCCCGTTGCGTATATGACATTATAAAACGAGGAAGTAAGACATGCGAAAATATAAGAAATCTATTGGAAATAAATGAACGTGAACCTAAAAAATCATAAAAACACATAAATAAAAGATGACAAAACTAAGTTTTATGTTTATTTTGAAAGATGGGTCAAAATCTTTAATTGATTTTCACTGGACGGTAATGGTAAAGTTTTTTCTTGTGGCTCAGTCCATATGCGTCTGATGGATAATTTCGAAGCTTAGACATTTCCATATGTGGTTAAATTGTTGTGGTACGAAGTAAGATTCTTTTTTTCCGTTTAATAGCATACCCAGAAAATCTTTTTGTGTTGCGGATCCTCGTGGTTTAAAATCCCCTTCTTCACACAATAACTTTTTTTAAACATAAAAGAATTGCTATATAAGCCTCTAGAATAGAAGAAATTCATACTTATTTTACCACGGTTTGGACCTTTAGGCCGATATTTCCTCTCACAGTCTTTGATGTAACTGTGCAATAAAAGAACTCCTTTTAATTACCGAACAATAATCCATTAACGTCATTTTGCTACAGTGACAATAACTTCATTTCTGAATGTAAATAGTTTCTTGATAACTAAATAGTGTACTCACAACTTAAATTTATGAAATGAATACAGTTACATAGAACTATTCTTTCTTCGACCATGTCGAATGAAGGAAAAAAACACTACTATTGAGTCAGCTGTATTGTTATAAATTGCATTGATGTGAAAAGTACAATAAACTCCCCTTTACAATATTTATTAATCGATAATATACCGTAGTTTAAATGTCTGGCTTTTAACCATTTCAAATACATTACATTGTCCTATAAATAGGTCATGAACAATATGTGTGTTATTATCAGATAATGTACAAAAATTATCAATAATCATATCTTGGAGACTTAAATATGTATACAAAGTACAGTTAATGTAAGTAACAGTACTGTTTAAACACACAATATTTTTTTGTTTACAAATGACAATAGGGTGAAGTATTTATTACAAATGTAAACAATGAAAATGGCGACGTAACACTCCTGATAAAAATTCTACAAGTTAAAGAAAATGACTTTAATGCGTTGCTGTTGTTGTTTTTAAATTTTCTTGACATCAATCGATAATATACCGTAGTTTAAATGTCTATCCTTCAACCATTTCAAATACATTACATTGTCCTATAAATAGGTCATGTAAAATATGTGTGTTATTATCAGATAATGTACAAAAATTATCAATAACTGATTTCGTTCGAAAGCTGTACAGTAAACAATCATATCTTGGAGTCTTAAATATGTATACAAAGTACAGTAAATGTAAGTAACAGTACTGTTTAAACACACAATATATTTTTGTTTACAAATGACAATATGGTGCAGTATTTAATACAAATGTGAGCAATGAAAATGGTGACGTAACACTCCTGATAAAAATTCTACAAGTTAAAGTAAAGTGACTTTAATGCGTTGCTGTTGTTGTTTTTAAATTTGATTCACATTTGGTTAGGATTGCTTTAATGTCGTTTCTTGTTGATTAAAATAATGGATATTTTATTTGGCAGATATAACCATGTCAACCATATATCGACTCTGGGTAGATATAGGCATATGCAACTGAAAACATTTAAACACAAATAGATCAATGCACTTTCTGCTCACGAAATCATTGATGTTGTTGTGCATTTCTTTTTCGTTGTTACTGAGTTCATATATATAATATATATACTGCTAAGATAAGGAAAATAATTCAGATTTAAATTTAGGTATATTCGTATTTTATTTATGAAAAATCTAATATTACAATGTAGTGTTATGTCAATTTACAATTAAGTCACAGTAGTATATTGTGTTCAATAGTTATGATTCGATTAGGCTAAAAAGAATCCGGATAACAAACTTAAACCGTGGAAAACACATCAACTATAAGAGGAAATCCACGGAACAACAATGTGCCATTTTGGTCTCTTGGGGACAGTTGTCTCATTGGCAATCATACCACATCTTCTTTTTTATACAACAAAAGAAAACGCAAACATGCATTGAAACTGAGTGTACATAATGCATGCCTTATTCCTCACTCGGTATTTGGTATAAAACATTAGCGGATGTATCTATTTGTCTCAAAGGATTAACTTTAATTAAAAAATTCATACCAATGAAATTTATTTTTCTAAATTTACTATTATGGATGTCTGTACATTCAATCATCTTCACATTGCAGCTTCATATTTGAGGTGCAGCTGAAAGTATGTTACATTTCACTAAAGTTGCATTCCCTTAAATTATCATCTTGTTCAAATATGTAAGTATTGATAATGATGTATTGCTCAAATATAGAACGAACATAACCAGCTTTCTCTTCTGTGAGAAAAATACACATGAGGCGGCTACTGCATTTTAATATGAAAATAAAACTGTTCTTTGCTAAAAAAATTAATTAATAATACGATATTCTATTAAAGTAAAATGATTCACCAATGAATATCAAGTTATGCAAACCATCACATGAAAACTGATAACACCCTACGGTATCTATTTAATGTCCCCATTTTATTATTTTTATTATCATTTTACGTATTATATCTCAGGTATAGTTGTGCCCTGGTGCATTTAACACATATTTCTCAAATGAAACATCATCGATGTCATTTTACATTTCATACAGCGTTCTACCGATAAACATATGATTAAGATCAAGACGTAGGAGAAAGTTAATAGTTTACAATATAGGGACAATAAATATTTGCACATATCACAGTGATTTAAGGAGCGAAGTTGAATATCGCTATTATAACAAAAAGGATGTACTATCCACTCCGTAAACATAACAAATAAAATGATAACTGATCTGTACCTTGGCATCAAAGTTTTCTTTGATAAGATTGAGATTATAAATCAAATTGCTTTAATGAGATATTTGAAATATATATACAGTCGCAAGATTGCTTCAGTGAACCAAAAAGATATATTTGCTGATAAGTTAATGTCATTCTGCGTTTATTGATGATGTAACAAAATCTTTGATACTCGCTATATGGCTATTCAAATAGCAGGTCAAAGTTTCATTTTCACATACACAAAAATATTATATCCCTAAAGGAAACAGGAAATTTTCAGTTAAAGTATCACTTTAACGTCACAATCCAGTTATTAAAAAAGGTAATCGACGTATCATTATTACAGTCATTGCATGATATTTTTTCTATTAAGAGAAAATATATCGCCCAGCTATAAAGTATATTAATGAACTTTTAGGCCTTCTGTCAACTTAAAAAACTAATTTCAAACTAGTTGTCAGAATGAAATTTTCCCAATAACTACAATTTTGTGGAAGGGCATTTTTTTTTGGTGGATTGGTTACTACACATTGTATCCGACGTATTCTATTTACGACCTATTTCAGAATTGTATGCATATCGGTCAGAAGAGGACATTACAAATGGAAACGGCGAAACACTTGTTTGAACCTTTGTATTTCAAGAGGCCGCCTTCTGTGAACACACGTCGGATACGTACAGTGATATACGCATATCGATTGTTCATATTCATTGATAATGCACTATACAAAACAAAATTACAAACTCTAACAAAAATTCAAGACTGAAGGTCCTTCAACAAAAGCAGCTCGATTTTACCCTCAGACATGGCTAAACTTAAAGCCATAGATACATTTTGTAATTCGATATGGATTATGTAAACAAGCAGCTTGATTTTATACACGTATAACTGACCGTCAGAGTTTTATTAAATTTAAGAATTTATGTCCTGGCAACGCATAAACATTCTTAGGTAAACCCATAAAATATATTTTACATGTTTACATATATACGTCCGGCTTAACTGTGATTCAAAGTTCCTTCCCTTTTATGTTAATATAACTACACTGAATATTGCATGTTATAACTCGTGTTTAAATGAGTTAATGATTGATGAATAAATCCATTTCTATTTTACCATAGTGAAATACACAGAGTTAAAAAGGACGAACAACACGAAACAAGAAACCAAGCGTGCACGCAAGGGTTAAGTACCAGGTATGTTTTTATTTAAATAATGTTATCAACTTGTTAATGTACAATTAACGATTACATCAGACATATATGAATGCAAATAAAATGGGTGGATGCACACAGTTATTTTTTTTTACAGTAACAGTTGTAAGCAAAACACAGAGCCGTCAAACAAATACATTAACTTCAAAAAAGTAAAATGGTTATGATAAAGAGTTGATATAACTGCATTTGACTTTGTACTATATTTACTTTTTTTGAACGCGCAAACCTTAACAGTTCACACCAGAGATTAAGTATCACAATAACGTACAAGTATGTTATATCTGCATGTCAAGAGTTTATATTATATACACTTATTCTTCGTTTTATTATTATCTTTGCCAAAGTGTAATTGTTCTATATAATGATCATTGTCTTGATAATATTGTGGTAAGAGGTAAACGTTTTACATGTAGGTTACGGAAATAAACACTTTAGCCTTTAGCTATCTTATACGAACCTTGGACAAACATATCTTTTCATTATAAATTTGATGTCGTATATTTTATCTATATTTAATGTATTCAGCCATTTTAATGAAGATGATGATAGTGATGATTATGATTGAATACGAGGTATGGAACAAGTTGGTGTTTTGACATCTTTCATTTTCCAGGTTAGTTGAGATATGAGTGAATTGATTTGTATTTGATCTCGTTACTGGTAAGTACCATTATTCATCAAAACGCAACATCAATATATAATTTTCTTTGCAAAAGAAAGCAAATTGCAAATGTCGAGTGATGAAAATTTAGCGCAGTTAATATGAATTTGAAATCATATCACAACTAATTACAAATATAAAACAAAAGGAAAAATAAAAAGGCTTTATGAACAACAGAAATGTATTTGTCTATCTATTCGTTTCGACAAATAAAATGTTAAGACATTAAGAATAAGAAGCAAGATTGGTTCTATAGTCATAGAATTGAGAATGGAAATGGGGAATGTGCCAAAGAGACCACAACCCGACCATAGAAAAAAAACACAACAGCAGAAGGTCACCAACAGGTCTTCAATGTAGCGAGAAATTCCCGCACCCGGATGCGTACTTCAGCTGGCCTCTAAACAAATATATACTAGTTCAGTGATAATGAACGCCATACTCATTTCCAATTTGTACACAAGAAACTGAAATTAAAATAACACAAGACTAACAAAGGCCAGAGGCTCCTGACTTGGGACAGGCGCAAAAATGTGGCGGGGTTAAACATGTTTGTGAGATCTCAACCCTTCCCCTATAACTCTAGCCAATGTAGAAAAGTAAACGCATAACAATACGCACATTAAAATTCAGTTCAAGAGAAGTCCGACTACTAGCAGTTAACTGACATGCCAGCTCAAGACTTCAATTAAACTGACTGAAAGATTATGAATTCATCATATGAACATCAGGCACAATCCTTCCAGTTAGGGGTTTAGTATCATACCATCATAACATATATGAGAGGAACATAACCCGTGTCTTTACATGCATTTGAGAGAAGTTAAACACATAAAAAACTGTAATCAATCTAATCATCAGGCTATACAAGTGAAGTTAATACATTCTGAAAACTGGAAAAAAGGAAACAAAGAGCATGTGTTTGAATTGATTTTCAAATAATTAAGGACATAATAATTCACACAATAGTTATCATTGTAAAATCGGAAATGTTTTTTCCTGAGTTCATGTCCTTGTTGTTCATCCTAATATGACGTCCTTATTACGCTTTGTAAACAAAGCCGTGTTCTAATGAGCACAAATTATGTTTGACACATGCGCACGAACTTACTGTGTATATTGACGTTATTTCCATTGTTATCCTTTAAAATATATACATTTAAGCAGCTACCATAAACTTTTATTATATATTTTTATAAAACAGCATATATTTACCCTGCTCGTAGTTTTTGAACCTATCAAATATGAAATGTAGTGCACAGACTCCTCGGGGAGGAAACGGGAAAAGCCAAACATGTGTACGGTATTTTCGTACGCTTCGACCTATAAAAATACTGTATTTGTCATATCAGAATCGAAATAATTCCTTCATGTTATGCTCTATGCTAATTTTAACATGGGTAGGCATTATATTTGACCACATTTTACATCTCGCTAACGCTCAGTGTAAAGTATCGACAAATATAATGCCTACCCATGTTGAAATGAGCATAGAGCAGGACATGAAGGAATCATTACTTAATTTAACGAGAAAATCTTGTTTAGAAAAAATTGGTTGGTGATGTTAAAAAATTGACAATATTTATTTAGTATCTGACATATTTGTAGATCAATTGTATCTATTTTTTTAATAGTAGAACTTTCACCTTACAAAACCCATATTTTTTTTTAAATTGATAAAAATACCAAATAGTTTGAACATTTTTGTATCAGTCCAAATCAAAAATAATTTACATAGACAGTAAGAAAAAAAATAAACAATGAAGTTTTGCGCAAAGGTAAGGTCAACAGATACCTTAAATTAATGTATTTAGGTTTTATTTCTTAGTATGAAAATAAAATACGGTTCTAATGAACACTTTGGATAGCATATTACCGATGTTGCCAGTGTCAAACTGTTATCTTGACCTACTTTAAAGTTAATATGTTAGTAAAAATACATATAGTAAAAAGGATTAATTCTGTACACTTGACATATCTTCGATATCAATAAGAATAGTTCCAGACCTATAATTCGTAGTTCTTTCAAAATAACAGGGTTTTTTTAAGTTTGAAAAGTCTTTCAAGCTATGAGTTATTAGATAAACATTCGGTACCAAAATATGGGATACCACAACAAAGGATATTATGAAAATTCCGCAGCAATTAGAAAAAAAATCAAACGACAGTTCTGTGTGATACTTTGGGTAATGAATTATCTTGAGGAATAGTTTCCTAAAATTTTATGAATTTATCTTAAACCGAATATTTAATTTCAATATGTTGGTATTGCCCTCCAGCTCATTTCCCTTCTTCCAAAAATTGTATTCGAAAATTAGATTATTGTATCAAACGTTTAAACTTTTTTTATCGCTAAATAAATACTCTGCAAATGACTGAGTATAAATGTTGAAAACGAAGTTATTATTACTTATTACTGATGCTTGGTCCGTTTCTGTGTGTGTTACGTTTCGGTGTTATGTTGTTGTTCTCCTCTTATATTTAATGCGTTTCCCTCGGTTTTAGATTGTTACCCCGATTTTGTTTTTTGTCCCTGGATTTATGAGTTTTGAACAGCGGTATACTACTGTTGCCTTTATTTAGCCACATATGTGTACACTTTCAGATGTTTGTGTCGAATGTGGTAGCATATGATTTAAAATGTCCTTTACAAGCCAATTGGAAACTTCGAGCACAAGTGAAATGCAACAGCACCTTGAAATACTTTTGCTTGTACAACAGTGTGATAGAGCAGTATGTCGAGGGATGCAATGGACCAGATTGGGATAGAAAAGGTAAACACATGTTATATACGTCATCAACCCAACAACTAAAAAGGCAAATGGTTTAAACGTTTTGAACATGTGTCAGTATGAGATTCAAAACTTTGTATTTTACCTGTCAAAGCCACTTATGTTCTTACATTTGTACTGATGCGACACTTGATTCTACTCTTGATAGGGCACATGCCTTTTGAAATTGTAGGCCCTTTATCTTCTTTTTTGGTTTTAGTGTCAGTGATGAGTCTTATCAATCGAAATATGCGTCTGTCGTACAAAATTTTAAGCCTAGTTCAATGTATCTATGAGAACTTAATTTACATCAGCTTACAATAAATATCTTTTGATTAAAAAATTCAAGCAATTCATTTTATAAAACTTCATAAATAGTTCAATTATCACATGTTGAAAAAATAGTGTCACAACCTCAGCTCAACCAAATATCACCAAGACTGTTTCGAAAAAAAAGTCAAACCTTTTTTTATTGCGATTAGTTGTATACATTTTACATAGCACCTTGTCTGTTTTTTTGCAATCTTCACATTTTAATTTCGAATTTAGAGAAAAAATAGATGTATGCAGCGCGTGTTTTTTTTCTAATCACAACAGTTATGTGAATAAAATGATTATCAGCATAAGCTGGTTTGAAGTTTCATCTTTTCCAAAACTTACCTTTGAACCCTTGCAAACAACCGCATTACATAACCAAAAGCGTGTTTTTTTAACATTTATTTATTGGACAGTAAAATGCTTCTGCTACATAAAAATGGCCTGTTTTTGACAATACAATGCACAAATATCGGGTACTAGCACCATTAAGTCATGCTAAATTACTGAAATCTTCACTATTCTATCATTTAAGTTAAATTTTAGACGATTTTTGTGTAAAACGAAAGTGGCCGCATTCGTGTTCATCCTTAATATTGAAATGTAAGTTGTATTTGATGATATTACATAACATATATAAAGGTTGAGGATGAACACGGATGCGGCCACTTTCATTTTTGACAAAAACCATCTGAAAAAGTGGCATATTTGGTAGATTTTTCATATTTGAGCTTGAATCGGATCGTTTTTAAATCGACTAAATCAGTAAAACTCTTTCACATACACTAATTGATTCAAATGAAATAGACACTTAAGTGTTTAAAAAGTGTTCAATATCTTTCGTCAGATGAACCTGAAATTTAAGGTCAAAATCGGTCCTTACCGGACCTACTTCTTTGCTCATAAAGAGTAAAACTTGTGTATATGGAATTGCTCATGAGGGGTACGAATTCTTCACAAATCAGTTTTCAGACATATTTGATGTAACAACTAAAAACATACATTATGTAATAACGGTCTAACATAAAACAACAAATTTTTAATGTAAAGCGCGCGGTGCAATATGTATCCATGCAAAGAATAATTTTGTTAACGTGTCTTACTCTTTTAACATCTGAACATTTTGTTGGTTCATATTTTGTAAACTTTTGAATGACTTTCATTACCCCTTATTTTTTAATAAAACTAACTACGTTTTCTCTCTATTGACAGCAATCGATGTGTTATTGAAAAAAATTGTTTATTTTAAAAAATTGTGACTGGGATGAACATTTTTCTCATTGGCACTCATACCACATTTTATATTTTATTAAATTATATTACTCTTATGAAATATCGCAACTGAAGAGAATGATTCATGAATACTGTAAATTTTAATATTTTGACAAATATCTTTTGTAGATGATAATCCCTAAAACTTTGCTTAAATAATAAACACAAGAAATATAAAACATATTTTAGGCCCTTATCTGTCGGGGTTTTCATGATAACGTAGCTATAGAAGGTAAATTTAACGAGTTCAATACAGTTTTTGTATGATTTTATTACAGGAAGTAAGCGAGTTTTTGCTGGGGATTTTAGCAGAGGATACTGTGTAAAGCAGCGATTTCAGCCATTTGTATTTTGGACAAATGGTAGTGTTAGCGATTGTATCTATGCTAAATCGATCTGCAGTGAGAAGGGACAAGTTGTATACAAAGATGATTCATCAACAGATGATAGAGTATGCGCATGTGATTATAGAAAGAGCTATTCATTCATTCAAAACCCAAGAAATAATTGTTACTGTATTCCAACAGAAGAAGAATGTTCTTGCTACATCAAATCATGTCCAGAAAACTTTACACTCTCATCAGGTATTTCATTTAAATCTAGTTTTTCAGTGAAATCACATGTACACTATCTTCATGTTTTATCAAAATATAATAATTCAAATCTAAAATTTACAAACCAACGGAACGAATCTAAAATAATTGGCACTTTAATTTCATGGTTTATGCATTATCCAAAGAAGAAAAAATGGTTTATATATACCTTAACCTTCCACTTCTTTCAGATTTGTTCAGTGTTTCCCTTGAATTTTGGATAGCATCACTTATGGCTGAAAAAAATAGATAACATTTTTGCCTGCCTTTTTATTATTTCAGATTATAGCTGCAAACGATATGACTCCAAGGAAAATACGAAATGTATACCCATAATCAAGTAAGACTTACAACTATTTCAATGACAGATTCGTAAAAGATGGAGTTATACTAAACGCTCAACAGTTAGACAAAATTGACAATTTGCCCTAAACTTATTGTTTTAAGTCAATAGTTTGTCAACCGTCAGTTATTTTAGATGTTGTTATTTTCTTTTATTTATTTTATCTGGTGACAATTTTTTCGCTTTTGAACATAATGTATTTAAATTGGATTCTTGTCTAAACTGTTGTATATATCAATTTTATTTTCAACATGACAAGAGTAAAATCAATTTAAAATATTCTGAATGATAAAACAGGTAAATATTTGAACAAATATTAATGTGCATACAAACGTAAGTAACATCAATTTAAAAAAGTAACAAATCTGCTTATTATTTGTAAAAACAGAAAATAATACCGATAGATAACAATCAAGGATTTTACTGTTAAACAATTACTAGTTTTTGATGGGGTTCGTGTTGCTTATTCTTTAGTTTTCTATGTTGTGTCATGTGTACTATTGTTGATCTCTAAAATCTTTATTTTTTTTTAGCCATGGCGTTGTCGATTTATATTCCATTGATGATTTTGACTGTCGGTCTGGGATCTTTCGTCCCTCTTTTACTACACATTAAAGCATATTTTCTTTTTTGAAGGAATAACAAAACTTCTGATGAGAAACCTGAAGTCTGCAAGGACAATAACCACTTGTGTGCCAGTAAAACAAGCAAGTATATAGAGCATTTATATTTTCAACTTCTCGCTGGATTTTGATGACTGTATTCACACAAAGTCATCTTTAATCAACAAAAGTCATATAATCAAACACAAGTTAAAAATAATTTTTTTGTCAATTTTGAAAAAATGTAACTTTTGACACAACTAAGTGGTACTGAATAGAAAATATTGAAAATGAAACAAATATGACCAATAACTTTACTTTCCTTTGCACACAATTGTATTAATAGTGACATATTTATTTTAACTAATCTGTTCCCTAAGTGTATTTCAAAAATAAAGTCAGATATTTACTGTTCATTATTTTTTAAAAGATATTGTATTAGTATTAAATGTCTATTTGGATTTTTCTTCTTTTCTTTTGTGAATGGTTGGTTGGTTTGCTATTCTGTATAAACTTATTTTCTGAATCCTATGAGTATCTTTGTTAATGAAGCAAACACTTTCAAAAACTATGCTTTGTTTGTCTTTTGTCAAACATATGTTTAAATATTTGATTTTAGGTCCAGTTGTCAAGTTGGTTCACACCGAGGTCAAGACTTATAAAATGTTTGATTTTAACATCAATTGAATATGTATAGGGTTCTTTGAAATGCTGAATCAAAACTTATATTTTTTCATGATTTATTAGATTATACACAAAAGGTACAAACATTAAACTTTTGTTTGATTTAAGCAAACATTTAACTCTTGGGGTTCTTTGAAATGCCGATTTAACATTGTGTTGGGTTTTGGGTATTAGTCCATAATAAGTAAATTTTCGATTACATATTCTATCGTTTAAATATTGTGTCTATACTTGTCTAACTGTTCAGATTTCGATCTCTGCAGGAAAATCAGCATCTTGTTTAAAGCTGATTTAGTGGTATATGTAATGTTAGATTTTCGATGAAGTGCATGTAAATATCAAATGTTGCAGTTATTCTCTAAAGCTGTTTCTCAAACCGTAGATTTTTCATCCTTCTTTAAGTTGTTTAGAAACATTTTCAATTTACAAAATTCAGAGATTGATTTGAAATAGTAATCAAAGGTACCATAATTATGATTTAGAATGCGAGACGCGCGTTTCGTCTACATACGATTCAATAGTGACGCTCATATCAAAATAATTAAAAGTCAAACAAGTACAAAGCTGAAGAACATTGAGGATCTAAAATTCCAAATAAGATGTGTGCATGTGTTGTGTCTTGTTTAAGTCCTTCTCAATACAATCGTTTATATACATCACCCCACGATGCAAATAGTTGTGTAATTAAGTAGTCATGAAATTAATTAATTCAGGTGTTCAAAATTGTAGTTTTTTCATTACACTTGGATAGTTTTATTTTTAACTCTTTTCAGCATCAAAGTTGAAGCGGAGTATTACAGCTGTAACAATCATAAGTATTTGCTCCATACTTATAATTAGTAAGTGCAGTATAACACCATCTAATTTGTTTGAAATATTAGTGACATTACTTGATTGCATTTATGTATGAATCTTCATACTGAATTGCCAGTTGAATACCAGGTAATCACATTATAATATTATTAGACATATAACTTGTGTATCGCAAGACATGTTTAAGCTAACTTTCACATAACAATTGTTATAGTGGTAAGGGGAAAACATCCCCGACAAAACAGAACACAACAGAAGTAAAACAAAACTTAAACGTCATGACTCGTAGCTAGCAGACAAGATCGATAAAACGATAATTCTCAACTAGTATGAAATTAGATATATTCAAAGATAGTTCTACTACAAAATAGCTAAACATATCACTAGTACATTGTATATTCTATTAAACGTGAATGTCTTTACTTTAACCTAGTTATTTATAAAGTCAAATATGAACCATAGGACATTGATTTTCAATCATTTAGTTGCAGGAGGGTTATTCGTTGCTGTTTTACTAAGTGAAAGACTACCACCATTGAATAGTTACTGCCACAAAAGCCAAACAGGTACATATGTAGCTCTGCATATATAACCCATTTTTTGGTAAATCAGAATTTGTAGTTTAAATTCTACTGCGATTTAAGTCACGAATTTTACTGTTTCGTTATTCAATGGGCTTTTCTACCCCAAGAATTTATTACCGAAGCTCTGTTTTCAAAACTTTTAGGAATTTTGGTCCCCAATACTCTTCAACTGCGTACTTTATTTGGCGTTTTACACTTTTTTTGGATTCGGGCGTTAATGCTGAGTCTTTTGTAGACGAAACGCGCATCTGGAGTAAATCCAAAATTCAATTCAGGTATATACAATTTATTTACAACCACTGGATCGTTGCCACTACTGGTAGAGTTTTGATTTCCCGAGTGTATCCCAGTTGTCAGCACTTCCGTCCTAAAATGAATAATCGTTGATGTGGTCATATTTATAAATTAACTGTTAACTGAACTTTTACTCTCGAAATACTGAAGCTTTTCTAACGCAGGAAAAGATAACCTTAGCTGTATTTGGCAAACTTTTAGGAATTATGGTCCTCAATGATCTTCAACTGCGTACTCTATTTGGCCTTTTTCACTTTTTTGGATTCGGGCGTTAATGCTGAGTCTTTTGTAGACGAAATGCGCATCTGGAGTAAATCCAAAATTCAATTCAGGTATATACAATTTATTTACAACCACTGGGTCGTTGCCACTGCTGTTAGAGTTTTAATTTCCCGAGTGTATCCCAGTTGTCAGCACTTCCGTCCTAAAATGAATAATCGTTGATGTGGTCATATTTATAAATTAACTGTTAACTGAACTTTTAATCACGAAATACTTAAGCTTTTCTAACGCAGGAAAAGATAACCTTAGCTGTAGTTGGGAAAACTTTTAGGAATTGTGGTCCTCAATGATCTTGGCGTACTTACAAAATTTAATCCTGGTATCTATGATGAGCTTATTTCTCCAACGCCAAAATATGCTTTTATTGGTATAAAATGAAAAGTAACAAAAATACCGAGCACAAAGGAAAATTCAAAATGGGAAGTCCGTGAACAAATGGGAAAAACAAATCATCATACAAAAGGAACGCAACTGTCATATTCCTGACTTGGTACAGGCATTTCCTTATATAGAAAACTGTTGATTAAACCTGAATTTTGTAGCTAACTTTCAATAAAGACTGGTTATAAAATTTTATAGCAGTTTTGTTAATATATCCCATGAATTTAGATTTAATCCTTGTCAACTAATCAGCTCAGTGATTGTCATTGTGGTTTTGAAAAACTGGTTGTATTTCTAAATATCCCCACGTGTTTGTCAATTTTCATTTTGCAGATTATGGTAATTTAACAGAGGAGAAAACACTATTATATGAAGGGGTTCCTCAACCATCAACAACTGGTGAGTATTTATATGTTGTAGTACCATAAGGTGTCATGGCCTGGTAAGATTTTCTGCAACTCACTAACTTTAAATATATCTTCCAATTTTTCCTCTTTGTGGACTGAACAATGTTTGGGAAACCCGACAACGGCTCACATTTAGAATGCATCATCATCGAATTAAATTTAATGATCTCAATAACAACAAATAACCCTATGCAAAATGATGAAATCAAAACCTCAAGCACTTAAAACGAAAGGATAACAATTGTCATATTTTTTTTTAGAGACATTTCTATATTTAGAAAATGATTCATTCAATCTGTTTTTTAAGCAACTTTTAACTAAAAAAAATGATATAACATTTCAAATTTTATAGCAATGTTGTTCATAAAGTCCATCAATTAAGATACGGTCAATGTAAACTAAGCAGTTTAGCAGTTGTCGTTGTGGTAGGTAAAACCTGGTTTTATAGCTAGGTTGATAATTCCCCGGTTGTAGAACAATTGTACTTTTACAGATGATGATGAACTAAATTTAAGGGAAATACAGTCAGATGAAGGAATGGCTCAAACAGCAACATTTGGTGAGTAATACTGTTTTAATATCATAATTTAGTTATGACAAAGTCAGATTTTCTTCGATTGCATATCTTTAAATGTATTCGTGCTTTTTCAATATTTTTCCGAAAATCTATTTAAATATGCAAAAAACAATATTTAAAACGTCTATGAAAGCCGACACAGACTCATAAACTACCATCGGTTTTAATGCAAATGATCCCAAAAATAAAAAATTTCCCTAAAATAAAATGGTTAAATAAAAAACCTTAAACACATAAACGGAAAGATAACAATTGTCATATTATTTTTTCTTATTTTGTGGAGACATTTCTTTATGTAGAAAATGATTCATTAAATCCGTTTTTTCAAAGCGAGTTTAAACTTGAAACGGGATACAATGTTTTAGATATTATAGCGATTTTGTGCATAAAAAAAGCTCATCAATTAAAAATACGATCAGTGCAATCAACACAGCTCAGTGGTTGTCGTTGTGGTGGATAAAACCTGTTTGGTTTTTTTTTGGCTGGGTTGGTAATCCCAAAATTGTAGGACTTTTTTTTTTTTATCTTTTACAGTGGATGATAAGCGAAATTTTAGGGAAATACAGTCAGATGAAAAGACGACTCAAACATTAAAAGAAGGTTTGTAATTACTTTGTAATATTAAAATTTAGTTATGACAAAATCAGATTCTCTTCAATTTTATAACTTTGAATGTATTCGTTGTTTTATCCAACTTTGTTAAAAAAATAAATAAATATGATGCAAAAACAATATTTAGAAAAATACGTACTATCAAAATAAAAAAGTAGAACATATTTCTAATAGAATAAAACTATCAAAAGGGAGAATGATAACACGTTTATATTTCATAGATTATTTCGTCTCAATACAGAGCGATTGATGCTGCATAATTTGTGTACATTTTCTTACATACGATATGTTTGTCATATGGCTAATGTACTTGACCTCAATTGTATTGTTCATCTTCTTGTTAAAGATGTGCAGTGGTTGATCATGATAAGTTCTCGCTTCTTAGGGAAAAAAGAATAATCATGCTTGATAAATTCGTGTCTATGTTCCTTGCAAGTTCGTTATGTCTAACAACCTCATCTGATCATAACCTCATGTCCATGGTTCAAGGACAGCTTTATAATTTCGTGAGTTGGTCTCTTTCTTAGAAAATATCAGAAATATGTTAATTGTACTACTTGCAATAATGTGTGCAGAAATGATTGTTCCCTTTGTGGACTGAACAATGTCTGGGAAACCCGACAACGACTCACTTTTAGAATGCATCATCATCGGTTTAAATTTAATGATCTCAATAACAACAAATTACCCTATACAAAATGATGAAATCAAAACCTCAGGCACTTAAAACGAAAGGATTACAATTATCATATTATTTTTTATTCTGAAGAGAAATTTCTATATGTAGAAAATGATTCATTGAATCTGTTTTTTAAAGCAAGTTTTAACTAAAAAAATGATAGAACATTTCAAATTGTATAGCAATGTTGTTCATAAAGCCCATCAATAAAGATACGATCAATCTAAACTAAGCAATTCAGTGGTTGTCGTTGTGGTAGGTAAAACCTAGATTTATAGCAAGGTTGCTAATCTCTAAATTGTAGGACAATTTTATTTTACAGATGATGATAAACAGAATTTTAAGGAAATACAGTCAGATGAAAAGGTTACTCAAACAGCAAAATTTGGTGAGTGTGTATATGTTGTAATACCATTATTGCATTACAACAAAATCAGACTTTTTCCTCCTTGTTTGTATCGTCTTTTTTTGGTTTTTAGAAACGAGAGAAATATGATGCAACAAACAACAGTTCGAAAAAATATGTACTAACAAAAATAAAGGTAAGAAAAGTATTCTACAAACAATACAATCGCCGAAAGGGAAAATAAAAACAAAAATTTGTCTCGAGACAAATCAATTTAAATCGGGCGACATAATTCCCTTGTTAAAAGCTATATATTTTAGATGTTGCATACCTTGTTCCACCAATTTTGTACGTATGAATTGTTTGTTACCCATATGTCCATTGTGCTTGACCTCAGTTTCATTGAATGCTAAACGATATGTAGTTTTTTGTAATATGCATCTTTCACTTATCTCTTATTGTAACCTCATCTGACCTTAACCTCTTTTTCGAGGTTCAAGGACAGTGGTATGGTTTCCTGAGTTGGTTTCTTGTGTAGATATTATAAGCAATGTTTTAACAATAATTTAATTATATTGTTAACATCTATTCGGAATAATTTATCTTACCTTGCCCTACATGTCATGGTTTAATGAACGAATCTAAGTATCCAAACTATGTCTATGCCTCAGAAACTATAAGCAAATCGATGCTTTTATCTTTGAGTACAAATGGTGTATGTTATTATTGTTATTAGCCCATATCTGCTCTTTATCTTTTTTTTTATGTATCATTTACAATGTTCATTTGAAGTTATATTTGTAGTGTAACTATTTCGATGTTATACTTTCAAATTGAATATAGAGTACATTTATTAATAATGACGAAGAATTATGTTTTCAAGAAAAATGTAAACGTCTGATTCTCAATGATTTTTTTATATTTTCCAGATGGACTAACAAGAGATGATATATACTTTTTACGAATCATTCATCTTCTCTTCAGAGTTGCATGTCCAGTTGTTCGAATTACATTTAACCATGAGATTCAACCAAACCAGTTAAGAAAAACACTCGATAGAAATAAGGGATTATTTGCAAAACTTAATAACAGAACAGGAAAATTCATCAATGATGTTCAATGGAATTTGTTATTCAAAGGTAAAACCTGAACTTTATAGTGTGTTAGCTAAGTTCATAACGGTTAATATTTGGGTGTGTGAAGTCTGAGGTGAAAATATCTTGCAGTACAGGAATCATGAGTGATTTTGTAACTATGCCATATATAGTAACACTTGAACAAATTTTACATTTTCAAATTCGTAAGGGGATTTTTCACAAATTCGACAAAAAATCTAAAGACTGTTCCAGCTTTTTTGACCGACGACGTAAAACATGAAAAATTGATGTTGGCATTCAACATAAACAAAGTACGAAAACGATTTAAATAAACTTGGACACAATCATTATTAATGTATCTAGTTAAACATTGCGTCCGATGATTCCGCCAGTATCCCAATATGGCCGACACGATTGAAATTGAACATAGTGGAAACGTGCATTTTTGGCTTAGATCTCTGAAACTAAAGCATTAAGAACAAATACGACAGGGGATATAAATGTTTAAAGGTTGGGATGTAAATTGAGAATGGAAATGGTGAATGTGTCAAAGAAACAACAACCCGACCATAGAACAGACACAGCAGAAGGTCGCTGACAGGTATTTAATGATGCGAGACACTCCCGCACCCGGAGGCGTCCTTCAACTGGCCCCTAAACAAATATATACTAGTTCAGTAATAATGAACACCATACTTAACTCCAAATTGTACACAAGAATCTAAAATTAAAAATAATAAAAGACTAACAAATGCCAGAGGCTCCTGACTTGGGACAGGCGCAAATATGCGGCGGGCTTAAACATGTTTATGAGATCTCAACCCTCCCCTATACCTCTAGCCAATGAAGAAAAGTAACGCATAACAATACGCACATTAAAATTCAGTTCAAGAGAAGTCCGAGTCTGATGTCAGAAGATGTAACCAAAGAAAATAAACAAAATGACAATAATACATAAATAACAACAGACTACTAGCAGTTAACTGACATGCCAGCTCCAGACTTCAATTAAACTGATTGAAAGATTATGTCTTCATCATATGTCTGCCATTAAATTTCAGACAAATACGACAACCTGTTGTTGGGTAACTGTCCGTGGATTAGTAATTTTAAGGAGATGTTGTAGATTTTGATTATTATTAAATGATAAAATATAAACAGCAATAACCTTCAGCAAAGTAAGATTTAGAAATAAGTCAGCATGACCAACATTGACCCCTTAAGAAGTTATTGCCTTTTATAGTCAGTGTTTAACATTTTTACGTATTTGTTTGTAATCTTAAAAAAATATACATCACCTCTGAAACTATTTTGCCAAGTTAAATCACACTTTGCAACAATTATCATAAGGGTATATAGTTTACAACAATATATTTCTGAAGACATTGCCTGTCAACCAAGATGGCCAACATATGGTTACATAGAATTTAAGAGGAAGAATGCAAACTGACTTTTATTTTTTTTTAAATCAGGATGTTAAGCTCTACTTATTGTCCATATATTTCAAAAATGTCAGATGACTTCTTAGAGAATTGTATGCCCTATATGACAAATCTACCATGTGTTTTTCTTCTTCATTTGTTTATACTATTTTGAATTTTTTTTAAAGATACAGCGAATATTTAAGATGATCAGCAAGACAAGCTATACAAAAAGGTCAACATGGTCGAATTCGAGTTATTGGCCTTTAGTGATGATTTTGGCAAAATGTTTTCCTTTTATACGACTGTAAACAAATGGCATTCCCACAATGCCATAATGTTGTCGCATTTGATTCCCGGACAAATACTTTACCTAGTTTAGATCAATGAATTTCTACTAACTTTTACCAAAAATTCCAATACCACAAAAAGAAGGTGGGGTTTGAATTTGGTTTTTGATTGGGGGTTCTGGTAACGACAGATCTGGAACTCGGGTCAAATAAAGGGCAAGAAAACAAGCGTTTTTGTAGTTTCTGGACAATATTTGTGTGTAAGTGTAAATGATCTCTCTGAATTGGTACCACGACGTTCATTATCATAAAGGAAAGGCCGTGATTGGATTTCTAGGTAGTTGTCCCAAACGTTTAGAAATAAATTGCAAAAAGGTGCCAAAACAAGAATTTTCTTAGTTTCTAGGCAACTACTTGCGTAATGGTTTATGTAACTCTTAGTGGGAGATATTGTGGAGATAATTATGCAAATCGTGATACAAGCATGAAATTTGGTATAGAGGTTAACTAAACGATAATTAAAAAAAATCAGCTGCTGGCCATCAAAAATTTCTTTTTTTCAAGATGGCCACCGCTCATTTTATAAATGGCGTCATATTCAATTCGCTACATTTTGTAAATCCTTTGAAAGCTGTGCTATAGGTATAATCCAAAGTAAATTTTGATAAAACGAAATAACAGTTCCTAAAGTACGATAAAACAATACATAAACGACGAAAAAGTGACTTTCGGTTCAAAAATGGCGGCAATTACGTTGAAAATGACTCCATTTCGTAAATCCTTTTAAAACTGTGTTTTAGGTATAATCCAAAGTAAGGTTTGATAAAAGGAAAATAACAGTTCCTAAAGTACGATAAAACAATACATAAAACACGAAAAGTTACTTCCGGTTTCAAAATGGTGGAAAAAACGTTGAAATGCCTACATTTCATAAGTCCCATGAAAACTGTGTTGTAGGTATAATCCAATGTTTTGTTAAAACGTAGATTACTTACCTAAAGTACTATGACACAATACATAAACGACGAAAAAGTAACTTCCGGTTCCAAAATGGCGACAAAAACGTTTAAAATTTCATTATTTTTTTCATTTTCTTCTAATTTAATTTTTAGTGGATTTCGTGTTGTTTCTAATTTATTATTAATGTAAACGTCCTTTGGTTTTTTGAGTCTTTGTTTGCTCCTTGCATTCCGTATAATTATCTGACAGTTGCCAACACACACAGCCGTACAAGATAGGCCAGAACAGAATCGTTTACAGTTATCAACAACGCTGGATTTTTTGCATCCGCTTTTCAAAAGTTTCTGATACGATGGTGCAAATGCAGCCAAAGAGGCCCATTTTGGTTTCCAACTGAGAGCACAAGTCCATCCATTTTAAGGCAATATAATTGATGTATGGCCGGGATTTTGAAAGTTTAACCACTTTTTCACCTAACCATCATATGATTGATCAATTCAACTGAATGGGCGTGTTTTCAAACAGTGGCATCAAAGAAGTTGCAGTTACTGGGATAGAAGAATATATTTTTTTAGAGGAATGAAATGACGACCAAGATATGTTTACAAAATTCAAATCCTCTTCTGTTAAATGAACTATGATTTACATCAGTGTGCCCTGGTATTGGGTGCAAAACGCTCTGTATGTCTATAAATAGTTTGCGCATAAGCAAAATTGATTAACGCATTTGTTTCATAACCTTAAATAATTTGATTAAACCAATTCAAAATATCTTTAAAAATCCAAAAGCACCAAGTTAATAGTAAATAGTTTAAATGTTTATGTGTCAGTTTTTTTACATTTTCGAGCATGAGCAAACCATGAAGAGTCAATTATGTATTTCTATTAAACGTCAAATGCAAGGAATATCGCCACCAAATCATATAATATCACTAAAAGAAGGTCAAGGAACAAGTTTTGTAGAAAAATAAAGTTTTTTGGAACTCGAAAAAAAACAGCCGTTTTGAAAAGACAGTGGCCATCTTGAAAAAAGATTTTTTTTCTTAAAAAGGTTATTATAATGATGCTTCGTGCTAATTTTCATTATTTGCACAATTCCCTCGATTGTGCTTGCTAATGTCATGACTATCTTCCGCTATCTGTGAAATTGTATATTTTTTTCCAAAAAGAAAATAATCTTCAAAGTTTTCAAAAAAGGTTCAATATGTTAGGGGTGTATTTCCAATTATTTTTGGGGGATTAATACATTTTCCTTCAAATATTTTTTGTTTTCCAAAAATTTCCTTTTTTCATTATTTATATCAAACATGAATGTGACTGGAGTTATTATATATAATAAATTAACATGGGTTTGAACGTAGTTTCCAATTTAAACTCGTTTATATTTTTTCGTTTGGGCTTGTATCATATTTTCCCTCCGGTTAATATGATCCATTCATTTTATATTGACTCTTAAAATTCAAGAGTCTATCTGAAATTGAGGGTAAATTATACGGCCTTCCAAATACCGTTTCGATCCCTAACATCACTGAAGAGACATATATTGTCGAAATCTAAATCTGACAATATGGGGGTAATATTCAGACGACTACTTTTTGGAGTTGTTATTATAAACGTTGTTACCCTTTTTTCTTGCGCTTTTAGATTTATTTGATTGAAAATTATAATGGATAAAGATAACCTTTAAGGTGGTATGGGAGTCTAAAATAAAAATGATAGAATTTGTTCATACTTTGCCAAAACGTAGTATCTATTGATATATGTTGAAAAATATAATAAAAATTATAGGTCACCGTGCATTTTCTCAAGCTACAGGATATGTCAAAATTACACATTTTGTATGGATCATGCAGGAAAAAACAACCATTTTGTGATTAGAAACTAAACAAAATGATAGAATTGTTAAATACTTAAGGAAAAGATTTTAGACAATGCTTTGAGAATATCAAAAGAAAAGATAGGGTCACCGTACGTTTTTTCCGGCTAAAATACAAAATAGTAGAATTTCATGTAAAATCCTTCAGAAAATGCACTGTTTTAGAGTTTCCTCCCCTTGAAATACCAATTTCATTTTTTTTTAAAACAACCAAAACTAATCAACATTTGCAAAAATAATAATATTTGTAATTTATATCGTTTAAATGGTTCTTTTAAATGAAAATCACATTAAATATCTGCATTCCTGCATCACATTTTGCTAACTTGATAGAAAATATGGACCTTTGGTTCTCTGTTGTTTACAATCCAAGATGGAGGAAAACACCCATACCACCTTAAACACAAATTTAGAGACTTATTTTACTTAGAAGTTTGAATGCCCCTTTAATATATGTTATAGCTAGAACTATCAATGTCTATTGGTTGAAGAATTACGGGGTATATTTGATTATCTTGCAGATAATTGCGATCATTCATCTTCCCCTTTCAACACTAGGCAACTAGTGTCAAGGAATAACAAAATATTACCAAGCATCATAAGTTGTGGATATTAATTATCGATAAATTTTTAAATGAGTCTATTGATCTTAATTTTAAAACAAAATAAGAAATTATATACAGCTGTTAGTGGACTTGTTAAATAATATTTCGAAAGACCATTTCATTATCAATTAGCAGTTCTGCGATTACAACACTTCATTCATATAAATAATGATATAGATAGACTAAAAAACTGTAATAATTTAGAACAATTAAAAAATATTAAAAGCTATATTAAACCCCAAATAAACTCATATTACAACAACCTGTTGATGGATAAGTTGAAATCTATTGATGATAAAAGTAAATTAAATTTTTATAAAGGACTTGAGCCAAATCTATTGATCAAACCTTATCTCTCTAACCCAAACTTTGAATTTAGAAAATTAATTACAAAACTTAGAATCAGTGACCATTCATTATTAATTGAAAAAGGAAGGCATTTTAAAATTCCTCGCGAAGAGAGACTTTGCAAAAAATGCAGAGTACTAGATGATGAGAAACATTTCTTAATAAATTGTTCTCATAATTCAAAAATTAGATTAACATAGTTTAATTGCATTAACAGAGAAAGTAATTCATTTGCTAATCTCACTGACATTGACCAAGTTATATATATACTTAACCCATCAACACCAACACAAGTGAATAAACTAGGATCCTTTATAAAAAAGTCAATTGAACTGAGGACAGGGGACCCTTTAATATTTACCTGAATTTGTGTATATATATTGAGTTACTTAGTTATTGTCTTTATTTGTTTTTGTTGTTGTTATATGTCACAAACTGTATAGTTTATATGGCAATAAAACTTTGAATTGAATCATATAACTCACTGGTGTGTTATAAATTCAAATAATGAAATTTGTTTTCAAAAGAACAGAAGTATTTGTACAAGAGCATGTATTACACGAAGAGATTAAGAAAGTAAAGTTTCCCGAGTACTTTTAAAGTCATCTCATAATGAAAACCTTGTGGTGTACATTATACATCTACTTGAAATATAGATACTTTTATTGTCATCTTGTTATTTTGTTTCATTTTTTTTTATTGAAGGGAAAACAGTTAGATCAGAAGATTTTGATATAAATCTCATGATATACCTTTTACAAACACTTGCAAACATCAAAGTTTCCGATTTATATCCAATCCCAACTGATACGAGCACCAGTGCCATGCTGTCAAGAATTAAATATATAAGAAATGAAACAACTCAAAATGGAAATGGAAAACTCACGGAAGACCAGTTCAATCAATACTGGGGTGATATTGGGCAGGTCAGATATTATATCATTTTGTTGTAGTATTTTACATGTAGTAAATATATTATACATGATATATATAAAATTTTAAAAAAAATCAACTTTAATTATGATGTCTTTGATGTTACAATGGCAGCAAGTCTTCTACCAATGCTAACGTATAGAGCAAACGTGTATAGCATCATGTAAAAAATGACAAATATGTATACCTTTAACTTAAATTGAAACATTGCATCACATGGGCGTGAATCTTAAAATAAAAAAAAACTTGAAGTTAAAACAACTTGTGGAATTATTTCAATATTCAATTTTAGTGATTGTTCATTATAAAATAAAGTGAACGGCTTAAATGCATTTTATCAATGTTAATATAGAAATTCAATTTAGTGTTTCGTTATTATCAAAACTTTTATTACACAGGCTATACTGAAATTAGCGTCTACACATACATTTGCCATCGAGAATGACCAAGAGGACATACGATTGATCGGTAAGAATTTAATAATATTCAATAATTATTTTAAATAACGTCTATACATTGTTGGTACATGTTACACCTGTTTTGGGTAGGTGAACTCAACATGTAACGTTTTGTGTTGTTCTTTTCAAAATGAACCAATTGAGTGACGTGACTGTGTATATGAACCCATTCGTAAAATAATATGATGATTAGCTGAACATGGGGAACCTCAACAATATGTTACAGAAAAACAGACAGCACTGTAGCCTAAACAAAATGAAACGAAAAACAGCTGCTCATATATTTATAATTTAAAGATTGAGCTTGAATATTTAGGAACTTGGTAATGATAGGAAATCGTGATTACTTTTTCGTGTACTGTTCAATTATGTATCAAACGAAAAATTGCAATATGTGAAACGAATTCGTGTTTCGTACCAATTTATAAAGGTCAATAAAAGATTGTTTTATGTTATACATTTTAGTAAAAGAAAACAGGATTGTCAAATAAACTAATAATACTACATAAATAAAGCATATGTTAACCATAAAACCTAATCCAACTTAAAGCTTTATTAGAAAATTCTTCCTCTAAATTATTTCTATTCACAAAAAAAATCGAAATCAAGGTACTACTTGCATTAAAAAAAAAGTTAAGAATGGAAATTGGGAAAGTGTCAAAGAGCAACCCAGCATGAAAAGCCAGCACTAAAACGCGAACTACAGCGGTATGCTTAACAAAACATGTGTACCAGTTCAGTGAAAATTGACTTCATATCTAACTCCCATAACATATAAATGAACTAAAATTAAAGAACATACAAGATAAGCAGAGGCTAGAGGCTCATGATTTGCGTCATATCGATTGCTTTTCTAAATGCAGTGTGAACGCACCGATAGAGATATTGTATTAGAGATAAAGTGAACGCTGACTTTTTTATTTATATCGATTTAAATCAGTTTTATTAATACAAAATGCTATGGGGACGGGGTCCATTATTCAGATATACCTGTTTATAACAAGTGAATAACAATCTTAAATCGGTATGAAGCAAAATTTGCAAACTATGGAGTAAATGACCTACGACCTACAACAAAACGAAAACATGTATTAAATAGTTAATATTCTCTGTAAGGGCTGATATGCCGAAAGCAGCTGCCAATATAACATTTGGAAACAAGGAATTTATACGAGTTTTGTTAATTTCTCACCTATTAATGAATTGAACAACACGATTATGTATACATTTTCTTCATTACTTTATAGAATGTTATTAACATCACTTGTAAAATAATGTTATTACTCTTGATAAAGTAATCGATAACAATCAATGATAAACAAAAAAAAATGAGTAATCCTTAAATAATCGATTGCATAAAATTCCTTCACATTATCAATTATTAATTAAATACATTAATCGATTATTATGGTCAACCCTGCATCGTGTGATAACAAGATTGTCCAATAAAGATATCTTTTTACATAAATTCGATCTTTTAATGTTGTGTTTTTTAAATTTATTTTAGGCAGACTCCTTTCAATTAGCCCTATCAATATCAACAATAGACAACTATGTACCTTCATTGATGTATCTGAAAAATATCCAGCTATGATACTTGAACAATTTATTTCCGAATATTGCATGTTAAAGCAAGTAACGATACATGACATACTAAGAGAAGAAAAACATCGACTTTATCATAAACGACTCAAAACAGTATCATGCTGCAAATGTACCACAGAGTTTCCTATCTATAGCTACAGTAAATGTATTCCTGAAAAGCACTGGGAAGCACTGTATACAGTCCCAGAGCTTGACAATTCATATAACTGTAAATGTGAATGTGAATCAAAACCATGCATTGAATGTTTTGTTCCAAGAAGGATGATCACATTTAATATATTTGTGGCCACGACATTAATTCTCCATATACCAAATATTTTGAAATTGTTTATAAGTCGATTATGTGTCGAGGGATTCAAGAATTTTCTCATGAATAATAAGCATACGATATACCATTGCATGAAGACAAATATGTGTTGTGAGTGCAACAATGATTCAACTGGAAAAATATTGATCAATGAAGCAGAATGGAATACACTTTATATCAAAGAAAATGCTATATATTGCAAAACAGGCTCGGAGTATTGTTGTTGTCAGTACGCAGTACGAAGTTTAATAAAATACTCGGATGTGGATGACACATTGTTGTCGAAGATTTTTAATGTTGCAGGTCCTTTAATAGTTCTCAACAAAGTGGGACAAGATACATTTTTCTACTTTCTAAATTGGACCGATGATGACAAACCTTTACAGGGAGTGTTAATCGAACTGTTAAACATTATAGAAGATAGACAATTAGTCCATACCATTCGATCATCGATCCTTTCGAAGTCGAATGAAACTATTACGAACCAATTTGATGCACGGAAATGGATTTCTAAACACTTGAAACAACAACAGGTATGCCTGTATATGTCCTTGCCATATCGAAATGTGTATTTAGTTTAACTTTAGTTCATTTATACATGCGTACGCTATATATTCTCTTGGTTTCTGTTGTCTAACTACAGACATGCCTCAAACAACCGTTATGAAACTTATACACAATTCTTAAAGCCAGAAAACACAGATCTAGATCAATTTTGAATTTGGTAGGCGTTACTTTCAACTGTCAAGCTTTATTTTTGGTCTCCGTTCTCTTAATATCAATTTAAGAAGCGTCATCTTTATTGTATTCGAGTTATGTCCATTTACATCGTTATATTCATGCTGGAGCATTATATGTGTCCTCATCTATTATAATACTCGCCATACATAAACATAAAGAGATATAGTATGGAGGCCAATCAGACAACTATCAGCAAACGTTCAAATGAAGTTGAAGTTAACAGTTATATGTGACTTCAACAATGAGAACAAAAGCATACCGTATGGTCGGATATAAAAGGTCCATCATCCAAAATATGAATTAATTCAATTGAGAAATAAAATCATTAATGTTATATTGATGTCAACAAGCATTCTGGGAGTTTTGTTTGGTAATACGTAGACCTAACGCTTAACCATTCAATGTTTGGGAAAACAATGCTAACTTGGTTTTTCAATTTTTAGGGTGTTAACTATTTACGACATCAAATTGTTATCTTCAAGTGTAACAAAAAAGTGTAAACAACTGATTTTCTCAGTACAAAACCAACACTTTGCAAAATAATCTACCTTACCAAAAAAATGAAATTTGAGCTGCCATTTGTCATGGTTACACTATATACCAGTTAGAAAATCAAGAAGCACGCTGAAATACATCGGACTGACAAATACACAGACCAGACAGACAGGCAGACGAATAGAAAACATGAAATATCACACAAAAATTGCCATTGTATAAAACTTACTATTTGTGATGGAAAACAAAGTATTCTTTTAAATCTATCTTTGCTTATATCGGTGAGGTTTGGAGATGAATATGTTCTAGTTAACAGTATATCAAAATCATTTATGGATATTTTAAATACGATTGGAGTGTTCATCTTTATAGGTTATTTGATATATTTTTTAGGCTACAACAGACCATCAACGTCAAATCCTTGTACGCGATGAAGGTATATTACTCATTAGTTAATTAATAATGAATTATTATTCAAAACATAACACACAAGATATATCATTGAGATATTACTCATACTGTATCCAGTAACAAGGGTGTGTTCATTCGCACTCATACCACATCTTCATGTATCTATGAGAACGAATGAAATTGAAGAGGGATGCGTTGCACGATAAACATCACAACTTGTTAGTAACAAAGAAACGTAGTCTTAGATCTCTAGAAACAAGACATATAATTTAATTTGTACATTGTTTTCCCGCCTGAGACAAAAGTCTCAGTATTGGAGACGTAGGCATTACTATTCAGCATAGCAATTCTATTCTATTTTTGTTTTTGTCATATGTATTTTTTTAACAATATATGATATAGAGAAGCATATGCACTTTTTGTGAAATTTATGTTCTTGTCCCGATAGTGCCATCATGACTGATTGAATGTGCGCACAAGTGATCTGTCAGTTGGAATTTGTTAATTTTGTTTCATTGGGGCATTTTAAAACATCGGTAAGACATGCATCGATTCGTTGTCATTCTAGAACTTTGTTTGTCAGGTGAATTCGTCAATTCATTCCGTGTGAGCCAAGACTTCGTGCTGAAGACCGTACTTCAACCTATAATTGTTTACTTTTACACAATTTCACTTTGGTGGAGAGTTGTCTCATTGGCACTCATAGCACTTCTGTTTTTATTTCTATTATATGAATATGTGAATATGACCCATCACATTGCAGCTTCCAAAGGAATGTCATTTTTTAAGTTTTATTCAGCGAATGGACGAAAAAATTTTGACATTAACAATGTATGTGTTTTAAATAGTTTAAACTGAAAATATCTTACTTTTGAATGCTGTATTTCAATCGTGGAATCGGCATTTAAAGTTAAGACAATGATTTAAAACAAAATGTTTTATTTGTTAGATGGTTTGAAAGTAAAAAGTATAGATATCCCTGAAGATTTCCCTTTGCCTCCTGTAACGTAAGTATGACTTTGTATATTATACAACACATATATGTGTTACAAATCTGAAAATACAAGCACAGTCAATCTTATGTGGCATGTTGTACAAAAATGCCGTTGTTAATTTTTTTGTTGAAAAAGTTGTCATGCACTTTTAATACAGGTATTGTTTAGTTATTCGAAATGAATCGATGGATTCAAAGTTTTCCAATATAATTCCAAAGAAAATAAGTACACTATAACTGTAGCCCACATTACTGACCTTATATATATCTTTTGTTTTAAAGTATCCTAGATATATTAAGTGCATGTTCGTCTTTATATGTCCTTAAAAGAGGGACGAAATATACCAAAGGGACATTCAAACTCATAAATCTAAAACAAACTGACAACGCCATGGCTAAAAATGAAAAAGGATAAACAAACAACAGCACACACGACACAACATAGAAAACTAAAGAATAAACAACACGAACCCCACCAAAAAACTAGGGGTGATCTCAGGTGCTCCGGAAGGGTAAGCAGATCCTGCTCCACATGCGGCACCCGTCGTTTTGCTTATGTGATCAGAAATCCGGTAAATAGTCTAATTCGGTAGGTCACATTCCGGAAAGGAAAGGGGATTGTAGTTACGTCGTAAGGAACATATCCGATATCATTTGTGATACGGTTATTCCATAACGGTCAACCAACTCGTGATGGCGTCCGTAAAATTTACAAAGGGATGATTTCAACTTCACCATTTTGAACTCTTGGTTTAATAGCTTCCTTGTGAGCAGCAACCCTCTATCAAGAAAATCATGATAGGAAATGCAAGCACGGGAATATCGTATCAATTGGGAGATATATACCCCGTATGCAGGTGCTGCTGGAATGTTGCTACTTAGAAATGGAAAGTTCACAATTGGAAAGCTGAAATCATCTCTTTTGTCGTAAAGTTTTGTTTTCAACCGACCCTCATTGTCAATTTCTAGATGTAAGTCAAGATATGAGGCCGACTTAACTGTATCTGTAGTATCCTTTATCTCTAGCTCGATTGGATAGATGCGTTCTACATAGTCACCAAATTTCGAATTATTTAGTGAAAGAACATCATCTATATAGCGAAAAGTAGAGTTAAAGGATAATGCTAACTTCTTATCTTTCTTCCTAAGAAGTTCCTGCATGAAGTCAGCCTCATAATAATGAAGAAACAAGTCGGCAAGTAGAGGGGCACAGTTTGTTCCCATTGGAATGCCGACAGTCTGTTGAAAAACACGTCCTCCGAACGTAACAAATATGTTGTCAACCAAGAAATCAAGCATCTTGATAATATCAGTTTCAGAGAATTTTTTGTTCGAATCAGAGTGATCCTTTACAAAGTAGGATTTATCCCTCCATAAGACAAGATAATGGCGACCAATACCAGAGGAACAGTCAAATTCATAAATCGAAATAAACTGACAATGCCATATCTAAAGATGAAAAAGGGACAAACAGACAAATAATAGTACATAATAAACAACATAGAACACCCCTATAGAATAAGCAACACGAACCCCATCAAGAACTGGTGGTGATCTTAAATTCTTCGAAAGGGTAAGCAAATTCTGCTCCACATGTAATTCTTTATATGTCCTTTACATGCTAGTAACACGTTTCATGTTTCAATCTTTACAGTAAAAAGTTCAATGATATTACTCCTGAAGAAAATAATTTCTTATTGGTATTTTATGGGCTAACAAACATGGTATATCCAGTATTAAAAAAGGTCTTTGATACAAAGTGTCCTGATCCTGTGCTACACAAAATCTGGATAGAATTTTCCCAAGCTAACACAAAAACACCAGCCAAGAACTATAGTGATGACGACAATAGACAGAAAAAAAGAATTTACCTTACAGAGTCCCAAAAACAACAACTTTTTCCAGCATATGGTGAGTTTTAGTCATTGATAAACAACACTTGTTTCATGCTCTATGCTTTGTGTTTATCATACAATGAATTATCCACACTAGTTATCTTTGTAGTTATGACTTATACACCTAAAGGAGATCACTATTCGGCATATGAAAAAAGTTTGCATACTGTCTAATCATGTTAATCATCGATACAGTTCAACGTGCCCAGCCAGTAAATCCGACAAAATTTGAAGAGCTTTGACTTCTGAGTTTAACAAAAACAAGATGTAACAAGTTGTTCTTTCTTTAATATTTGGGCCTGATAATTATATTATATCATTCAGCAATGAAGTCGTCACCATGAACATACATGTAGCATGATATTACAAAACAGCATACCGATGTGAATAGAAGTGCGTCGGGGAGAGTATCAAAACATCAATGTTGCGAATTTGTTAATTTATGTGTGTATATCCCGAACACAGGATTTTTTAATTTCATACAAGTAACTGCACACTAAGTTGAAGAAATTAAACAAAGGAGACATTTACTGGGAACGACCAACGTTCAGTCGACGTAAACATAACTACTATCAAAAAAAAAAGATGAACGCACATATTGTAAAAATATTGTTAATATACTTAATCATACAGCGCAAAATAATATAACATAATAAACATTGGCTCGGTAAAACGATTAAGGCTGTTAGTTTATTAATTACTAAATTCAAAATCTGGAAAAGCATAGATCAACTTCCTTAAATAAAATTATAGTATGGTAACTTTATAGCATGACTAGTTCTAACATGGAACACACATATCAAAGGAAGTTTCTTTTTTTAGGGAAAGCAAGTCGGAACATTAATTTGCAATTAATGATTCATATTTTGAAACATATATCCAAAGAGGAAGCGCAGACAGATGATGCTCATCAACTGGAAGCTGTCGAGAATATCAGAAAAGAAATAGTGCAAAGCAGTACTGGAGTTTTAAATAAAACAAGGTTCCTTGATATAATGAATAGCTTACAAAAGGTGTGGTATGACACGGTTTCTTGACACACTTATTTTGTAAAGTATGAAATAAGTTAAACATAGATGGCATACAAATAGTGATACATTTAAGGTTTAATCATTTGTCAACATTGGTATCTAGAAACATGGAAATGTTTCGAGTCAATACAGAGATTATTATTTTTTTTAAATAAGTCGAAGGGATTTTCAAAATAAAATCCTCATGTTTGTCTGTGTAATCTAAGAATAGCTAACATATTGAACGTTTATTAAAGCAGATTAGACATATTTGAATAACAAGGGACAGATTTCAAGACATTTTTTTTTCTTGACGATGCAGTTTAACCTGTGTTTTATTCAATTGTTCTTTTGATATTTTTAGATACGAAACTAATGCGTTGACAAAGAAAACATTAGAAAATAATTTTAAAAAAAGGTTATAAATGGGTAATCACGCGATCACGTGCACCCACGAGATATTTTATCTCTTTACCATTGAAAATTTGATAGTTTTGTTTTTTGTAGGCACTTTTACATTTTGAAGGAAAACTGTATGTAGAAAAGATCTTACAACTTTGCCATGTTAAACGTATCCTAGGTATGTAAATATTACCTTTCTCAATGTGTCATATGTCGACCTAAATGAAGTTATTTCAAATCTTAAAAAAAGCATCGTTCTTAACAAGTCAACAACTATTTTTGTAACAAAATCAATGTAATATTTATATCTAATTTACTTTTTTAGTTCGATCGATCTTGCATGTGTAACTTAACTTTTTATACTTTGTGTCTAATACATCATTACTATTTGATTTCAAATGTTTCATCTTGAAAAATACAAAAAAATACAAAAAGTCAAAATAAAATATTTTTGTTGAATTATTTGTAACGTTAACGCTTTGCTTTTGTCAATCTAATTAAAAGGTAAACAAGAATTGAATTGACAAAAACTACAACGCAAATTATTTCAACTCTTTCAACTGATATTTTGTAACACAGTTATTACCATATAACATCAATTGAAGGAAGCTGGCTTGTCATGTTTTGGATTTTTTGTCAGATTTTCAGAATCCTCTGGTTTTATCCATTTGAATGCCTTGATGGCTAATATCTCGAAAACAACCACGGTGACCTATATATATTTTTTTTCTCTTTGGATTCCTGTATTAATCCCCTATTAATATAAACTAGTGTTTTGAAAAGTTTATTATTTTGAAACTGAGAAGCGAACTCCCTTAAAAAAAATGTTTGAAAAAGTATGTATTAGTGTTTTATCCGAAATCACGGATAAGTGATAAATATTTTAGTGGGTATGAATATTCTAATAATCCTAGGTTCTGCAGTTTATTATAATGTCCATGACATAAGTCATTTAGATAATTATTGTATACATAACGACATGACCGTTACATAATTTGAGTAAATCGATATAGGTAAATCCTAGTCGGTTAACTTGAAGACTTCGAATTATAATGTTTATCAAAGTTAAAAAAATGCTAATACTGTTTATTTTTTTCAGAATTAGGTCATGGCATTATTCGGTGACAGGTGCAATACAGACATGATATTAAACCATTTCCTTACAATGTAGTGGAGACTGTACACAAAATAATGTGTATGATGTACTTTTCGCTATACTACTTTTTCCTTAATGAACCATTTTATATGTTATGTTTGTTGTCGTTTGTTATTCTTACGATGTTGATTTTGAGTGCGGAGTGATTTTATTGTATGCACTACTGATTTTATATTTTTTTCACCTAAAGTTCTTGAAAGGATTAATTGGTTAATCGTTTTGAAAATAAGTCGAAGGGATTTTCAAAATAAAATCCTTATGTTTGTCTGTGTAATCTAAGAATATTGAACGTGTGTTAAAGAAGATTAGACATTTTTTGAATAACAAGGAAAAGATTTCAAGACACTTATCTATCGCTAAAGCGTTCTCTGATTTTGTTTATATTGGTCAGTGGTATATCACATCATTCGCATACTGCATTGTGTCTCGTGTATTTGATTCTGTTGTAATCTCTTTTATTACTAAGCATATGCTAATTAAATTTACTTGTTCTCACTTCGGCCAGAACATGGTTATATAACACATGAAAATTAAAAAAAATACACAAACGCAACTTT
The DNA here is from genome assembly GCF_963676685.1 of Mytilus edulis. Taxonomy (NCBI): domain Eukaryota; kingdom Metazoa; phylum Mollusca; class Bivalvia; order Mytilida; family Mytilidae; genus Mytilus; species Mytilus edulis. Next base: position 18,476,502 of record NC_092354.1, read on the forward strand.
TGATTCCTACAGGCTACAATTTGAAGATTTTTTTTTAAATGCATCTGCTTATAGGAAAATTTTCTTATTTAGAAAAAAACGTCATTGAAATTTCTAGTAACTTCAAAATGTTCTTCTTAAAAAAAAATTGAAACAGGAATGAGGGTAAGATAATGACTCTAAGAAATGTCCAAATAATATCATTCTGTTGTAGGAATTTAGTTGTAGGAGTCTCTTTTACTATTTTCTATTTTGATCTTAGTAATTGACATATATGAAGAAACTGTTATGGAATCATACTTTAACCTATTTTCGTTACTGGTGTTTTGTCACATTTATCCAACTGTAGGTGGAGACTTTATGTTTTTTAAAGAGTGTAATAAATTTCCATCTGTAGCAAATATTTTTCACATGGTTTTTCAGAATAGTTTTTTGTAGTTTAATTTTTCATTCAATCGTGAATAGTGGGTCCCTAGGTTGGATGCATATCGAATTATAACTGATATTTCTGAATAGGTGTACGTTTGAAGTATGACATTTTCATTTCTGTATTCCAAATATGAATAACAAATTTATCATACTATGATCAACCTATTTATCATACTACATATGTACTATGAACAACAAATTGATCATACTCTGATCAACAAATTTATCACACTATGAACAACAAATTTATCAATTCGTACTATTATATTATTAATTTTCCTATGTGTTTTATTTAACGTTATTTTACCCCTGTTAAAATTATCTTTTTGACACTGTTCCTAAATATCTTTTATTACTACATGTTACGTCTATGTTATACAGTCACCTACGATTCAATATTGTATTTATAGTGTGTACTAGAAAAATATTTACTTTTATTGTTTAAATGTTATTTTGATCGGGTTAGGTAATTTTATTTTATATTTCGCAGTGCGCTTTTATGTTATAATTCTACAATACTGTCGCAGGTTAGGGTTGGCACCTATTCAATATGTCACACCTGTCCTATGTCAGTGGGAGGGTGGGGTGCCAACACACTAGTTTAAATCCGCTGCATCTTTCGTGCTGTCCTAAGACAGAAGGCAGTTTCACAGTGGTCATCTTTTTTGGTGTGGATCCTTCCCGTTTTTAACTGAATTTTCGAATTAGAAATCGGCTATTAATTAAGGGATGTAGGGCGGGCGGCTTCCATAAAGTCCGTCAATGACATTAAAACTCCTAAATAAACTTTTCTCAAATTTGGATATGTCATTTTTTGTGACTAAAACTCAACTTTCACAAGTTTAGCTTTTCTCCTATACGAATTTTAACCCGTTACACCAGTGAAAAGGTGTACCTGTTATGTGATTGACTTATTCACCGTTTGAACAGAAATAGTAAATTTTATATGTAAAGTTTGAGAACACTAACAGATAACTTTTATACATTATATTGTATATAAATCACATTTTGGATTTTTTCTTTCCTTCAATAATTGTTTGATGAATTTTATGGTAGATTTGTTTATTATTTTGTATAAACTAATTTTTTGAATGCTTATTATATTTGTTTGATTAAGTGGCCTCCTTCAAACAATGCTCTTAAATTGTCTATCAATAAACATATATTAAGATGTCTCATTTTGGATTTAATTTCATCAAAAGTTGAGTTTTTAGATTTTTTTACATGCTTCAGGGTAAGACTTGAGACATTGTTTTATTTCAACAAAAATAGAATGTATAAAGTTCTTGAAAAGACGATTCTAACATGTATTTAGAGATTTTAGATTTTCGGCTCATTAATCAAATTGGTCCACATTTAGGTCAAACGTGTCCTTACTAAAATTAAAGTTTTGTTTCATTTTATCAAAAAGGTAATTCCTTGGGTTCTTTGATATGCTGATTCTAACAATATACAGATATTTTGGATATTGGACCATTAGGTAAATGTCCAATTTCAAAGTTTATTAGTTCTTGAAAGCTATGCTGAGTCAAATTATCAATCACAATTCAAATTCAGTACAGTTTTAAGCTAAAATGTAGTGTCCATACTTATTCAGGATACGACCTCTGTGTGAAATCTGGTTTGTGGTCACTCTGACACACTCTTGTTTTATATAGATAGGACCATTAAGTGGTTTCTGTTTGAATTGTTTTACTTGTCATCTTGCACACCTCAATAGCTTACTGTTCGCTGTGTGCTCTGCGTAAAAAGCTGTACTTTGAGCTATAAATTGTTATACATTGTGATTTGGATTGGGAGTTGTCTCATTGGCACTCATATACAATCTTCTTATGTATATATCATATTTTAATCATTTTGCTTTACTCTATTGTACATTGGATATCATTTTACTGTTTAAAACAAATACAATTTTGAAGTTTTGGCTATTTTAAAAACAATTTCTCTGCTGTTTCCAATAATTTCACCATTCAAGTAGCCAGCACTTAGATGATGGCATGAACATAGGATTTGTGAAATCATTTTAAATTAAATATTGTAACTCTCTAATACAAAGCTCTAATTCCTTACCCGACTTTGACTTTCCTTTTTATCCTCTTTTGGTATGTAACTCTTTATCTTTCATAAGCTTTGGACTTTTAAATAATTTGGTCTAGATCATTACCTTAAAGACATTTTTTTTGTCAAATTGCGCATATGTTGCAAAGAAATTGGTATCGTTTATGTTATTCTGAATAAAGTAAATTGTCGGCTGTTTTCGATCTCGGAGAGAGTCAATCCATTTACATTAGTTTACAACACCTTTATGACTGTATCAGTTTTCTACATAGTCGTAAATTTGACGCAAGTTCGTTTGTTCAAATTGTATTTGTTATCACAACATCATCATACATTGTTGGCTATTTATGTTACGTCATCAACATACACGGTTGCATTGGATCACACTGTTTATTATAATTAGCCGTTAGTAGCAGTTGGTTCGTTCGATAATAATTGTCTCGAATGTCTGTAGTGACTATTAGTGCTATATTTAGTTGTTATCGGTTAAGGTAATGTTTGACAACTATGTGTGCCATTTACTACTTTTCTAATGCGAATGACATAAATATATTATTGAAATAGTGGAACAAATGCAAATGAAGCCTGATGAGTATTTTTTTTTTTTTGCGATTGGTTCTGTGACTTTAAATGAACAAAAATATATGACAACGGCAAATACAAGGCACTAACGAATGGTCAAACAAGCTTTGTTTACCAGATATTGATCAGATGAACACAGATTATTGCCCTAGTATTTTTACCTAAAGATAATTTTTAATTTGAAAGGCAAAACATGGGCTATAGAAGCGTTATGCAGTCATTTATTATAAACGCTTCCTTGTTAAAAAGAAAAATCACAGAAGTACCGAGTGTATTACAACTTTCATATTCTTATATTCTGTAGAACATGCTGGATTGAACCAGGTATTATAGCTAACTAAACCTCACACTTGCAAGAAAATAGCAAACAATTCCCTTTTATTGACCACGATGTGTGAACAAAACAAACTTCATTATAGTTAAACATGTCAAAACAGGTGTATAGCAGAACATTGCCTTATAATCTGAATCACTATGAGCACGAACAAATATGTAACAGAGAATTAAGAACAACATGACATATACATGATATATACATAATATTTTAATTAAGCAAAAAAGAAGATTACAGAAGCTGAATAGCACAATAACACAATAAGGAATGTACACGTACAGAGTCTCTTCCCATTAAAACATTGTAAAATGCCGATAATTTGTTGAAAGCTAAATATTTTAAACGTACTATTAAATTTGTCGTTTCTTTTCTTAAAAAAACACCAAAAAACACGAAAATATAAAACAAAAAGTACGAATAAATTGTAGTGTGAAACGTTCGGTTTAATCTATTGGTACAAACGTATTTACTTGCTTTTTCACTCAAAGAACACAGTAAACAACAAAATAAATACGAATAAACACATTATATAAGCAAATGTTCCAAAGAACATTATAATAATTGACTTTTAGCCTCACATCACTTGTACATGTATAGAACATGCTACAGTAAGGATAATACACTTTGCGTGCTGTAAATGGAGATATACATTATAGACAAAATGATTTACTAAGAAAATAAATCTACAATTTATAACAAGGGTGATAATATTGCATTGACCGGATATGGACGATTGAACTTTGCGATTATCACCGGTTCGTTTTGTCCTAGATTTAAATATACAAGGAAATAATGACATTTGAAAAATACTTATAAATAAATGTGGGAACTTGACACAAATGGGGGAAAAAACTACACAAAAATAAACAACTAGAAATCCCTGATCGATTTCCAGTAAAGGAAACATTCAAATTATACATAATATTAAAAACATTTGTCAAAAACATTAGATACATGTATTGTTTCAAGCAGAACGCAATGAAGTATATTAATTATAGTTATGACCAGGACAAATATAATTATACAATAAATCAACTAGTTAGTAGATGAACATAAAGGGTGGGGATTTAACTTAACCTGTTAAAGAAGGTATCTTGTCGTAGGCAGCACTACATTTGTCTTGTACAAATGCTATATTTGATGTTAATGTAATGGCTCTTTCAATCAAATATCTTTGGATTGATATAGCAAATGATAATCAAATGGGTATCAACACAATTCACACAGCAAACATTTGCCCCTCGAAAGCATTGGTTTGCTGGAGGATTGAAAAAAGCAACCGCTTGGTGTTGTAGCAAAAGGCTTTGAATAGAAACAAATATTAAACGCCAATGTCATATTCCTACCTTGTATATATGTAGAGGGGTAGAAAGTGTCAACCATTGCTTTTCTGACCGACTTCGACTTGCGTGACTACAGAACATGTTTTTTTATCGGAAAATACATTTGCGGCCCTCCCTGGATTTATAAATTTAAATACCTTCTTTTGATTAAAATCAGAATCAGTAAAAACGTTTAAAAGCGATGTATATACAAGAAACATGATCTGTGGACATCGTAGTGTTTTGTTTCTGAATTCAACAAATAATCATTGTCAAATCGTTTGACTAATTGTGTATGTGTTCGTCTTTTTCTTCAACACTTTTCCTATAAACATACAATACATATAGGAAGATGTGGTGTGAGTGCAATGAGACAACTCTCCAACCAAATAAAAATTTATAAAAGTAAACAATTATAGGTCAATGTTCGGCCTTCAACACGGAGCCGTAGCTCACATCGAACAAAAATGTTTAGATTTTAGTTTTTTCAATAATGTCAATATTTTTTTTTTTGTGTGTGATTCATGCATCATATATATTCATTATTTCCTATTAGATTATTAGTTATTTCCTGAACTAGTTTCCTAACTGTTATGATCAGATCATCATAATGGCTGCAAAATACATTTTTTTCGTATTATTGGTTTCAATTTTTCAACGGGCTTATAGTGAAAAGTGTTTTCTAAAGACTGAAAGGTAAGTCTAGATATATAAAAGATAGGATATTTTTGTAATCGAAGTATATCCGTTTAAACATATTTTTCATCAAACGTGACTTTGGCATTGCAAACGTAGGGTTTACTATTGGTTTCAAATTTGCACTATTGACTTCCAACTACACTGATCTAATGATATCTAACACAGTTTAAATCAATAACAAGTGCAGCGCATGTATGAGTTTGATTGGTTGTTGTTAATGTTATCCTCGGCTGCCACCAAACGTTCTCTTTTCTTTAGAGGAAGGAAATTCCCCTTCCCTTTCATAAATGTGACCTAACGAATTAGTCTTATTACCAGCAACACGACGGGTACCACATGTGGAGCAGGATATGATTACCCTTCCGGAACTTCTGAGATCACCTCAAGTTTTTTATGGGGGTCGTGTTGCTTATCCTTTAGTTTTCTATGTTTTGTCATGTGTACTATTGTTTGTCTGTTTGTCTTTTAAGTTTGTAGCCATGGTGTTGGCAGTTTATTTCGATTTATGAGTTTGAATGTCCCTCTGGTATCATTCGTCCCTCTTTTTTTAACTCTGTAAAAGAGACCAATTTTTTTCTAGAAATATATTTTGATTTTTAGCTCCAGGAAAATATATTTTAATCATGAGGAAGAAATAGAAATTTCTGATTTAGAGTATCTGTCATTGAAAGTTTATGATGAGATCTTTTTAAAAATTTCATTTTTCGAGAAAAATTCTAAATAATTTGAATCTTGAGTTATACTGAAAAAAACATGAGACAAGCTTCCTCAATCCAAACAGGTCAAACTCTTACATTTTTAAGTCACCAATTTCTGGTTAGCGTTTGAAATGAGGTGTCGTTAATCATGTTACAAAAAGATGACGATTTGGATATATATTGTCTCCTAAGAGAACAAAGTCTCTACCTATTTGGTGCATTAATTCGAAAAAAAAATTTTTTAAATATCATTGTGTGGACCTTTCAATAGTTAATGTGTACATCAAGGGAGGCATGCAAAGATCGGTTTGGACATAAGCTATACATGTTCAACGTGTGTGTTATAGTTCACGTTACAATTTCAACTAAGAAACCTTGTTGTGAGAAGATGATGAATTATATCACTCGCACTTTTAAATATCATCATACAATCGTAGATAAAAAGTGATACCTATAGGAATAAACAGTTCATAATAAAATTCTTATTTATAGAGAAAGAGACAGTTAACGTTATTCCTAAATGATTATTTTCGTTGGTTTGACCCCTCTTTCACAACTTTAATTGTACGAGTAACTAGTTGGTGTTGGTCGAAAGTTCTTCAAATGATAAATTACATTAATACAACTTATGTACCTACATATCCATAGAACAGGCGTGTATTACAGATATTAGATTAAGGATGTTTAGTACTTGGAAAAAATATAAATTTGAAATAATTGTCCTTTATTGAAAATTCTCATACATTGTGGATGTTTTGTGCTTGCAGCATCTGGGGTCTTCGCCAAGAAAAGTAAGGCGTATATTAATTTTGAAACGTATACATTTACATTGAAATAAAGATCTCAGAAATACAAGGACATTAGAAACTGACAAACATTTTAGATACATTAAAACAGGATGGTGTTAAATATTTTTTAGTGATGAAGTAAAACTTGCTTGTTGTGCTGATTATGAAGAAAGAGCAAACGATTGCATTGGTAAGTTGTCATTTGCTTTTTTTCTCGTTTACATCTGTATCACTGAACAAGTTTAATTTTGTAATTGATACTAATAAACAGTTAAGAATTTAGTTTGTAGTTCAATGCACTTTGGAAGCCTATCTTAGATGAAGGTTTTGAAAATCGTTCATTTACGCAAGTTTACATAATTTTGGTTTTGAACTTTTTTTTATGTTTATATATAAACATTATTACATACTTTAAATTTGGAGTTTCACGACACATGTTTATTAAATATCATTGGCAGTTGTGGTAGCAGCTTTTTGAGAAATCGTGAACATTTGCTTGAAAATATAAGCAAAACAAAAAAAGTAGTTGTCTTAATGGAATATGTAATTTGTTATTTTACAGCTTGTCCAAATGGATACACATCAGAAATTGGACAACACTGTAGGCCATGTCACAACAACACATTTGGCGAAAGATGTAGATATGATTGTTTTTGCTCAGTTTTTGAAATGTAGATATATTTTATTTATTGTCTCAACGTGTGCCTTTTTAAAAGAAAAATTTAATTCTGATTGATTTACAAGGAGAACATATCTAAGATATCGCTGCCCTATTATTATTCAGGTTGAGGGTATTTTTTTCAAGGATGTTGTCGGGTTTTCAACAATCCTTTATATAATTATTTTCGAATATGACCTTATGGTGACAAATGGCTATTTTCAAAACATATCGTGTGGTTTTCTATGTTGGGATCTTATGCTATTGTTTCAGAAAAAGGAAAAAGGTTTGGTACCATTAAAACGTTTGATCCCGCTGCAAATGTTTGCACCTGTTCTAAGACAGGAATCTGATGTACAGTTTTGTCGTCTGTTTATGTAACTGATACGTGTTTCTCGTTTCTCGATTTTTATATGGATTAGACCGTTGGTTTTCCCGTTTGAATGGTTTTACACTAGTAATGTTGGGGCCCTGTATAGCTTGTTGTTCGGTGTGAGCAATGGCTCCGTGTTGAAGGGCGTACATTGACCTATAATGGTTTACTTTTTTAAATTGTTTTTTGGATGGAGAGTTGACTCATTGGCACTCGCACCACATCTTCTTATATCTTTATATGATGTCTTGCTTGTTTTTCAATTCATGCGATTTTCTGGTGTTATATTTTGCTACTTAATTTTATTCCTTTATAGTGTCTTGAGAGGTTGGAACATCGGTAATGTACGGTGCTTAATACTATTTGTTGAAACACCCGTTTAAAACTAAACGACTAAACAGTCCATTGAATTTCATTTAATATAGTTAAATGTTATTGCAGTTGTGACATCATTGAAGGTTGTGTTAAAATTCCGAAAACTACTGAAAAGATAGCTCATGAAACTTCAGGTAAGTAATTTAAATTACAGCATTTGTATTTATATTTGTTATATACGGATTTTGTTAACAAAAAACTAAAATATAGTCATGACTGTTTTTCGGTACATATCATAATTTATACGAATCAGGAAGTATCATAGTAAAAATTTGAATTCTAATATCTTATAGTAAAAATTGTAATTTTAATATCTAATAGTAAAATTTGGAATTCTAATATTGATAGTAAAAAATGAAATTTTAAAATCTTAAAGTAAAAATTGGAATTCTAATATCAAATAGTAAAACTTGGAAATATAATATCTAATAGTAAAAAGCATGAACTCTTATATATAATAGTAAAAGTTGGAACTTGAATAAGTGTTTTATACAAACAGCTCCTGTAAAAATCTAAATTTCAATATCTACCAATTTAAATATACTGTGAATTCATTTATTATCGTGGGTAAATATACTAGTTTTCGTGCATGAAGGAAATCTTTAATTGTTGTGGACATTTTATTTTTTTGTTCTAAAGGTTATTTTAAACGCTTATTAAAGAATAAAAGTGCATCTACAATATCAAAATACGGGTTACAAATCCGATACTATTAGTTACATAGTGTGCTAGTGACCTAATACGGTATATATGGGGTCAGTAAATTCCATATGGGTTGAGAGCGAAGCTCGAATCCCCATATAGAATTTACTGACCCCATATATACCGTATTACGTCACTAGCACACTATGTAACGAATTTATCTTACCGACTATCTTAACGTGTAAAATGTAGACTAGTGACCTATCAAATTGAGCAAGTCTTTAATACAGTTAGCATTAACATGATTAAGAAACTACTTCCTTTGATCCGACAAAAACAGATGCCAACAATGACAACTTGTTTGATTTAAATGTGTTTTTTGAGTTTATTTTTACTTTATCATCACTTTCTTTGTCTGTTAAAACCTTTCAGATTTTTTCTCAGTACTGTTTTGTTTTTTAAAGCGACATAACACCATTCCTAACCGTGTATAAAATAAGCCCCGCCTCCTTATCACCTTATACGGATTATAAAGGGACGTAACTCCACTACTAACCGTGTATGAAATAAGCCCCGCCTCCCAATTAACCTAATATTAAATATGCATGGTTTTAACGAGGACGCTCTTAACAAATCATATTCCTAGACATACAGTTGGGTGCAGACCAAGCATTACATGTAGACGGGCCGAAAAAGTTAACGCGGCGTTTACTCGCGTGCACTTCATGTAAACGCTGCGTTAACTGTGCGTTAACTCCGAAATTGCAGTAGACATTAAAAGTAAACGGGCGTTTACTTTCGCGTTTACCTCCGCGTTAACGCAAAAACGGCGAGTCTTCTAATTTTGTAAAGAGTAAACGGGCGTTTACTTTTCCGTTTACCTCCGCGTTAACGTGGAAAAAGGCGCGTCTTCTATTTTTGTAATAAGTAAACGCGCGTTTACTGTTTGTAGTAAACGCCCGTTAACGCAGATTGTCATCGTAACTTGGATACACTGACCTAAAATATGAAATGATAAGGAACATCAAAATTAATTGACCAACTGGTCATTTCTGCTTGACATATTGACGATTACAGTTATTTAAAAATGTCACACATTTGTATTTAATTGAACAATAATTATAGTAAATTTCTTGTTCTTCGCAAATAATAGTTTAAGTATGTTTATTCAAATACATGTAATTTAATCCTCACCAAAATCAAACAGTTTTCTCATCTTAGACAGACTGACTCGTAAAACAAAATTTTGTTTACCATTCACCACAACTGACAATATTTACCTCTTAACAAGTTATCTTATTCTATATAGAAGTAATTCAGTTATATTTTTATGCCATAATTGACCATATAAAACAATTGACAGCAATTTTTGTACCAGCCTGACGGCGATGACCTCTTTTTATTTAAAATATTGAATAGTAAACAAAATTCAGTAGTTTTCATACATCAGACTAACTCGTAATATATAATTATTATTAGGTAGCAATATTTGAATATTATGACTAAAAAATTTTGTTCGCATCAATTTAGATTGCCAGCATGTACTTTTTTATTCAAAATATTGAATCGTAAACAAAATTCAGTAGTTTTCATACATCAGACTGACTCATATAATAAAATTATTTGTCCGCAACAACCAAAACTGACCATATAAGCATTTTATTATGTAAATCTATATAGCCACATAGTAAATGAGTTATATTTTCATGTAAGGATTGATTGTATAAGAAAATAGGTAGCAATATTTGAATATTATGACTAAACAATTTTGTTCGCATCAATTTAGAGTGCCAGCATGTCCTTTTTTTATTTAAAATATTGAATCGTCAACAAAATTCAGTAGTTTACATACCTCAGACTGACTCATATAATAAAATTATTTGTCCGCAACAACCAAAAATGACCATATAAGCATTTTATTATGTAAATCTATATAGCCACATAGTAAATGAGTTATATTTTCATGTAAGGATTGATTGTATAAGAAAATAGGTAGCAATATTTGAATATTATGACTAAACAATTTTGTTCGCATCAATTTAGAGTGCCAGCATGTCCTTTTTTTATTTAAAATATTGAATCGTAAACAAAATTCAGTAGTTTTCATACCTCAGACTGACTCATATAATAAAAATATTTGTCCGCAACAACCAAAACTGACCATATAAGCATTCTAGTATGTAAATCTCTATAGCCGCATAGTAAATGAGTTATATTTTCAAGTAAGGATTGATTGTATAATAAAAAAGGTAGTAATATTTGAATATTATGATTAAAAAAAAATTGTTCGCATCAATTAAGAGTGCCAGCATGTCCTTTTTTTATTTAAAATATTGAATCGTAAACAAAATTCAGTAGTTTTCATACCTCAGACTGACTCATATAATGAAATTGTTTGTCCGCAACAACCAAAACTTACCATATAAGCATTTTATTATGTAAATCTATATAGCCGCATAGTAAATGAGTTATATTTTCATGTAAGGATTTATTGTATAAGTAAATAGGTAGCAATATTTGAATATTATGACTAAAAAATTTTGTTCGCATCAATTTAGGGTGCCAGCATGTCCTTTTTTATTCAAAATATTGAATCGTAAACAAAATTCAGTAGTTTTCATACCTCAGACTGACTCATATAATAAAATTATTTGTCCGCAACAACCAAAACTGACCATATAAGCATTTGCTTATGTAAATCTATATAGCCACAGAGTATTTGAGCTATATTTTCATGTAAGTTCATGGAGTTTAGTATGACGTCCATTTTCACTGTACTATTATGCATATTTTAGGGGCCAGCTGAAGGACACCTACGGGTGCGGGAATTCTCGCTACATTGAAGACCCATTGGTTGCCTTCGGCTGTTGTTTGCTCTATGGTCGGGTGGTTGTCGCTTTGACATATTCACCATTTCCTTTCTCAATTTTAAGGATTGATTGTATAAAAAAATAGGTAGCAATATTTAAACATTATGATTACAAAATTTTATTGGCATCAATTTAGAGTGCCAGCATGTCCTTTTTTATTCAAAATGTTGAATCGTAAACAAAATTCAGTAGTTTTCATACCTTAGACTGACTCATATAATAAAATATTTGTCCGCAACAACCAAAACTGACCATATAAGCATTCTAGTATGTAAATCTATATAGCTGCATAGTAAATGAGTTATATTTTCAAGTAAGGATTGATTGTATTATAAAAAAGGAAGTAATATTTGAATATTATGATTAAAAAAATTTTGTTCCCATCAATTTAGAGTGCCAGCATATCTTTTTTTTTATTTAAAATATTGAATCGTAAACAAAATTCAGTAGTTTTCATACCTCAGACTGACTCATATAATAAAATTATTTGTCCGCAACAACCAAAACTGACCATATAAGCATTTAATTATGTATATCTATATAGCCGCATAGTAAATGAGTTATATTTTCATGTAAGTATTTATTGTATAAGAAAATAGGTAGCAATATTTGAATATTATGACTAAAAAATTTTGTTCGCATCAATTTAGAGTGCCAGCATGTCCTTTTTTATTCAAAATATTGAATTGTAAACAAAATTCAGTAGTTTTCATACCTCAGACTGACTCATATAATAAAAATATTTGTCCGCAACAACCAAAACTGACCATATAAGCATTCTAGTATGTAAATCTATATAGCCACATAGTAAATGAGTTATATTTTCATGTAAGGATTGATTGTATAAGAAAATAGGTAGCAATATTTGAATATTATGACTAAACAATTTTGTTCGCATCAATTTAGAGTGCCAGCATGTCCTTTTTTTATTTAAAATATTGAATCGTAAACAAAATTCAGTAGTTTACATACCTCAGACTGACTCATATAATAAAATTATTTGTCCGCAACAACCAAAACTGACCATATAAGCATTCTAGTATGTAAATCTATATAGCCGCATAGTAAATGAGTTATATTTTCATGTAAGGATTTATTGTATAAGAAAATAGGTAGCAATATATTTGAATATTATGACTAAAAAATTTTGTTCGCATCAATTTAGAGTGCCAGCATGTCCTTTTTTATTCAAAATATTGAATCGTAAACAAAATTCAGTAGTTTTCATACCTCAGACTGACTCATATAATAAAATTATTTGTCCGCAACAACCAAAACTGACCATATAAGCATTTGCTTATGTAAATCTATATAGCCACAGAGTATTTGTCATGAGCTATATTTTCATGTAAGGATTGATTGTATAAAAAAATAGGTAGCAATATTTAAACATTATGATTACAAAATTTTATTGGCATCAATTTAGAGTGCCAGCATGTCCTTTTTTATTCAAAATATTGAATCGTGAACAAAATTCAGTAGTTTTCATACCTTAGACTGACTCATATAATAAAATATTTGTCCGCAACAACCAAAACTGACCATATAAGCATTCTAGTATGTAAATCTATATAGCTGCATAGTAAATGAGTTATATTTTCAAGTAAGGATTGATTGTATTATAAAAAAGGAAGTAATATTTGAATATTATGATTAAAAAAATTTTGTTCCCATCAATTTAGAGTGCCAGCATATCTTTTTTTTTATTTAAAATATTGAATCGTAAACAAAATTCAGTAGTTTTCATACCTCAGACTGACTCATATAATAAAATTATTTATCCACAACAACCAAAACTGACCATTTATATTATGTAAATTTATATAGCCGCATAGTAAATGAGTTATATATCCATGTAAAGATAGCAATATTTGAACATTTTAATTGACGAGATGGTACAAATGAACATACTTATATTACACTTTATTGATATCCCTTTCAATATACTGTTCAATTTACGTTTTTTTTTTTTATCATTTGTCAAAACAGAATCTTATCATGTTAATCCAAGGCAAACAAGGTGAATTTCGATTAAAAATTAATGTATTAAATACACCGAGTTATAGTTAGGAATTCGAAGAGACAATTATAAACGGGGAACGAAACAACGTAAACCATGATGTTTATATCCCATCATATAAAAATTTTCTCCCGATGTCTCGGATAACCTTTCTTACCGTATCGATATTTGCACATGTAACTTTTGAAAGGAAAATATAGAAAATCTGCCAATCAGTAAAGTTAATGGATTTTATGAAAGTGATTTTGTGTAATTTAATATTTCGAATTAAAAGAGTTTTTGAATTGTTCTGGTTTGAAACACATATACGTGAAATATAAAGACTAAAGGTCGCTTTTATAAAATAAATGTGCAAATGAACTTGAAGTTTATTTCTAAATTTACCCAATCAGTTAACGCGAAAAGTAAACGTGCGTTTACTTTCAAGTGCACGTAAAAATACACTTGTAAAATCTGTACTAAACGCCCGTTTACTTTTAAGTGCACGTAAAAATAAATTTGAAGAATGCTGAAGTAAACGCCCGTTTACTACTGACTAAACGGACACATAGTAAACGCCCGTTTACTAGGGTAGACATTAGAAATTTCCATTTCGACCACGTTAACGTAATTATAGTAAACGTGCGTTTACTAGTAAATGGGAGATTTGAAGTTAACTAACGAAATGTGTGCACGCGGCGTTAACTTGCGTTTACTTTATGTAATGCTTGGTCTGCACCCAACTGTATATAGGAGGTAAGATGAATTATAATTCTCAGGTTACCAATACCGATTCGAAATAATTGGATTCACCATGGAAGAAATTAATTAAAAATTCGATTTTCTTTAGTTCTTTTAGAGATAACGACTCACCTTAGGGATTTAGATCAAAGTACAAGTGCAGCGGACACAGAGAGAAAGATAAGTATACAAGGTAGGCACGAATGGTAAAATTTACAACATGTTCTACATTCATCAAGCAATGGTTTAGAATAATCAGCCTAATTTTGCCACTTATCATATTTTGTCAACGCTATTTTCGTTTTCAATAATAAACATGCGTTCTTTTATTTTTGTTTGCTTTTTCAACACAATAGACCTTCTTAGCTGAATATTCTTCTTAGTTATCATATACTTAGCATTGATATGATAGCTTTTGCATATGTGTAATGAGCGGAAGTACGTATATATATACTCGAGCCATAATTTCCGACCCGGGCTGATAACCAATATCAGGTGCATCTCGTGCACAAAACCCATAATAGTGCCTCTCGTGCAAGTTACTTCCGGTATTTCCGGTATCGGTTGTTATGTTTCCATTGTGACGTCAGATGTTTTTTATGACGACGTCAAAATTTACAGGAACTTTTGTGGGGATAGTTTAATACTTGCTAACAAATGCCATTGACAATTATGAATCATTTTATAGTACAACAAACATGGAGTAGTAATGATCGTAAAACTCTTCCAAATTTTCAATGTTTCAAAATGCTTCTATAGGAAATGTTACCATAAATATATAAGGAGTTAATGATGCTGTTGTTGGATAACTATAGTATATTTGATTCATAATTTTAATTTTCTTTATAAAATGTTTGACTGTTTTAGTTATTGCATTAGTTTATTTGCCTTACATAAAACTATTGTCGGAAGTATATGATAAAGCGATTAATACATGGCCTGTTCTATATCAGCCTGGGTATCATCCCTCGACTCCGTTTCGGGCTGATATGGGGGTCTCGGGATGATACCCAGACTATATGGAAAAGGCCATGTATTAATCTCTATTTATACAACTGTTTATATCAGATCTTCCGTTCTGCAGATGCGATCGACTCCAATCTTCATTATCGAAGAAAGTCAGCTTTCCTACTCATGGCCGTTTTTTCTCACCGATCTTTCCGATAACGTTCATAAAAAAAAATTAGCAATAAAGTAAGCAATATATCCAAATAAGCAACGCATTTCTGCATATTCTATAAAGGTATTAAATAATTAAAGAACAAAGAAAGGTTATTAATGAAAATGGCTCAGAGAAGAAATTGCCCGACTAATAATTAATATAAAAAAGAAGATGAGGTATGATTGCCAAGGAGACAACTATCCACAAAAGACCAAAATGACACAAAAATTTTTAACTATAGGTAACCGTACGGCCTTCAACAATGAGCAAAGACCATACCGCATAGTCAGCTATAAAAGGCCCCGATAAAACAATGTAAAACAATTTAAACGAGAAAACTAATGGCCTTATGTATGTAAAAAATGAACGAAAAACAAATATGTAACACATAAACAAACGACAACCACTGAATTACAGGCTCCTGACTTGGGACAGGCACATACATAAATAATGTGGCGTGGTTAAACATGTTAGCGGAATCCCAACCCTCCCCAAACCTGGGACAGTGGTATAAAAGTACAACATAAGAACGAACTATAAAAATCAGTTGAAAAAGGCTTAACTCATCAGATAGACAAAACATACAAGTGGACGTGGCCGGGTACTTATACATCCCGACACAAAAAGACACAATGAACAGTTCTGAGAGTACTCGCAGTTATATGACAGCTAGTTCAAAGCCACTAACAACTCATAAAAAAATCATGCATCTAAGACTAAAAACCTGTTTTATCTTTTCTGAGCTGCTTTAAATCCTTTTTTTTTTTTTTTGCAATTTCAGGTGTGTTGACCACAGAAATGATTATAATCTTGACATTGTCAGGTATAGTGTTAGTTTTCGGAGTATGTTTATGCTTCATTTTCTATAAATATAAGTCAGCTGCCAAAGAGAAGATTCAGACAATTAATCAAGTACAAATCATTCCATCATCTCCGCATAACGATTATGGAATTGAGATGGAGGAACGTTTATATGACATAATCGATGAGACAGATATGCTAGATGACCGTCATATACAGCAGATGCAAATGCAAATGTCGTCTGACTATTTGGACGTTATCAACGAATCATATAGCACAGAAATATTTGAAAGCAAAACAAAAGAGATTCGTCATTTTCCGAGTCAGTCAGTTCCAACTAGCAAGTCGAAAAACACGAACAAAAATGAAAGCAGTTCCTTGTTTAGTAGTGACAGTACCTCATCGAATGATGAAGACCATCAGGAGACAACAGATGATTACATAAATCCATATCAACCAATACTTAAAATGTCGCCACCTAAACAGGGGGAATATCTTACAATTCCACCACTACACAAACAAGACAATAGTTTACATGATGACACAACTGGTGAAAAAGAAAATTTATCTATGCATCCCCGGCAATTGGAAGTGGGGGTTTCAACTCAGATATTTAAATATGAAAATTTGATAAACTTCGGACGTACATACATGTATACAAATCTGTCAAATATAAGAAAACAAGTTTCTGTTTCATGCAAATCTTTGAACATCGACCGTCTTCAAATTGATATATCTTCGGAACTCAAAGGTAAAGATATCAACTATACCGAAGATGACAGACTTCACTTTAACAATATATTCAAAGCTAAATCAGAAAGTGATATAATTTGTAATCATACTTTCAAAAAATAAGAGTTCAATTTATTAGTGTTTCTAACAAATATGTACAAAAGAGATATCAGAATGTTTTATCTTTCAAAATTGTTGATAATAGATAGGTTTTAGGTTTCAAAAACACATAACACTTTTTTCCTGCCACAGTCAATTAATAAAACGTTAAAGTGTCATTATTTCTCCCTTCTATTTAGCTTCCCAGGACCCGGTTGTTCAAAAGACTGGATAAAGTTATCCACTGGATAATGCTGTCCACTGGATAAGGTTGTCCACTGGATAAATGTTAATCCAGTGGATAACTATCCAGTGGTTAAATTGTGTTGTTCAAAAGCTGGTTAAGGATTGTCCAGCTAACCACTGGACAAAATACTATCCGGTGGACAACTCCCATAACTCTTATAAAAAAATATATTCATGCTCTGTTTCACTATTCACTGGGATTGGAAGACATACTTATCTTCATGTTATAAAGGCTAGTTTCTTTAAGAAGAAAATTAAACATATTTGAGACAGGAAAACCGGACATTCCTGTATTTAGTATTCATAGATTAAAAGTTTCATTTTAGTAGACCGTCGAATTTTGACCACATATGAGAAGGGACTGTGATAAACTGTGAAAAACTTCAAAGAAATTTTTGAATGTAAATGGAGTTATATATGATAAGTTTTTCATACTAAAAACTAATTCTTTTTTGACAACATTTCAATATAAAGAACCCTGTTACACAGACATAAATTTCAAAGCATGAATATTTCTTTTGTAGCGTAAAAACTGCAAAGCTTTGTTTAGCATGTAATCTCCGTGGAATGGTGGTTTCTAAACAGGAACTCATTTTGAATAAAAAAATCTTTACTCAACAGATGGATATTGATGTTAACATTAAATTTTAGTACATCTTTACCTTTAGAAACATGTATTTTGTTTTATATGAATGACGAAGTCGTCGCCCTTCATTGATGCTTTATAAAAGTGCTTTCTTTCACGTCCGCATTTCTATCAAGTATGGCATGCCAAGGTAACATTAATAGTTTAGGCAATTATCATTGATGGCGAAAATAATTTCCAAAATGTGTAATAATAACCTACATTTCTGTTCATACGACATAAAAATTAAGACACCATGTTCAAATTTTAATTATTACTTTTAATCTTGTAAGTGTAACAGTAATATTAAGATCAAACAAAATATATCCAACACTAATTGTGTGTCATGGTCAACGTGTTAAGTCTTTTTTTATTATTATTTGCAGTTGCGTACCGCCTTCAAACCGCTCTTTTTAAATTGAAAAGTGTGCCACTTCGTATTTTTTGTCTGAAAATTATTCTCTATATCACTTTTTGTCAAAAATATTAATGAAGTGTGTGCAACTGGACGGTAAAAAAATAACTTTCAATCAATAAAACCTTCTCTTAAATTGCAGTATTATAATGACTTGTTTTGAAACAAACTGAAATATGATCCTCATTAAATTCGATCCAAAAATAGTCACTTTATAGGAATAGATATATAAATCCAATTGAGTCTAAAACTAATCTAAATCAGATTTCTGTTATTCGGATATTCTTATTAGATTCATGTCTTTTTTGGCAGAAATTTCTAAATATTGTTTTAACCATTTTCCTGATTTTATAACACTTATATAAGATTTTCGTTTTACACAAAATTAATTAAAAATGTTATGTCTCAGCTTAGATACATCGTGCGATGTAGATACAAAAAAGGATTGAGAAAGCCTTCTTTTTTTCCTTTTTTGAAACTACGATGTTTGTGCAAACTTCAACTTTGTCGTAATTTCAAGGCAGATGGCGGATTCGGGGTTAGGGCGAAACGGTCACCGTAGTTCATCCTTCGATTGGACACAGTATCGCGTTTTAGCAGAAAATCGTCTATATTGGTTTTTCTGTCTCGCTACACTGGGTGACATTTTTTTTTAATTTTTATAGACTGATACCGCCCTTTCAAAATCCAGGAACCGCCCCTTAAGATTAAAATAGATTTGAACTGTGTAGTATATCTGAGGTAGTTATTGCACACCTGTGCATTATCCAGATTAGATTATAGCACAGTAAGAACAAAAAGATTTTACCCATGTCATGTGTTAATGAAAATAAAGAATGTCATGTGGCCCCTTTTTATCCAATAATAATACTTTATTTCGAAAGCAATTCAGCTTTTAGGATACATATACACAATTTTACACCAATATAAGAATTTTACAAGAGATACATTATATATATAAATATAAGATGAGCATGACAGAACATATAATACATAATACATAATACAAAATACGAAATACGAGCGGAGAATGATATAATACTTAAATAAGTGAGAACAAAAATATTATTTACTGCATTTAAATTCTAAGTTTTTCTGCAAATTTAGAAATATACCTTAGTTGTTGATAAGAGAAGCTTATTCTCAACCGATATGAAATGAAGACAATTATTCCATTCACAATAACCGTTTATGTATACAAAACTGTTGGAGATGTTGGATATGCGTTAATAAGACAGCAACCAAATGACAAAGACATACTAAGAACATCTTGAGGGCAACATACATATATAGTATAAGTTTCAACAATATAGATAGGTTTCTATGTTCCAGACCATACGAGTATTTGGACGGTACGTGTACGGTCCGAACCATTTGCGTACTTTTTGTTCTTCAAAATCTGCTTACGGTGGGACTGTATTTATTTGAAATAACCCGATATATGAGAGAATATAAATCAAAGTAAATATACAAAATAACTGAACTCTGCGTTTTCTGCATACAAAATTTATAATTGATATAAGTATATCATTAGGAAAGAAATATTAAACTGGTCGTTATCAGAACTGGTTCATTGATTTTAGCCATGCACATACTGTTCATTCACAAACATCGGTATTATCCTCCTAAATTACGATCTTGCACGAGTTGACAAATATTGACTTCCTATTTCGTCCACTATTGCATCTAAAGTTAACTTTACATTCTTTTCCTACATTATGTCAGAAATTATTACAACACTGATAAAACAGTTCGCTATAGATCTAGAGTTCAAAACAAAATAACCTCTGACAACAAAAAGCTCTGCAATAACACAAGGCCATAAAACAACTACTAGTAGTTATAAATTTCATACATTCAAAGAGCTATTCTCTATTTATCAATTACGCTAAGGGCCGAATATTTGGAACCAAGGATGCCAAAAGAACAGAAACAGTTGAACAGCTATCTGACCAAAAAAGGACATAATAAATAACCAAATCAGTTGAAGGTCAAATTTGCCTCATGGTGTTAAGACCTTAGTTTCATTATGATGTAAAAATTTATGGACAATTAACATGATTAAAAGTGGGACGAAGGGTACCAGAGGGACAGTCAAACTCATAAATCGATACTCATAAAGGTGATATCAGAATCAAAACGTCGCTTTCGTAGGAATTATTTCTAAGTCTTCATTTTTATATTTGTAAGATCCACAATTCATTTCTATTTAAAACAACAATTTATTGCTAAGGACTGGAAGAAGATGGATGAAGACGAATGACATTGTTTAGTTTTGTTGTGGTTGGGTTTTTTTGGGGAAAAGGGGGGGACCCCTTTTTTACTATGTATAAATGTTAAATATACAATGATGTTTCTCCCAAAACAGTTGATTGCTGTGATTTTTTTTCTATATTAATTTTGTTGAACGTTGGATTTTGGGCTATGAATGATAACATTTTGTTCTGGTGTTCAATTTTACTCTATCAAATTCAAGATAACTCTTAATGTCGGATAACTAACATAACTAATGCTGCTGTATATGTTATAAAATTAATGCTCAGCTTCGAATTCTCAGTACTCTTACCTTTTATCGCAAAAAGGATACATAATTCAAGGATTAGAATAAACATGTGTCTTACTGAATAGATAAGAATGGCAAAAAAAAAATACATAACAAAGAATTGAATACCCCATCCATGTCCTCTCAGTCGTCTTAGTAATTTAATTTCAATGAAAGAAAGTATTTGAAAGCTTCCCTTCCTGTGCAATATGCATTTAACTCATTAGGAAGAATTATTTTCAGGAATACTTGCATAATTCTTTAATCGTACTAAATTCTGTATTAATTAAATTTATATCTATAATAAAAGTGTCATATCTTGATTATTGAAAAGGGGCTCAAACTCTTTACTTGCATTAATATTGATATAAACACATCGTCCTAATTCGTCATTTGTAATAATTATTTAAAATGTTAACTTGGCATCCAATACTCGAAAAAAGTACGGACGTGAAAGAAAGCACTCTTTTTGGTTTACGAAAAACTTACAATGATAAACAGGACGTAACTTGCGAACAAATAAGTAGTCCTTTACGATGTCTTTGTGAAACACATGTAACGTGAATGTAGAACTACAAGTAAACAGATCGCTAACTGATATGATGATTGTAAATTAAGAAGGCTTTGTGAAACGGTGGCCTGCAGGTGCGATGGCCGAGCATATCCTATGTCAGACTATTTGTGACGTTATGTGATATTTTAAATAAAATAAAAGACGCATTTAAAATTTGTGCGAACTGATTTTTTCACTTCAATTTACACAATAACAAACAATGCAACTGTAAAATCATCCAATACATGTAGCTATTTATATATAATCTGTGTGGCAACTGGAATGGCATGGCTTCTGTGGGTAGGTCTTTTCACCATCATATAGTAAAATGATTATTGTT
Source organism: Mytilus edulis (assembly GCF_963676685.1). NCBI lineage: Eukaryota > Metazoa > Mollusca > Bivalvia > Mytilida > Mytilidae > Mytilus > Mytilus edulis. The sequence continues at coordinate 18,498,564 of NC_092354.1, forward strand.
ATAACTTCAAAGCTAGCTTCAGAAATTCTGACTGTATATGATTCACCATGAAATGCATGGTATTGTGGTATATGTCTGCTACACATCATACAACAAATTGGCACCCATAGTTAGCTCTGGATAAGAACTTATGCGAACCCCCAGACACTGGACAAATTTTGTCCGTGGTTAAGCTATTTAAAACACTGGACAAATTTTGAACAACCGAATTTGTCCAGTGGACAGAAGTTATCCAGTGGATACAGAATTTAACCAGTGGATAACTTTATCCAGCCTTTTAAAAACCGGGCCCTGAAGGCCAAAAGACCGCTCAAGACTTTGGCTAGGGTCAGAACTTGTCATTTGTAGAATGGTTCTTAGTATATATCCTGTATAAAAAAAGAGCTGCGAAACATGCAAAAGAGATATATAAAATTACAAATCCAAAATGCACTACCGATGCACTCGAAAAAAACTAAATAACCAAAAGTCAAACTTACGTATACAAAACACAATATAGAAATCTTCAACCTGAAACAGCACGACCCAAATCAATAACTGGAATGAGTTCTAGGTTTTCTGCGATGGAAATGTTCGAACGGTCAAATATTGCCATTAAATGAAGAGTTGGTTAATGTTTATGAGTTTTTAGGAGAAAAATTATGAGTACGACAAGATTTATGAACAAACAATAACTGAATGATTCCTCGAGGAGTTATTTTGTTCTTGGTACTATGTTTGACTAATTTCGGTGCCTTTGCCCCGTTTGACAGTGGTTTCCCTGCGTGTCAATCTGATCCATATCCTTTTCAGGTATGTGCTATTTATATATGTTTATTATTTTTGTCAGATGCTATTTGACGGGGGAGCTCGAGTATGGTATATTCCACCTTAATGGAGCTACATATATGAAAAAAACATAACAATTTTAAATATTCCACTACTACTAGTATTGTCGATTTTATGTACAACGTGTCTTACTTTAAATAAAATGCTAGATCTTAAAAAAAACCATCGTATATACAGTTCAGAACACAATACACAATATCCATACATCTGTATTTCATGCCAAGTACTGGCACGTGGGCCGCTGATAACCATAGGAACCAACAATTCATAAGAAGATTGAAAAAGCATTAAAAAACTTATATGATATGTCATTTTCTATCGAAAAAGACTAAATCGGAATAACAAGGGAAACAATGGTTTGTTAAATGCAATCACGCTTTTTATCATCTGGATGGGACCTGTCATTTCCCAAAGCAGTGCCTGATATTGCATTACTTTGATATGATCAATGTTAAAAATCCGACACGTAAATATATATTTAGGTGCCGTCTCCATATCGTTATTTTCACATCAGACCGTACTTGTTACTGGAACTATGGATTTATCAAATCAGATCGTTTGTTTATGAGAAACAATCAATGTAGCTTCTTATTAGATTTATATCATACATATGTTTTTATACAGATAAGATAAGATAAATTTATTTCATTAAAGTGTCACGTATTGATCTTACACAATAGTAAAATATTTACACAAGTACAATCACATAAAAAAAAGAAGATCAAAACCCAGCCTAAAAAGACTTATGAGACACTGTTATATACATATAAAACAGCTCAATCACACCATGTAAAAAAGAAAAAAATATATATAAAATAAAAGGAAATGATAAGAAATCTCATGTATTTATCTTGCAAACGTGATAAATTAAACGGACTAATAAAAATTATATTTTAAAGAAATGTAAGAATGTTAAATACACCTAGTTTAAAAAATGCGTCTAATGACACAAAATTATGTGTAAAACTGCGATAAGAATATAATATTACTTTATATTATAATTTAAAATTAATAAAAGTGATAGAAAAAAGACAAAGAAAATTTAATCATCAGTACATTTAAATAAACTCATCATAGATACCAGGACTAAATTTGGTATATACGCCAGACGCGCGTTTCGTCTACAAAAGGCTCATCACTGACGCTAGAATCTAAAAAAAGTTTAAAATGTCAAATAAAGTACGAAGTTGAAACCACTTTCAACAATTTAAAAAATATAAATATATATATTTAAAATGTTCTATCGACATATTACATAAACTATTACAATGCATATACTTTCATTTTTTATGTACCAACAGTTATTTCCCTTAATTAATATATATTTTCTTTAAATTATGTTTTTACCCTGATTAAAGAAAAGCCTTTATGGACAATTATATGTTATAAAAAACTTTTTCTCCTGATATAAAATTTGTGAATAGAGTAGGACAGTGTTACTTGAATGTCATTACAAGTCATTAAAGCATTGAACTGGAGCTCTGTACTCATAATTTCAAACTTTTCAATACATTGACGTGCCTTTTGAAACAAATCATATCTAATGTTTTCATACAGAGTGCAAACCATAAAAAAGTGAGTTTCGTGTTCAATATCATTCGATTTACAACATTTACATAGTCTATTGTTCAATAAAATCTGCGGTCTGATGTATCTTCCTGTCTCTACAGCTAGGGGTAGCGATCCAATGCAGATTAATGTCATAGTTCGCGGTACGTTTCTTGGTAAAAGCGAGAGAATATACTGTTCTGTTTTAACACTTTGCTTGTAAATACGGTAAGTCCTTAGCTTGTTGCCGTTAGCATTGTTTCTGTCGTCATATAAATCTTTTTCGAAATCAGCCTGGTCAAAGTTCGTTAGTTTTTCACTTATGAGGCGCATCGCCGTTATAACTCTGATAGTGACGTTATGAACAATATTGGCAAAATGTAAATCGTTTGCAAGTTTGTCTATTTGATGATGCCATCCTTTTCGTATCCGCGAAGCCCACCCTGTTACTTTTGATATACGTCTATCATCGTTAACTTGTATGATCTTACATTTTAGACGTAGGCATGATAGTTTTGCTTCGTATAACATGAGGTTAGTCCAAGATCTCCTCGCACCGCTGTGTTGGAGGTTCGCTTCCCAACTGCAAGAAAGTATTTTGCAGCTTTGTTCTGTACATTGTTTATTACTATGTAGGATTTGTATCCCCAAACAGCACTTCCATAGAATAAAACTGGTTCTCATCGTCGTCGTATAAAGTTTGTGATAAACGTTCCAGGTCATACCACCTGCCGCTATGAATTTAGCAAAAAGGGCTCCCAAAGCTCTACTGGCATATTTAGAAAGTTCTGTAACTGCCTTTTCTAGTGCTAAGAACTCATCGAACCAAAGTCCCAAATATTTGTATGAGTCAATATATTCTAAGTTGTGAGTTCCACATTCAAATTCAAAGTCTGACCGAGGTATCGAAGGACTTCTAAAATGCACTACTTTGGTTTTGGACCGATTGACTTCAAGTTTCCAGTCATCACACCAAGACGCAACCTCATTAAGCATTCTCTGTAGTTTGTGTTCATCCGGCTCAATAACAGCTACATGTATGTCATCGGCATACAGTAGTATGCTTAACTCATTATCGTCAATCTTAATACCACAGTTTAAGTTGTTTACTCGTTCATCCAGGTCGTTTATATACACCGTAAAAAGACTAGGCGACATCAAACATCCTTGTTTAACCCCTGAAACGACATTTAACATCATCGTACAGAGATTGTATGGTGGTAAGGAACTTTCCACGTATTCCAGCTTTAAACATCTTATACCAAAGGAGATTTCTAGGGATGGAGTCGAACGCCTTTCGCATAAATATGAAGCACACAAAAGTTTAAAGTTTCGATATCTCTCTATTATTGATGACAGTATGTGTCGTATGTATATGCTCTTCGCAACTTCTCTTCTCACGAAAACCGTTCTGTTCCTCGCATAGAGTTTTATTAGCTTCCATCCACTCATTCAGTCGTGAATTCAATACATGACAATATACTCTGTTAGGAACGGACACTAATGTAATACCACGATAGTTCCTAGGATTCTTCCTATCGTCGGATCCTGTCTTAAAAATCAGATTAATTATCCCTGTTGTCCACTGTTCTGGTACTTTCACCAATTTAAAGCAACCATTACATATAACGAATAAAAGTTCAACAGCTTTAGGGTTTTTTAAAACTTCTGCGGGGATTTCATCGAAACCTGGTAGCGTTACGCACTTTAGCACCTTCGACTGCTTTGATGATTTCTTCTAATGATAAAGGATCATTTAATTTCGTCACATCATACTGAATGTCATTTCCGTTATCCTCTATCGATGCCTGTGCATGGTCAATTTTGTTAAAAAGATCTTCAAAGTCAGATCTCCAACGTTTTAGAACAAAACCTTTTTCTGCACTGATATTTCCTTCACTATCGATTACGGACCATGGAATACTTTCATTTCTCTCACTCGCTATTCCCAATTTTCCTATAGACTTCCAAAAGTCTCTTTGGTTCGTTGAATATAGTTTTTTTTCTTGTAGTTTTTCTTTTTTCCTATAAACGTTTTGTCGTTTATATTTTCTGTTCAACCTATCAAAATACTTACGTTCAAAACAGTACTTTTCCTTCAATGTTTTCTTATGAGCATTCGATCCTTCTGACATCCTTTTCACTTTTGCAAACGTTGTTCCATTGATCTTGGAGAACTTCAATCCAATACGGTTTGTACATAGATTTGGTATGTTTGTTTCGATTGGTGGTGTTGTTTTTGATAACCGGTAGTTTGTCTTACATTTCGTCTTTCACTACAGCACAAAAATTGTCGTATGTCGACTGAACGCAGTTGTGTACATTTATAGAATTTTAAATACGGTTTATTGCTCCATATATTAAATCAAGTCGTTATTGATCAATCAGAAAACTGTTGGGAATATTGCTTGCATTGTATTTTCGCTTTGCACTTTCAATACTTCTATCAGATGTATCAAATATTATGCTGCATTGCGTATTTTCGGGTATTCTGATTTCGATTTCTGGTACACTAACCAGACAGTGATTCACAGTATATCTGACATTTTTACAACATTAAAATCTAAAATATTCCCAATTTGTTCATAAGGAACACAAAGGTAGTCCACTACCGATTTTATTTGCGGTGAGATATACGTACATTCGTTACATCCGATTCTTCCATTTAGCATGGCAAACTTTAAATCCGACAAGAATTCAACGAACAGATCGCCGTTATAGTTTTCAGATTGATCAATAACATTCCTCGAACTAATATCATCTACACCTTCAATATTACCGTTGTTGCGGCCACATCGGGAGTTAAAATCACCACAAATAACGGTTAAGCCTTTATTTTGGTTACAATACACCAGTTGAAGCAGATTATCGAAAAATAATTCCTGATCGTTTGGTCTACTCGGCTCTCTCGGCGGTAAATAACAAACGGCAAAGCATATAGAAGAGTTTGATGTTTTACTTTTAAGTGGTATCAATAAAGTTCCTTCTACACTTTTATCTAGAGACAAAATTTCAAAATCATTGTATATTTCACTTTTGATGAAGAGGCCAACTCCGCCTGAGCCGCGAACGGCTCTTTTGTGTAAATTTCCCCGATTATTTCCGATCCATATATATCCATCTACAATCGGAACTTCATTTCCCCGAAAAAACGTTTCACGAATGGCAAATATATCGCAATTGGAATCCTAAAGTACCTGTTTTCTAAACTGCGAGTTGTCGTTATCTTTCAAAGACCAACCACGACAGTTCCAGACTCCAAACCGCAGTCTGTCCTACTGTCTTCTCGTGGTTAATCTGTTGCCCGAAAAGGTATAAACAAATATAGGTCAAAGTGTGATCTACAGTGATTACCACATTTGATAACAACACTAGCAAAATATTCATCACTTATGATAGTAAGACAAATGTTGAACGGATGCAATGAGACCACTCGCGTCAGGAGACTAAAGAAGCAGAAGTAAACAACAACAGTTCATCGTTCAACCATGAACAATATGTAATACCAATACCACATAGAGAAAACTAACGGGCTGATTTATGTACAAAATAATGAATGAAAAACAATTCATTATACAGCAACAAACAACCACCACTGAATTAGAGGCTCCGAGTTAGGACAGACCAATACATAGTGCAGCTGGCCCCGAAACACAAATGTGTACTAGTTCAGTAAAATTTCATCTGAAAAATTAAGAACTCATACATCTTAATATTTGTTTTCAGCTATGAAATGGAACAAGATTGCTGATGTATATTTAAATACTTTGTAGGTGCGTCTACTACTACTGTTGCCTTTACTGGCATATTTTTAATTTAATCGACACACAGCATATTCAGTGCATACGACTAAATTCGTAGTGAAAAATAAATAAATAGACTGTATCATTGAAAAACCTTTTGAGGCCCATATTGATATGTATCCTTTACTTTGTAATTCTTGCCAGCCGTTCTTTAAAAGCAACACATGTAAAATAAATACCAGGTGGCTGTCAAAGTAACGAACAATGTACATATGTATAAAAGTTTGCTTTTATCTATAGCATAAGGATTTTTGTGTTTATGATTTTTGTTTTGTATTGTTTGTTACTGGCAAATATTACATAAGAAAAAAGAGAAATAATATACCAAGTCATTGAAGACCTGTTGGTGGCCTTCTGCTGTTGTCTTCTCTATGGTCGGGTTGTTGTCTCTTTAAGACATTCCCCATTTCCATTCTCACTTTTATTTATAACAAAGAAACATTATGTAGATAGTTATCATGTATTTATAACGTGTCTGACTTTGAGCTTATAAAATGTGTCTACCGTGAAGAACAATTGACCATATAACACGGCCCAATGTCAAACGTTTATAGTGTTGGTTTTATTTATGGGTGTTTCAGTATTATTTGGATTTTCCTGTGATATTTAGCCTATGTTAACATATACTGACAAATTAACAATTTCAAAAATTATCAGTTATCCAAGTTAACGAAATTAATATTTAACAAATTCGTTTAAATCTTATTATTACTAATATAAGAGAAAAAAAAATTTCCAAAAATAGATTAACCAATTTAAATTAAATTTTTCCTTTCCGTTTCAATGGTTTTATATTTGTCACTTTAAAACATTTGGTCGAAGCTCATAAAAGCGCATTATTTTACTGGTCTGAAGATACCAACAACAAAAAATTACAATGTTTTATGTTATTCTATGTCTGTATTATTTACAATTTACTAAAAGAAAATTATATGAATTAGGTATAATCACAAGGAACGTTTCATCTTAACTAGTACACAGTGTCTTCATAAAAGCATAAAATCGGTACAACATGGACAACTTAAACAAATTAATTCGATTTTTAATCCTTCACACTGGATTTCTTTCTAAACATTGTAGGTATGTACACACTTAGTTTTTTTATATATATTTCATGGTATTTCGTAGTACTAAATAATAACATCCATACATTAACAAGTTTTCATTAACCATGTTAACGTGGTTTGGGAACCAAGTAGATATTTAGCTATCGTTAGTTTAGGAGCAGAAACAATTTAACATCTCGTACTTTTTTTCGACACATTATTCTCATTTTGTCGTTTTTTCTTGAACCATAAACTATTGCTAAATCTGTACTATAAGTGTAGTAGTGTCATTTTTACGTCTATTAATTATATATAAATAATAGTAAAAATATCTTTAAAGTTCTTAAATTAATTCTATTTATAATAACGTTTAACTCTAGAATTTTGATAAAGGAATATTATTATTTAAATCAAATCTACACTTTACTTTTTATATTGAGTTCATGAATATTCAAAAGGTTCTTACTTTAAATTACGTATTTATTTGGTCATAATTGTGATTTCGCGGTCAATTTATATTTTGTATTGACCAGGGATAATTTGCACGGGAACTTGAAAATTACAGTCGCATTATATTGTATCCCGATTTATATAACTGTGCTATGGTTTTAATTCATTGTGGACACAACCTATTACCTGATTATTGTAAGTTAACTTCTTTATTATATTATTAATATTTTCACATGATAAAATTTAGGAAAGTTTCTGTTGTATGATTTCGTTCGCCTTGTAAAGTTTGTTTATTACATAAGTATGATAGATGTAGCTTAGAATATTTTATTTAGCTTCGTGCTACCGGTATTTTATTATCTACCGTTAATTTGTCACGATAGAACATAGAACAGTATATTTGCTTAGCTATTTGATTGACACAGATAATTTATATTTCATAAATGGCGGCATATTAGACAAAATATGGAAAAGTGGTAACGTTGATATTTATTAGTACACTTATATTATACATTGAAATGATAGAAGTCTAGCTATGAATGAACTTGAGTTATTTTGTCATATTGTATATTTTAATATTTTACTAGTCCGAATATTTATGATTGCATTTTGGTTTTAGGACTCCATTGATGTAATTATATAAAGAATGTATTAGTGAACTGTGCCTTGTCCTTGCCAGTAAAAACTCACTCCACAAGTGGTAAGAGTCAATCTATTTTTAACTATGTAATGTTGTAAACAAGACGTTATGGATTATTTCTCTTTAAATATGTGGTTTTAAGCATATTTAATATATTGGCTTAATTAGTCTTTATGAAAATAGTATTTACAATTCGACGATTGTTGTAACGTAATTGTATGTAAAGAACAAACAATATATTATGTTCCGATCAGTTTAATGTTACATTTGCAGTTTTAACTTTAGTTTTGTACCGTACACATAGAAAACCAGTAAACACTATATAGTTTATTATTTACGATGAAGGGTTACATTCTTATGTAGTGTATCACAATGTGAATTAAAAGTACACGTGACATTAGCTCACTGATTGTCTCTTATGTGTATTCGCTATATAGTACACAGTATTAACATGATTAATGTGCATTGTATTTTACCATAACTATATGTGTAATGTGTAATTTAAGATACTTGTGTTTTATAATAGATCTGTTATTTATTATTGTGATATTGTTATTTCAGAGTTTATTTTTATACTACTGGTATAATAAATCATCCGAACCCTAAACAGAGTTTATTATTACTTGACCAAAGAATCGACCCTGTTACATAAGTTTAAACTTTTATCTTCTAGTTTATTTATAGTAATTTATATCTTTGATAACGTCCTTACAGATATATCAACATACCGTTATTTATAGTGACATTCGTCATCATTCTGTATGCTCGGGAAGTGAAAAAAACAAAAAAATTTTGGTATTGAGAACGTAAAATATCAAGGATTGAATATTTAAGATTATTCTTTACTAAACCCAAATTAGATATTAAAAAACTACAGAACAACTTTCGTTTTGTCAATTTACAAGGTTTTTCCCACTTGTCAAGATTGCAAAAAGCATACGTTTGCTTCCCAAGGTAATATTTTTCTCTACCAATAGGACCTAGATGAGGACAAACAATATGAGGACAAATTGTTTTCGGAAAGGAATGTGGTAAGGTTTTGTACAAGAAATAACAATTTTGAATAGATACAGTACTTATCAAATTTGAAACCTTATATATTCAAGTTAACTTTAATGTCAGTGACACCTTTTGCTTCATTAAAAAATAACTGTAGGTTTATCTTTGGCAGTAAGTTTTTATTTATATTTCCGAATAATGTTTCTATGTGACACACATGAGATATATTCTTATACTAATCTATTGTGAATAAATTGATAATATATCTTTATCAAGGTGTGACAGACCTAATTTTTAAAAATGAATGATAAATATAACATTAAAAAACAATGTTTAGTCAGGTAGTCTATTACAATACATTATTGATTTTAGACAAATGGCTAAAATGGCGAATGACATTGTATTGCTATATACTCTTATCAAACGGTGTTTGTCATCGGAATGTTTTTTTTATTTTTTTTATTTTCACATTTTCAACACATTAAAATCAACAGTAAGTAATACATGTAATACATAATAGATAACATGGTGAAACGATATCTCTTTAATACCATATAGCAAGTACATAAACTGCGTATAAAATGTTTTACCTGTTCATAATATTGATTTGTATTAAATAGAGTGTATAAGTTTTGTCACACATTAATGCACAGTGGGAATTTACAAATTGTCTATGACTTATTATTGCTTTACATAAATTCATTCACTCATTTTTTTCTTTGATTTTTGTTTTCGATCGCCCCTTATGTGTATTTTTTGTAACTGTGTATAAGATTTGAACATCGAAAATCTAAATAATGCCTAAATTGTCAGATTTAACTATCAGCAATCTCCGTCATAGTTCAATTTAAACTAATTTCAACATCAAAAGGGCTGTGTGCTTTGTGAACACTCTTCAATTCGTGTAAATGTTTCTGTAAATAATACTCTTTTATATTTTCTATAGATACAGATATTTGTCCTGATAATGATATACATACAGACATGAAAGACGGCTTTTCATTAAATACCGTCGTCTTGGAGTTCTTAGTGTTCCAAGTAAGTATAATCATATACTTGTAAACCGACTTAAAATCGATTGAAATGCAGGGACACGAGTCTTTCTTTTCCTCAGTTCCTTCGTCTGTAACACTTATATCCTACAAAATAAATGTAAATAAAGGCAACAGTAGTATACCGCTGTTCGATAGTCATAAAAGAAAAATCGGGTTACAACTAAAACTCGTGTCTGTAAGAACGTAATATATTTTAGCGAACGACATGTATGTATTACTGAAAAATTATTACACCAGGGTTTTCGATATCATAAACTAGTCAAAACATTTACTAAATTTTATCATCGGTATGAGGAAATCATCTGTAAATATAACTTAACATGCAGACATCTTATACGTTCAGGTATTTCACATCCAATCTTTTATGTCAATATTCTTTACCAAGCACAAAAATGTCAGTATTCACCTCAAAAGCTAACAAAACCTTTAAACAGACTTATTAAGAAGGGATACAGTTACGATACTGTTGTCAGATCATTACAGATTGCATATGTAGGCTTTAATATTAACTTACTCATAGACTTTGCATCGAAATTAAACACATTTATTCTAAAACCGGGTTATGTTCTTCTCATATATTTCATGATGGTATCAGTATGACGTCCATTATCACTGAACTAGTATACTTATTTGTAAAAGGGCCAGCTGAAGTACGGGTGCGGGAGTTTCTTGCTACATTGAAGACCCACTGGTGTCTTTCGGTTGTTGTCTGCTCTATGGTCGGGTTGTTGTCGCTTTGACACATTCCCCATTTCCATTCTCAATTTTACATATATTTTGAAGAAAATGCTTGATGAAATTTAATTTTATTTTCATAGATTGTTTTAAATCATTCCATACATGAATAGATTGATGACACTTTTGCTTATACCTTTCCATAGTTGAGGAAACTGTATTGTTTTATGATGCCAGGAGTGAAAAAAGAAACTGTAAAATTTATATTGATTTTGACAGATATATGTACAGTAAAATTGAAACTTGTTGAATAAAATCAAGCGGAGCGCTAAAGTTTGATACTGGAGTTGCAAAGTTATGATAATTGATCTTTGGAAAAGTTTTAGAACCAATGGTTGTTTTTAAAACAGTTAATTAAATAACAGAAATGACTCATAGCACAGCATGATTGACACATTCATACTCTTAGCAACTTCAATATGGTTTATCCGTAGTCTTCCCGTTACGGCAGTAAACCTTGCTAACGTTTAGCTTTAGTTTGATTGTGCTGATAACATCTTTTCGCTGCAATGTCAAGTAGGTATGCGAGACCTTAATTGGGTGCAACGTACAAAAGAAGTACGTGTATCTTCGTACGTCAAAAACTTTAACAACAACACCCAGCGGGGTTCATTTTTGTCCTTTTGAAAAGTTAAAGTTTTGACAGTATGCTGTATAACCATATTTCTACTAATACTACAGTTAATGAAAAAAACAATAAATCAATCAATTGTTTTGGTTTAACTATCATATTAAGATGCGTTACTATTGTTTTACAATCGTTCACTAGCCATGATTTTCAACTGTATCACATAATAGCGGACGTGAACCCTTGTTTGTAATAATAAATAGGCTTTTGCATGTGCATGAAAACCAGAAGAAACATCCTGAATGGCAATATGTAAATGTTTGTTCTTACAGTAAACTTGGGAACTTAAACAATCTCTCAAGTCATAACGCAAAAAAAAAAAACCGTAAACAACAACACAATCCTGAATACTTAAATATTATTATGAAGTCATCTTACATTTATTAATAAATATGTGCATGTATTGCAGGCTATTCTAGTTATTGTTAACGTTGAATCGTACACTTTGAAATGTCCGTCACAAAATAGTTGGAAAATTCGGGCCAAATTAATGTGTAACATCACCTTGAAATACTTTTGCTTGTACAACAATGTGGTAGGGACATATGTCGAAGGATGCAATAGACCAGATTGGGATAGAAAAGGTAAATGTAATATCAGATAACGTGTATTTCAGATTATATTTTAGTATGTATACGTCATGTAGTCATAGGCACATCATAACATGCTCATAAAAATTCTGCTGAATAATTGAAAACGAAAAAAGTAAAACATTACATTAACTATTATACCCAGAAAAGTATTCCCATTGTACGAATTGTGAACGTTTTGCATTATTCTAACGACATGTGTCGAGATTTTCGATTTTGAATGATATGTAAATAAATTAGCAGTTGTTATATTCCGGATGTCTAGTAGTTTATAACTAAACGTCGATTCAAGTAAACTAATGCTGTATCATGATAATTGTTATATTACAGGAAGTAAGCGAATATTTGCTAATTCCTTTACAAGAGGAAAGTGTATACACAATCGCTTTCAGCCATTTAATTTCCAGACTGAAAGCATGAGTGACTGTATCTATGATAAATCACACTGCAATGAAGAAGGACAAGTAATTTACAAGGCCGGTTCATCAAAAGATGATAGAACATGTCGATGTGATTATACAAAGAGTTATGCATTTCTTAAAAATCCAAAACATGTTTGTTTTTGTATTCCCACCAAAGAAGACTGCTCTTGTTATGTGAAATCATGCCCAGTAAATTCATCACTATCACCAGGTATCTTGCTTATATTGTTTTTTTTTCTTTGTTTTTTTTTTGGGGGGGGGGGGGGTTGATCATATATAAAATTGAGAAAGGAAATGGGGAATGTGTCAAAGTATATTTCTTTTAATTGTGAAATCTAAAATGTTACTTGAAAAAAACACTCATGATCGACAACTATGTAATATATGAATATAGAGTCAAGGTCATTCGTTATTGGTGGTATAACCATAGGTATTGAGAAGATATAAAGAAATTAAACCAAATACTTTTTCAAAGACACAAAAACAAATGATTACAGTTTAAGATTTAATCAAAAATCCAAAACTGAGTTTAGAAATATGTTGGTTTCCATTATAACTTTTTATTTATACTTGCGTTCATAAATATATATACAAAAATGTTATTCACCGATATATATATATATATATATATATATATATATATATACAAAAAAAGTTTCTTTTCAAGCGGTGTACAGAATTATATATTAAAAATTAAATACACAAAAAGAGTTTTAAAAGCTTTTAAAACTCTTTTTGTGTATTTAATTTTTAATATATATATATATATATATATATAAGTACGTCTGAGTCAGTGACAACTCTACAACAGATGTATCCATCGGATCACCAGCAATGATGGTGATACATGGCTGTGTATACAACTCGTATAAACATCAACCCAACAATGTTAGATCTGTAAATTTGCTTTCGCAAATTTTTTGTTCTTCCCTCGCCGGGATTCGAACCCATGCTACTGAGATATCGTGACACCAAATCGCCTGCACTGCAGCCGTCCCGCTAGACCACACGACCACTTGAGCTTCACAAGCTTTCGGTGGCCGTTTGCTACCTTTCCTCGTCGGTTTTAATCTGGCGGCGTACTACAGTACATGATATATAAGGCATGGAGATGTTATTGTTAATATATATATATATATATATATATATATATATATATATATATATATATATATATATATATATATATATATATATATATATATATATATATATATATATATATATATATATATATATATATATATTATATATTTGCTGACAAATAATAAATACACTGTGTATGAAAATAATAATATAACATCTACACACGCTTAAAAAACACGTGTCTCATGTCTATCTCTAGATTCACCTTCCGTGACAAGGTAACACTACGACTATTGAAGTTATATTTTTATATAGCGGATGTGGTCGAGTGGTCTAGAGCGCTGGACTTGAGGCTAAGCGATTGGTGCTGTAGTGTATCAAAGGTGTGAGTTCGAATCCCGCTGAGGGACGGACAAAAAATTGTCAGTATAAAATCTAACTCTAACACTGTTTGGTGTAATTTTCAGACTTATATATATATATATATATATATACATTTTTATAATAGAACTTATTTGGAATAAAAGTTGGATAAACTTGTAAATAACTATATAAATATTATATATTAGAGCCGTGGTGTAATGACTAGTGCATCGGACTACTAAAAAAAGTTCTTGGTTGGATTTCAGATTCAGAGAGAAAATTTCAGTGACTGAATTTTCGGTTCTTCTTTAACATCATTCGCGAGTATGGTCTTGAGAATCGCGGATAGTCCGTCGGAAGGGGACAATAAATAACTGACCAGTGTTACGAGAGATCCATATAGATGGCACGTAAATGACACCCTTGTATGTTTCGAAAAAGAGCAGGCTTATGCCGCTACAAAGCAGCACTCGCATCCTCAAAGTGGAAAGAGATTAATATAAGTTGCTATAACTTGTGTCCCAATCCACTATAGATAAATATGTTTAAACTAAATATTACACACTAGTATGTGTTGGTAGCATTTTTTTCAATTTCATTTGTACTATTTATGATAGGTGCGGGTGAGGGAGTTTCCACATAAAAGTCGATAAAATATTTTAATAGTTTGCCATCATATAATGTATTTTAAATTTATAAAACATTAATTGTCAGTTATCGTTGCGAATCTAACTGAAATAAACAAATGTGAGTAATTGGAAGAAAGCTTATCTATAAAATTAAATTTTACGATAAACTATAACAGAAAACTAAATAGTGTGCTTTCAGGGGGGGGGGGGGAATTATTAAGTTTACGGGAATAGTTTTCTTTCTACTAAAAGAAAAAGGTTAGTTTACTACTATTTTTGTTTTTATCAAAGTTAGTATGAGTTGTATCTCCTAGTATGGCTCAGTCCGGGAAAAATAATCACACAACACATGTGTGGTATATGCAAAACGGTCGTAATGGTAAAACAAAATGCTCTTTCAGTTAAAAGTCTTATAAATGCATTACATTGCTCTCTTTAAAATTACGATTTCCATAATCGATCTCAACTGAATATTTTCTGTTTAAACAATCTCAAAAATTGAGGGACACCCGATCAATTTTATTTTTTTAAGAAAAGAAACATGATTATAGAGGTATATATCCAGATTTCTTTTTGTTTTCTCTTCTTCAGATTATAGTTGCAACAAAAGTGGAGACAAGCAAAACCAAACTTGTACTGAAATAACAAAGTAAGGTTATTTAATATTTAGATAAAAAATATATTCTTTATGAGGTTGTGTGGTACTAAAAGTGTGTGTCCAGAATGCGAAGGATATGTCGATCTTTGAAAGTTGACAATGGGTTGAACAGTAGAAAAGTGAAAGGTAATTGTTTTATCTTATTTTCATTTTTTCAGTTGCAGGAGGATTTTTCATTGCTGTTTAACATGACGAATGGACTTCTAAAAATATACAACTCATTGATGACATATATTTTTTATTATTTTTTTTCAATTTAGTTATTTTCTTATTTGTTTTTTACCTTTTTTCTCTTATTAGTTCAACAGAAAAAGTACCTTAACAAAAATGCATGCTTCTGTCGAAGGCAAATTGTGAGCTTAACTGAACGTTGACACCATTTTTTTAAAATGTTTCTATTAAGTATAGAATAAAGTATAAAATATCCTGGAAAAAACATCATTTTGCAGGACCAGTAGATTTGGAGCCGGACCAGAAGATTTTAAGTCCACTGGTCTGGCCGGCCAGTACACAAAAAGACTTAAATTCGACACCTGATACGAAACTTTACATGCGTTTGTTAGTTCAGTAGAGTTATTTTCAAATATATAGTACATTTTTAAATACTCATATATATTAAACATTATTGTAGATTTGACAAAACCTTGGTCGGTAATGAGGGAGAAAATCAAATATCATTAGGAATAACAAGTAAGCTTAAACTATTGATTTCAAACAAAATATAAAAATAAAAAGATGATGTATGATTGCGTGTGAAAAAGTATACCACTGACGTTAATGAGGTAGATGTAAACAACTTTATGTTACAGTACAATATAATATACGAAAAATACTATATGTATGATTATTTTTTTAAATAAAAATGAAAGTCATATATCATATACAAAAAACAACGGAATCACCAACTTATAGTTTTCTCGTTGGGATATATAACGGGATTAGAGACACTCGTTTTTCTAATATCCTGAACCAGTAGTGTAACAAACTAACTTACGCGAAAACTGTCAACAAATGAAAATGTTGTATCTAGTTGCTCAAATGTAAGTTGAAATTAAACATCACTGATTTACCTGTCATAGTTAGTGACTTTTTGAACGCTTACAAGATATATTGCATGATGTAAAATGCCAACATTAAGAAAAAGTCATTCAGTATAAAAGAGTATTTAACTCACAAACATCACAGATGACAATCCGCATGAGGATACATTGACATGTATTCTTTAATTTAATCATGTTATATTTCTTGTCTCAATATCATGTGACTTTAACACTTTTTTTCTTTTAAAACATCAGCTTTAATCAGATATCAAACGTAATTATCAAACGCAAATACTTGATGATTGCAGGTCAAATATATCATATTGCATATTTTCAAGAAGTCTTAAGAAATCAAATTATGACACGAACGGACAAAATCAACTATTAAAGTATTTGTATTAAACTCAACAAAAATCAGTTTTACACGTATGTGTTTCCATCAAGGGATGTTTTGCCCCTTTTCCTAATATCCACTATCGTGAGATTAAATAAGTTTTTCACAATGACCTACATTTGGAATTATCTTGTGTTTTGTAAATGAGAATATAGTTACTGAATATTTATGAATGTTTGTGTTTAGATATTTGACAGGGTGCAGATGTTATGTTCAGTAAAGTTAAATGTGGTTTGTTTTTTGATAAAGTTTTTCGAATAGATTACTTAAGTTTACGTCATACTGTCATTATAATGTTAGCATGAATAAAGTATCTTGACCTTCCATCAAAGAAAAAAATATATGTCATTGGATTAATGAAGCAGTGGAATTATATTATTATTTACATTTTTTAATAGCTTCCAAATTCAAGTGGAGATACACAACACACACTACAATATTAGCCTTATTTTCTATCGTGACTATACTTGGTAAGTTTTAATAGATATAGGAAGATGTGGTGTGAGTGCCAATGAGACAACTCTCCATACAAATAACAATTTAAACATGTTTTCCCATAGTTAATATAAAAGTGATTAATTTCTATTATGTCCACAACTGTATGCCTTATCATTTGACTATGCCAAAAGTCGGTTAAGTGACATGTCAAATTGTCCCAATACAAAATTCCCTTAAATAACCTCTTTCCCAATATGCTCCAAAAAACACTACCTGCAAATTCTTCCTGACATTATCTCAGACAAGTTATGTGACCAATGTATAATTCAGAATTGCATACATGTACTATTGCAGATATTCGTTCAACTATTGTAAATCAAATATTAATAAAGGCGGCATTATACATTATTTACTGTATTCATGACCTGATATCTGAATAACAATGATGAATGAGAAGTAAACAAAATAAAACAACAAAATAGAATCGTAAGAACATTTCTGCTTACTGTGTGACTAGCTTTCAGATGATAAGCAATCGACTTGACCTGCTAAGATTGACGATGGGGAGAAGACCCCAATACATATTATGACATTATTTTCAAATTTCTGTTTGATTATTTTAAGTGTTTTGTTAAAAAAATATTTCAAAATTTTTTTTTTTTTAAATTACACAATAAGTTTAACTGAGAATGACGGTTTTTACCCTTATTATTTCTTTTGACAAAGTTCATAAAGTTGCAATAACATGAACAAGACGACGGGTGCCACAGGTGGTGCAGGATCTGCTGACCCTTTCTGAGCACATAAGATCATCTCACGTTTATGGTAGGATTCGTGTCGCTTAGCCTTTAGTTTTCTATGTTGTATCATGTGTACTATTGCTTGTCTCTTTTTCTTTTTCAGCCATTGCGTTGTCGATTTATTTTTGATCTATGAGTTTGAATGTCCCTCTGATATATTTCGCCCCTCTTTTGTATTAAATAAAGAATAACCATAAATTGTTTTTGTACAAGCCTCCAGAGAAGATATAATTGTTCAGACAAAACGTACATTCAAACAGCTTATAATTTCGAACAAATAAAATAAAAACTTACAGACAATGAATGTTTTTTCTGTATCATCATGAAGTTTTTGAATCGCAAGCAACATCAACGAGTACTATAAAATATTTCCAATGTGTCATAAAATCAACAAAATCAACAAAAACAACACAGATCAGAACTTAAACAAATTCAAAATCAACCCCACTGTAGCTGGTACAACATATGCAATTAAACAAATAATAATCGCACGACCCTAGTAAAGAACAATAGAAAAGTTATTGTTTCATCTAATTGTTGCAGGATTTTTCATTGCTGTGGTACATCACGAATGGACTTCTGAAAAAATACCACTATTTGCAAGGTACTTTCGAGGAACCCATAAAGGTAGATTCATTTTAGTCATAGAAAGAAACATTAATATATAATATAAATTACCGTGTATTTCTATTTTAATCCATTCAAATACAAATTATCTGACAAAATGTTTCCGAAAAATTCTCATTAAGAGATATAATTGTTCAGAAAAAAACAATTATATCAAGATCATGCGTATATAATGGTTGATAACACGAACTACATAATATTATTTTCGTTTTTTTTTTTATTTCGAATCATTACTTATATGTATATTTATTGAATTCGTCCCCAAAAAAAACCTATATATGAGACAACTCTCCATCCAAGTCACATTTTGTAAAAGTCAATTATTATGGGTCAAAGAGCCTATGAAAACAAGAAGAAAAAGAAAACGGGAATTAACTTGAAGTCATAAACCTACGTCATTGGCGTTTTCTTGAGAGATCTATATATATGTAAACGAACGCTGTTCCAAATCTTATATAATATTCTCGTGATTTTTGCCGCGGGTTATGTAATGTTTTATGCTCTTCAACTTTGTCCTTGTTTGGCTTTATAAATATTTTGATATGAGCGTCACTGATGAGTCTTATGTAGACGAAATGCGCGTGTGGCGTACTAAATTATAATCCTGGTACCTCTGATTACTATTATCAAAGAAGATTTACAACAAAAGTTGATAGTCATATGATAAGACATAGGATTTCTTCATCATAATGTATAACTATTATGACTTGATTTATAATACAATATGACACCTCGATCCCTTATATTCTATATATGGACGTGTTCTAGTCATGTCGTTTTGTCATAGAATAATGGAACTAGTTTTAAGTAAACAGTTAACATATCATTTGTATATATGATGTTAATTTTACAGCTGGAGAAGAACGATTAAACGAGGGAGAAAACCAATCAATAAGACATAGTAAGGTTATATTAAGTTTAAAATAAATTTCTTTTAAAATATTTCGTTTTCTTCTAGAAACTTGACAAACTAATCAAATGTTATAATATATACAAATAGACATATGGAGAAGTCGTATACTAAACATGATAAGCTTTGGGTGAAAACGTGTCCTTATGTCATGAATCAGTTAGCAAGCTTAGTATTTTCTCATCCATACCTCAAATGCTTTACATATGTGGACAACTGCACATGTATGCGGTGTATCGAATAACTATAAGGTGTTAATGTCCATGATGTCTGTCGTTAAGGTTTAAAACTACTAAATGTTGAAAATTCAACCTACCTTTAATTGCATATAAGAGCCAAAACTTTCATACATGTATGATATTAAAACTGCCAATATATTTTTTTGGCAAAAAATAAAGCTATGCAAAGGAACTATGTATGTTCTTTCAGACCAGGCCCGAATAAGTGGTTTGATTCCTAAAGGTTTCATTGATCTTGACCTACTGATCATGATGCATGGGTTAAAGCTGATTTTTTTCAGTAATTATCTTGTTTAGATAATATAAACACTCGATCAACTTTTATTCCAAATTCGGATGTTTGCATTGTGTGCAGGTCCGTCTTCGTGATCCATTTGATATTTAAGTCATTTCAAGTCAACAATACTTTTCGTGGTGAGATTTTTATTGTAGATACTACATGCATCAACAAACAATTCATCTTATTCTGGTACTGAATTGATTTTAGGTCTAAATGTCCGCCGTGCATCTGCTTGTAAATACAAACTTATTAAAGTTATTGTGTTATTTTATTCACAATAGAACACTTATATTTAAAAAAAAAGGATACATATATTCAATAATGATAAGTAAAGAAGATGGGATAGTAAATGTTTTCTTTCAAACATGTTTTTTTTTTATATCAGCCTCATGATATTAATATGAAATTTTCAATTTCAAAACAGGAATAAAGTTTTGATTTTCACAATTATTTTTTCAAGGTGATCGAACAAAAGAGGAAGTGAACTTTTTACGTCTTATACATCTTCTAGTTAGAGTGGTATGTCCAGTTGTTCGCATGTTTTTTGACGAAGAGATCCAACCTGACCAGCTCCAAAACACACTTGATAAAAACAAGCAAAAAATGTTAAATCAATACAGAAAGAAAGATAAAATCATAAATGACTTTCAGTGGAGTCTATTATTTGAACCAGACAAAGGTACACAGTTAAAGTAATAATCCATAATCGATTTCGGGTTATAGATTTTGGTGTTCAAGCTGGCAAAACATATCGGAATAAAAAGAAAATAATGTGCAATAGGTTTGAAGCAGACATCAATTAGATTAGAACAAAATTTTACCTTAATATAGCAAAATCAATTAACCTTGACTTAAGTATTGTACTTTCTGAAACGACCAAGGGATGACAGGCGATATAATTCAAAGGGAGATTCAGATTCATCAGCTGAAGAAAAAAAACTGACAACGTCATGGCAAAACAATACTGAGCAGTACGAAGCTCATTGCAATCTTGTAATCTTTCTTATTAATAACCTAGGGAAAAATACCATTCCACCTAGTTCCATTTTAAACAACAACAAAATATAAGTTCGTGGAAAAAGTAGAAAATTGGCCATAATTCTAAAAGAAAAATCAGGGAAACCTTTACTGTATGTATGTTTTACATCGATGTGAAATTCCGTACATGTCTGAAAATAAAAAGATTGGGTGTGTGTTTAGTTTCACGTTGCTACTTTTGCCTTAACAACCCCACTATTTATCTATATTGATGTCAAGGTAGAGTTACTCAGACAAAGGACAAATAATATAGGAATCTCCAGTATCTTTTACTGTCTTATATTCTAATATTTGTAATGTTTCACACTTCTATTGAATTGTTGTAATTTTGTAATAATCTAATCGACTTTTCTTACAGGACAAACAGTAACTTCCAGTGACTTTGATATAAGACTCATGACATATCTTCTGAGTACACTTGCAAACATTGATGTTGGCGATTTATATCCAGTATATTCTGACATAAAAATCCGTGCAATGCTTTCCAGGATTCAATTCAGAAGCAAAGAAACACTTCGGAACTTTGACGGAAAACTCTCGGAATATACATTCAATGAAAACTGGGATTGCATTGGACAGGTAAAATGCCTTTATGTATGTAAATGCTGTACAGAAATTATGGCAGACTTGATCAGACATGGTGGTCAAAATGTTTAGGCAAAACACATATTGACTTTTAAGTATTTTAACAATTTTTTTTAAATACAGTTTTTAATATGATTTCAACATAAAAGATGGGGATAAAGACAAATATGCATACGAATTTTTAATGCTTTCCTTCTAACTATTGAACAAAAGTTGATTAACTCAAATTTATATAAAACAATAATTTTCTAAATTAAGATCATACCATTAGAGACACTGAGTGCTAGTGTATTTGATATAATTTAGGGAAAGGGAACAAAACAAGTGCTTCCCTTAGTTGTTCTGTGGTTGAACTTTCTCAAGATTTTACATTTGACTTTTCTTATGATATTAAAAATTAAAAAAAAATCAATTGTTCCTTGTACATTGGTACAAGACTTTATATTTTTGAACAATAAACATCAAAAAAAGTTTAAGCAGATATATCAAAGTTTTCAATTATATCGATATATTCATTCAAGGTTTCTTATAGTTGTTAAACTGTTTTACATTCGTGCTTTTGAATGTGGGATACATGACAAGACTCATCAATACAAGCTAATTCTATATAAACGATCACACATAGAAACGGAAACACACAGAAATTCCAATATAAATTATTATGTCTTCAAAAGTCATTGAAAAGAGTCAATTTAGCATAATTAAAGAAAAACAAAGGTGGTTCAACACAAGTTACATTTTGGATGGAAATGCATCATTTACAACCTACCTTTTTGGTTTGCCGATATTATTTATCAATTGGTAATACACAAGTATTCATATAGAAGACGATGTGCATCATTATCTCGTCATCGTATAGTTTCTCCATATAACTGAAGAACTAGCAACTTGGTAGAAACTGATTATCGTTATAATTGCATATTATAAAAATTGTTACTTTTGGGATTTCCTCTTACGAACATATAAGTGTAAGGATTAAGTGTATCGCATGTTAGCCTAACAAAAACAGTAATGAAGAGAAATATAAACAAGTTGCACTAATTAATATGATATTTTTGAAGTTTTTAACGGTATGTATTATCATCTATTTTACACAGGCAGTATTAAAGTTGGCATCGTCTCTTAATCTGGACACAAAGAATGATCCAGAGAAAACACGCTTAATTGGTAAGAACAAATTGTTATCTACAATTAAGAAACATATATAATTAAAAATTTCATAAAATTCGGAAAGTGTGTTTATATCATTTTATAATAGAACCAATGTTTTAATGTTTTTAATGTTTATAATAATGTGTCAGTTTCATTTACAGTAGACAGACTTCTTACGTTGAACCCTAAAAACATCGACACAAGATCACTGGGCATTTTTATCGATATGTCTGAAAGCCGTCCTGGTATTATACTCCAACAAGTTATTTCTGAATATTGCGCGTCAAAGTCAACAACAGTAGAAGAAATTCTTAGAAATGAAAAACACCAACTTTATCATAAACGCATCAAAAATGTTCCATGCTGTATATGTCCCTCGGGTTCTATCTGCCATAAATTTATTCCCGAACAGCAGTGGAAATCATTGTATAGTAAACTCAAGAGTGGTTATTCACATTCCTGCCAATCTGGAGAAAAACCATGCATCGAACGTTTTGTTCCAAAAAGGATGACGACTTGGGATTTATTAGTCTCAAAGGCATTGATTCTTAATATACCAGATATTTTGACCTATGTGATTAACCGTTTAAACATTTGTGAATTTGATCAGTTTCTTTTGAAACATCAGCATGTTATATACCATTCTATGGATGGAGAAATGTGTTGCAAGTGCGATAAGATACCTACGGAAAAAATAGTTATTAATAAAGAGGAATGGGACATGTTGTTTAAAAAGGAAGATAATATATCTTGTAATCACAGAACCAAGAACTGTTGCTGTCAGTATTCAGTAATAAATGGAATTAAATCCACAGATTTAGAAGATATTTGTTTGTCTAAAATTTTCAGTATTGCTGGACCTATTGGTCTTCTAAACAAAATTGAACAAGATGCTCTTTTGTACTTTCTATATTGGACTGTTGATAGTGAGCCCTTACAAAACGCTCTATTAGATCTGGAAAACATGAAAGAAGACAAAACGTGCAACATTAACATGTCATCAGTTATACCCAATCAATTGGAAGAAACTACACCGAAACAATTTAATGTACGCACTTGGATTGATAAACATTTGCTAAAACAAGAAGTATGTATTCCTATTTTGCTTTCAAATTAAGTTTTAATTCATTTGAAAGATATGCGGAGAAAAACATACTGTACTCTGTGTCACTCTTTTCTGTATATAAGCAAGTGCATTTACCGATTAAACTGTGTCTTATATTGAACAAATCTCTTCAAATATAACATAATCGTTCTACCCGTAGAATGTATCTAAATGATAAAGATTTATACTGAATGAAATTTTTTATAGTGGTGTTCATTATACATGTTATATGTGCGAAGACCTTTGTAGGGAAAATGTGTGATTTTAATTATTTAGTTTAATACTTGTAGGCAACAAGAAAACAACAACTTCAAATTCTGATGCGCGATGAGGGTATGTTATGTGTATTGTTAATGTTTAAAGGCAATGAAAAAACAAAGAGTATACGTAACGGCCGATTTTTCTTGAATAAGAATTCCAAACATCATGTTATCTTTACATAATTCACAGACTCATACTTGTATGTGTTTCTTTGATTTTACACTGTAATATTAACGCGGTTATCTAAATATCTAGCCATATTTGGAACAGTTTTAAATGGTATGAAACTTAAGGTTTTCTTTTTGTGTTGGTATCATTGGTGTTTTCATCAGTACCCTCGTGACAATAAAATTGAGAATGGAAATGGGGAATGTGTCAAAGAGACAACAACCCGACCAAATAAAAAACAACAGCAGAGGGTCACCAACAGGTCTTCAATGTAGCGAGAAATTCCCGTACCCGGAGGCGTCCTTCAGCTGGCCCCTAAACAAATATATACTAGTCCAGTGATAATGAACGCCATACTAATTTCCAAATTGTACACAAGAAACTAAAATTAAAATAATACAAGACTAACAAAGGCCAGAGGCTCCTGACTTGGGACAGGCGCAAAAATGCGGCGGGGTTAAACATGTTTGTGAGATCTCAACCCTCCCCCTATACCTCTAACCAATGTAGTAAAGTAAACGAAATATACTATACATTTTCCACTGCTTATGACACAAGTTGCTGAATAACTATCATCAATCTCTTTTATAAAGGAAATAAGAAGCCTTATAAAAAACACTCACTATACAAGTCAGAGGTCTTAATAGATAGCCTAGAGTGTCGTGAGTAAATGTTCATGCTTGCGATTGATCGTTTATTTCGATAACAAAAATTTAAAACATTGAGTATTTGAGGTCAATTATTTTCATTTAATTATTTTTAAATGAGGGGAAGGGTACACAATACCTTATGTTTTAGCTGTGACCATTTCTCATATAATTTAACATGTTTCTTTGTATTGTGTTAGGCACTATATTGTAAGATACGAGTAACACAAATATTGAAAATGAAAATTCAGATAATGCATGTCAATAACATAAGTGTAATTTATATTATTCATGCTAAAAATATCTTACTTTGTTAGATTTTACAAATCACAATCTTTTACTTAATTCGTTTGATTAAATGAAAGTTCATTTCAAATTCAACAATTAATTTTATGATGCACATTTATTTGCAGATGGTTTGTTTGTAAGAAGTGTACTGGTCCCTGATGATTTTTCCTTGCCTTGTAGAACGTAATTACAATTTATTAGGTTTCGCATATCGAACAGTGAAAGGTTGTACAAAAATACACACAAAAAAAAAGTTAAAAGCTGGACATAGCACGTTATACAAAATAAAAAATAGCTAAAAGTAAATGTCCTGATGATGTTATGCTTTGACAAAAAAACAAATATTGGAATCATTGCTGGTACTGCATTGACCTTTGTCTGAAATAATTAACGAGATACTATATGTACATGCATTATGCTGTAAATTTGAAATTTGAAATTTCTTTTTATGTGTTTTAATGTTTGCTCATTATTTTTTTAATCCGTACATCGACCTATAATTGGTAATAAATTTACGGTTATGCCATTGTTATTGTATCTGAAGAGCTAAACATTGTATTACACTTCACTGAGGAACACGAAACATTTTTTTATTTGTTTATTTCGCTTCATAAAACAATATTTAAACGTAACCGTTTGTTGTTGATGGTTTCAAAGATCAAAGATTTACATTTCTTATTATTCAATAATATACGAAACACTAACTCTTCATTCACTTTTATTACATTTATCGATTTTTTGTCCACTTCTATACCATTCTTGAGCGTACAAAAATGTCTCGTGAATATGTTTGACGGTTGGACATAAAATACGACATGAAATACTACGTCATTACAGTTGTTCTAAAATACTAGATACGCGGAATTTTCTTTCTACATTTATAACAAGGAAAATGTTTAACATGAAAAAAAGTTAACAACTCTGGGCACGACAGTTGTCTTTTTCCAACATACGCACCTTAAAGTATCGAGTGTATCGTTCCCTCTGTTATTTAAAGGCGCTGTCTTTATATAGAAACGATAAAACATTTTTATAACTTTTTCTATGGATTATTTATACTATATATATATTGCATTTATATTTTCCAGAAAAAAGTTTAACGATCTGACTACTGAAGAAACTAATTATTTAGTGGTGGTTTATGGATTAACAAAACTAGTATATCCTGTTATTAAAGATAAGTTTAACACTCAGTGTCCTGATCAAATGACTGCGAAAGAGAGCAGAGATGTAATAAAAGATCAAATCAACAGAAAACATCAAAGTCCAGATCTTAAAAAGCAACTCTTTCCAAGTAAGTGTAAAAGATAATAAGTTGTAGTATCTCTAGATAATAAATGTTAATCGACAACGTTTATTTTTTTCTTAACACCATCTAAAAAGTCTGAAATGCAAAACAACAAGTCGTATCTAAGATCACAGTAATTTGGGTTTTTTTCAAGATATTTTTGTAAGGTAAATTCAGTACTGTTCACAATTTTTTACAGTCAATTCAGCAAAAACAACAGTTGCTAAAAAGTATCGACATACATTGAACTAGTATACTTCTGAACAGTTCTAAAAATACTGCAAACTATCAATTTAAAAAGATTGTAACATGAAACCTGACCATAAAACTTAGTGATAAAACTTTTAAAAGCTGGTCAATTCAATATGTGTGTGACCGTTTCAGCTTAAAATGTTTTCAACAAACAGGAACATATTCATAATGTTTATATGAATGAGGACAGAAGGGTCTCACGTGACATAAAGAAAATTGAACATTTTAAAATAACCGTGAGTCTGAATATAGTTAGAAATACTTCATGTTGTCTCTGTCTGTCATCTCTTTATTTGTTCAACAACAAAACCGGCTTCATTGATGTTCACTTCTATGATGTACAATCCCCCGAAAAAAAGGAGAGCTCCTAAATACGAGAGAAATAAGTCAATAATTATGTTGCCTTATATTATGACACCTTCTCGAGATCTGATTGGTACAATCTTTTGTCAATAGAAGTTATCCGTGTCGGAGGTCATTTGCGTAATAACAGTTGGGTATTGGATTGGGATTCATCTTTTTTTTAGTTTTTTGATTTCGCATCCAAATGTTTTCTATTTTTTATATTTAAGCATTCATTATTATCTCCTTTTCATTTCATTTGTCCATATTTTTTTATTCTGTATTTTGCAATGCTCTCATCTGTAGAATATTTTACAGATAAGAAATTTTATTTCAACAAAACATGCAAAAAAAAATGTATTTCTATATAGTTTTATGTTTCTTTTTCGAATGCAGCAATTCGTCTGGTCCGTACTTAGCGTGGTCATATCCCCCTTGATTACTATGGCTTATATTTCATGTACAAATAGTAAATGATTGATTAATTTTATAACAATAAACTACAAAATGCTGTACCTTTAACAATTAACAAACAGTTAAAAACACTTATTGTACTATAAACTGTCGATATAGTATTCTTATGTTTTCCAAATTAATATACATATAAGAGTATGTACGAATTCAATACAGGCTGGCAATACATGTAGTCATGAGTATGCAATTATGTGGTAATTATTAGTCGCCGTCTGTTATATTTATTTTACTCATTTATTGGTTGGATATCATTTGAATAAACAATTTTTCTTGTTTGATATATTATGATTCGAGAGCTCTTTTTAAGCTTCATTACGGTATTGGTTTTCATTTTTAAAGTAAATAACAACTAATACCGGACAAAACGAGCTTCAAGGCATATCTAAAACGGATAATTATTTAAAAAAAATAGCAAAATCAAATGCTCAAATATAAAAAAAAAAATGAAAATAACTATCATATTCCTTACTTGGCGTAGACAATTCTTTGACTTAAAAACATAATTCTTTGCTTTACCTGAATTTTATTGAATAAGCGGTCAAAAGTGTAATATGGTATCAAATGACGGCTGTTAGAACTCGGGATCATTGTCGAAACATTTATTAAAGTTTATGTCGAATAGAATTCTATTGTATTTACATATTTTGCCTTCTGCTCAGTTAAGAATATAAAAAATAAAAGGATCTGGAGTAAATATGTACATGCGACAAATCTCACACAATACATAGAGAAAAATAAAAAAAAAATCCATAAACAGGCCTTTTATTTCTGTTCTTAATCTTAACGATTAATGTATGGTCTTAAACAGTGAACGAATCATTCCTACCCTACAACAAGGTCAAGAAGGCTCTAGCGTCGACTTCAAGGATACCATTGATACAAATAAACAACAGTTCACCTTCTTTTTTTCGTGTTGGCTTTTTTATTCTGTGGTTAGTAGTCACCACATCGGTGTTGACATGAACATCAATTATATGATCATTTTTATACATTTACTGTTTGCAAAAGTAAGAACTAATCTAAATACTAAGGATTTTCTTATCCGAGGCATATAGACCTTAGTCGTATTTGGCACAACCTTATTGAACGTTTGGTCATCAATACTCTTCAACTTCATACTTGTTTGGCTCTCGTTACTATATTGATCTTACCGTCACTGGTGAGTCTTACGTAGATTAAACGAGCGTATGGTGTATTATATTATAAGACTGGTAATTATTAACATGTAGAAATGTCTTATTATAATGTATATTTGTGAAATTTTCTGTCCTGAATATTCTTGCATTTATTTGAAATGTAGTCCTGTCATGTAATATTGTTATTTTATTGTTATATCTAACATTGTCATTGACGCGCTGAAATATGCTTTGAATATTGTAGCTGCGCATATTGGGAGAGGTCAATGAATTACATAATTGAATTTATTTTTTTATCTTTTATCTTTTTTTATACATAACCCAAATACAGGCAGTAGTATTCCGCTGTTCGAACTACAACACGACAGAAACACAACATAAAAATGTAACACACACAGAAACGAACTATAATTACTACCAAAAAAAGACCAATATATTCAAAGCAACAACAAATAGATGAAAACATTTCAAACTAAACAACATAAATCATAGACAGCATGGGGCACAGCGAAATTAGTGTAAGAAAACCTTGCAGTTTGAAATAGTAAGAAAGGGCAATACAGAAAACAGATGACCAAATTAGTATTTTTGAAGAAAATTGAAAAATATTAAATAACCAAACATGAAATTTTGACGGTGTTTTGATATGATAAATAGTCACATCAACAAGAACAACATTGTCCAGGGTGCTCTTATGCAGCACAAAACACCATAGGTTATAGTTTTGACATGCATATAATATCACTTCGTTTTAAAAAAAAAAGAAACAGTTACAGATGCACGAAATTGTTAAATATATGATATGGATGCCATTAGAGCCCTTAATTAATCTGGACAACAGTTATCTGCTTACCCTTCCGACGCACCTGAGATTACCCCTAGTTTTTGGTGGGGTTCGTGTTGCTTATTCTTTAGTTTTCTATGTTGTGTCATGTGTATTATTGTTTGTCTGTTTATCTTTTTCATTTTAAGCCATGGCGTTGTCAGTTTATTTTCGATTTATGAGTTTGACTGTCCCTCTGGTATCTTTCGTCTCTCTTTTCCTATCATTCATTCAAATATATTCCATTTCATATTTGTATATTGATATCAATTACAGAAAATGAACTGAAAATTGTAATTAGGTATTGATATAGAATTACGTTTTATAATTTTTACGTTTTATCATTATTTCATGTCATGTTCAAATCCACAAATGGTGTCTTTGTACTTTAACAGCCTGTGTGTCTTAATTTGAAATATTCTGAACCTTATACAAATAACGGGAACAACGAAAACTGTACCCTATTTTCGTATTCTCCTGTTATGAAATTCGTTGAATCCAAAACTGAGGACAATTCTACTTATTTTGGCTCTGTCAAATCAAGATCAACGTTCTTTAAATAAAACTAAGCTGTCAAGAAAGTTATCAAAATCATAATGTTTATTATGATAGGAAATAAAAATGATTTTCTAAAGTTGTTCTATGTTTAATTGTAACCATCATTAAATTGAATGCAATTCAGTCAACAAATCTACTCTTTTTTCAATCTTTGCGTGTTAATTTGTTCCATTAAAACCATACATAGTAATACGTATATATTTCATATCCAAACAGCCTCTGTCTTAAAATCATTATCTGCAATGTATCAAACTAAAACAGATGTGTCTATTAAATAATATATTATATATCTTCTTTTTAGTGTATATAACTATTATGCATACAAAAGTGTGTAACTTATTATGGTCATGTGCAAATAAGAAAAAAAGAAATTTAATACAAAAAACAATACATATATATATATTTTTTTCTAAACCTGTGCATTTGTTATACAGATAATTATGTTTAAAAATCTTAATATTAAACTTCTTTCTTTTTGAAATTACTGACATGGTATATTTTTTTATTTTTTCCAAATATTGAAAATTGAATGTATAATACTAACAAATACTAACAACTGTATAAATATGATATTTACTAATGTTAACGAGGCCGGGATAAGGTACCGGTACTTGATGTTTTAAACTAACAAATGTACAGATTTCAATAAAATATGATAATTTAAAAAAAAAAAAAAAAAAAGAAGAAAGTTATCAAAATCATAATGTTTATTATGATAGGGAATAAAAATGATTTTCTAAAGTTGTTCTATGTTTAATTGTAACCATCATTAAATTGAATGCAATTAAGTCAACAAATCTACTCTTTTTCAATCTTTGAGTGTTAATTTGTTCCATTAAAACCATACATAGTAATACGTAGCAGTAATTGGTATAATCAAAACGGCATGAGTAATACAGCACAGAAATCGTAAACCTCAAATTGAACATATTATAATCCGCAATATAGTTAATTACATTAGGAGATATCGGATGACCATAACAGCTATTAATTGTGCTGAATTTATAGGATACATTGTTAAAACTTAAACTTGTACATTTTAGGTGAGGAATTGAAGAACCCAGACTTTGAATTGATGATTAATATTTTGAAAGAAAGATCGAAGTCTGAGCGGAACAAATGCTCTATCAACCATTTAGACGCTACCGAGATGATCAGAAGAGAAATTGTTCAAAGCAGTAGTGGAACATTGGACCAAACAAAATTCAACGATATTATTAGCCGCATGAGCAAGGTACGTCAAATTTTTTTTTCTGTGACAAAACAGTTCTCTCGCGATACTTCTTTCGAATATATAGTACTGTGCATATAATTTTATCTGTGTTTGTCTATTTGTTTATACCTTTCAACTTAGTAAGCCTTATGATTACTTTTATAATGTTCGTGTTGCTTAGTCTTTTGTTTTCTGTACTATTATTTGTCTGTTTGTCTTTTAGTTTTTAGCCATGGCCTTGTTAGTTTACTTCAATCTATGGGTTTGACTCTCACTCTGGTATTTTTCTTCCCTTTTTTTTTAAGTAAACCAACATTGTAAATGTGTAAACATATAATAGAGAGATATTTAAAATTATTTGTATGAAGGATTCCTCTTATTTTTGTGACGATAGAAAGTTCTAATGATTTTAGGCAGTCTTGCACTTGGGAGGAGAAAAGTATAAAGACGAATTGTCAAGACTTCGTCATACCAGAAATATATTTGGTAAGTAGAATAATACTACATGGAGTAAATACATAGACCACATTTTTCTTCACAATATTACAAAAACCTTGTACAAAATGTTGTATTGATGTTAATATATGACAGAATTACATAAGACAGAAACAAACGTCTCAGGCTTACCTAAATAATATCATAAATAACTAGTTCATCCTTTCTGCAATCATAATAGTGTTTCTTATATATTTATATATAAGTTATCACGAATACTTTATTTTCAAGTTCAAATAATCTTATTTGCTGAATTGATATAACTGTAGGTAGATTTTATAACAAGTTATTACAAGTGAGGGTAAATTCAGAGGAATAATACACAAGTAATACCTATACATACATATTTTAAAATATGTCGTCTTTTAATTGCATGTTTTATTGGTCCAAATGCTAATATGCCTTTGAGACGTATCTCAAAGTCAATATACTTTCCTGGATCGATAAAAAATGTTGACTTCTTATCTGAAACTAGATTGATATGCTCTTATTCAAAAGTTGTAACCTACCTAATAATAATAATAATAATAATAATAATAAACACAATACATACATACTTTAATAAGATAATAATCTTAATTTACCTTATAGATAGTAATGAAAAAACGAACAAACAATCCAAAAGCTTGACAAAAAACATTTAAATGATCGAAAAAAAAAATCTAAGCACAAATTTTCCTACTTGAATATTCTAAATTGAAATTACATCTATTGACCCTCGTCTTGACTTATATAATGCATACGCTAGATTTTTGATAAGCAAAACAAAGTTGCTCGTTGTCCAACTGCACTCAAAAGCTAAAACACATATAGAAACTCGGCATACTCTTCTCAAATTAAGCTTTCTACATTCTGATTTTTATGCCAGGCGTCTTGGGTGCAAAGAGCCAAGAAAAAACTATATATGAATGCATTTTTTTTTCAATTCTTTTTTTTATCCGTTTGATACCTTTAAATAGATCAAAACATTTTTAATATTTCATAATCTTTCTTTCCAGAATAAATCCAGGATGACATTTCAACGTACATATCAAAGCGAAAGTTTCAACGTCCGTTAAGTATACTACGAGAATCAAAAATACATTCGATTGTAGAAAGTCGAAGTAATACCTTTTTTTTTTTTATCTGAGTGTGACGTTGCACAATACATTTTGAATCGTCAACTACTATTTTATGATCTCATTTGCTTTAGTTGTATATAAAATAATATGACTTGTTGTGTGTGTTAAAATGTGTGAATGCATCATTTTGTATCCAGTCAATAAGATAAAAAAAAAGAAAGGTAGATTAAACAATAGGTATTCCCGATGCACACTAATGATAAGACTTAAAAACACTGTGAAATTTCAAAATATTTGGATTATACAATTGTAATGTGAATGCAAAATCTGAAACTAATATCATAAAAAAATTGGCCTTTTTGACATTATGGAAGGTAATATAAAATCCACAAGAATGTGTCCAAAGTACACGGATGCAACACTTGCACTATCCTTTTCCATGTTCAATGGACCATAAAAATTGGGAAAAAAATCTAATTGGAATTAAAATTAGAAAGATCATACAATAGGGAACATGTGTACTAAGTTTCAAGTTGGTTGGAATTCAACTTCATCAAAAACAACCTTGACAAAAAGTTTTAACCTGAAACTCGCACTTTTATTTTCTATGTTCAGTGGACCGTGAAATTGGAGTCAAAATTGGCTATGAAATTAGAAAGATCATATCATAAGAAATATGTGTACTAAGTTTCAAGTTGATTGCTCTTCAGCTTCATCAAAAACTACCTTGACCAAAAACTTTAACCTGAAGCGGGACAGACGGACGAACGAACGAACAGCGGGACGGAGGAAGGAACAGACGAACGAACGGATGCACAGACCAGAAAACATAATGCCCCTCTACTATCGTAGTTGAGGCATACAAATATATGAGAGCTATTAATCAGTTATCATTTTTGTACAGCTTACCATGATTATGAATAGATAGCTATACATTAAACAATAAATGCTGAAGTAAAATAGTGTTTTATATCAGTCGTGAATGATCTATCTTATTTATAGTATGATATAAAAGTACAAGAGTACAAGAGATATATCTCTTAATAATTTTTTATGAGAAAATAAGATGTTTTACTGTCACTATACAGTTAAGGGGAAATAACTCTACCATCAATAATGAAATGTATATTTATTTAATCTCCCATTTTAAACAGCTATGCCTTTGCCAGATTTATATTGATAAATTCATTCAATGCTGAATAAAAAGTAATAAACAAAATCTTATGCTTGTATTTGTGCATGTCAAATTTATAACAATTGTATATGTCTTGTGTGTACTTATGAACTTGCTTAAATGGTTTATGAAACATCACTTCATCTATAAATTATTACCATGGATATTTATGTAACAATATTATTAATGCATGTATAGGGTATCAAGTATGCTGACATGATTAGCAGAAATGTTATTACCTTTCTTATCAGTCCGACACATAGCTTGGTAAGTTATGTTACAAGTTTGCATCTGAAATATACATAAACTATCAGACATTCAGTAATGTTATAATCATACCAACATTTGAAATTTATTTTGGAGACTGTCCTTAAGATGCCACATGCTTTCTTTTGAACGGAAATGTAAGAATAATTAACAATTTGTTTTCCTACTATTAATGGTATTTTATTATAATGATAGATATCTCATTAATATTAATACCTCATCTCGTATGTTTATGTCACCGCCATAACGGAGGGGGCAGTAAGTCATACCCTTGTTCGTCTGTACGTACGTACGTACGTCCGTCCAAAAGGATGTTTCCGATCTCTAACTTTAGTTTGCCTCGATGAAATGTTATAAAACTTTTATACAATACTTATGACCACAAATCACAGATCTAGTTTGAATGTTGAAGGTTTCCATATAAATGTTCTAGATTTATGCCCCTTTACAATGAAAAATTGCTGATTTTTTTAGTTTGGCTTAACCAAATGTAATGAAACTTATACACAATGCATATTACCACTAAATACAGATCAAGTTTGAAGTTAGCCTAAACTAAACGTTATGAAACTTATATAAAATGATTATTACAACATAATTCAGATCAAGTACACTTTTACGGTTCTTCAGTAATGTCCCTTTTTTTAGCTCATCAGGCCCAAAGGTCCAAATGCACTTTGCTCATTACTTGGCGTTCGTCGTCGGTCGTCGTCGTCGTTAACTTTTACAAAAATCTTCTCCTCTGAAACTACTGGGCCAAATTAAACCAAACTTGGCCACAATCATCATTGGGATATTTAGTTTTAAAGATGTGTCCGGTGACCCGGCCAACCAACCAAGATGGCCGCTATGGCTAAAAATAGAACATAGGGGTAAAATGTAGAATTTAGCTTATAACTCTGAAACCAAAGCATTTAGAGCAAATCTGACAGTGGAAAATTGTTTTTCAGGTCAAGATAAATCTGACAACCGGTTGTTGGGTTGCTGTTGGGTTGTTGCCCCTGAATTGGTTATTTTAATGATTTGTTGCCGTTTTTGGTTATCATCTTGAATACTATTATAAGTAGAGATAAACTGTAATGAGCAATAATGTTCAGCAAAGTAAGATCTACAAATAAGTTGATCCCTTAAGGAGTAATTACCCTTTATAGTAAATTTTAAAGCATTTTTCTAAACTTTTAGTAATCTTGGGTTCAATGAGTTGCCAGAAACAGCCCAAGTCCAACTAAACATTGCCAAGCAGGGTGGGGACAAAACCTTAGAGGACTGGGCCGACAGGGTCCAATCCCTTGCCACAAAAGCCTTCCGTCATCTGCCCGAGGATCATATGTACCAACAAGCCATCATGAGATTGTGTCAGATGGCCTCAGATAAGGAGGGGGGAATGTTGGCCTTCAATGCCAAACTTAAAAGTATTGCGGAGGCGGTGGATAAAATTCTTTGGCATCAACATAACCACCAAGCCATATATGGCCGCAGTGCCCGAAAGGAAGTCAAAAGTGTAAGCCCTGAGGCCAGAGGCAGGGGTGGGGACCTCTATACTGTATATTCCACCTCAGGCCCAGTCTCCAATAATGTTCCCACCAAAATTTCCCCTAAAGAACATCCCCCTAAAGATGTCCAGGATTTGAAGGACCAATTTCATGCCTTCAAAGGGAAGGTAAGCGGAACCCTTGGTAATATTATGTCTGAAATCCAAAAGCTATCTTTTGCCGTCCCCAACAATGCTAGGCCCCCATCCAGAAGTCCCTCCCCCCATTGTCAGGTTCACTAGGCTATTCAGACATTACTTGCTTGGGCGGCGGTTTACGGTTCGAACAGATCATAGTAGCCTCACTTGGTTGACCAGTTTCAAGGAACCCTAGGGACAATTAGCCAAGTGGCTGGAAGAAATCAGTCAGTTTGATATGGAAATTAAACACCGGCCCGGGGCTAAACATCCTAATTCAGACGCTTTATCTCAATTGCCTCAATATGGCCCCTGTCCAAAGTTTCAAGTAGAGAGGGTTCTAGCAGATTTGCCATGTGGGGGATGTACATACTGTGCCCGGGCCCAACAAAATTGGGGACAGTTCACAGAAAATGTCGATGATACGATACCCTTGGCGAAAAGACACCCTATGGTAGTACACAAATCAGAGGCACACGAGAGCCAGTGGTGCAAATATCCCAGGTATCAGTGTCTAAAATGGGGGACGAATTGACCATATGGTCGGAGGGGGAAGGGGACATCTGTGTGCAGGAAATAGGAGGAGACCTTGGCGTGAACTTTTGATACAGTCAGGAGGAATTTAAAGAAAATCAGAGTAAGGACCTGGAATTAAAATGGGTGGTTCAATGGAGAAAAACAGAGGGGGAACCCTCTGAGGAGGAAATTTTCCTTAGTGGCCCCGCCATCAAGTACAATTTGCTAAATCGGGAATTATTTATCCTTAGTAGGGATAATATCCTGTACAAGAAAGGGCCTACAGGTGATTCGAACAGGGTGGTTATCCCTCAAGTATCCCGGAAGAGGCTTATGGAGTTGTGCCATGATATTCCTGCAGCGCGCTATCAAGGGGGGGGGGGGGGACCGAACCTACCAAAGGATCAAGTCAATATATTATGGAAGAGGGATGAAGAAAGAGATTGAACAGTATGTAGTAAGTTGTGCCCTGTGTAGCCGAAACTAAAAGGCTGCCCGTCCAAACCGTCACCCTATGGTAAAACATCATGCCGGGGCAAAGGGTTCATTTAGACTTTGTGAGGCCCCTCCCAAAAACCCAACGAGGGAATGAACATATCCTCATGTTGATAGACCAGTTTACCAAATGGGTGGAATGTATCCCCCTTCCAGCCCAGGGCGCTGAATTAATAGCCCGTACAGCAGTGAATGATATTTTCTCTTGTTTCCGAAGTCCCTTTCAAGTTGTCACTGACCAGGGGAGGAACTTTGAGTCCCATCTGTTTAAAGTCATGTGTAACCTGCTTCAAATACACAAGAGTAGAACCACCTCATACCGCCCTTCCTTCAATTGCCAAGTAGAGCGTTACAATCGAACGCTGATGGCTTCAGTGCAGTGATTTGTTGGAAAAAAATCAGAAGTCCTGGGATCTATTCCTTCCGCAATTGGCTGGTGCGTTCCGTGCGTCAGTTAGTAAAAGCACAGGGTTTACTCCTAATTACCTCATGTTGGGCAGAGAAGTCAATAAGCCTGCTGAGTTGATGTTCAGGGGGCCACAGAGGGAGTGGATTCAGGATAGAGAGAAATATTTATCGGACCTAGAGGAAGCCATCCAAAGGGCCCATGAGCTTGCCAGGGCCAATCTAAAAACGGCACAAGAACGCCTCAAAAGGGATTACGACCTCAAGGTGGTGTTCTAAAGTGGGGGATCTAGTGTATCAATTGGATACAGCCACCAGCAAGGGGAAATGTCGAAAATTGACACCATCATGGAAGGGCCCCGGGGTGGTGGTGGAAAGTCTCACTCCATACCTCTACCGGGTCAAAATGAAAACAGCAATGGTAGTGGCACATCATGACCGGATTAAGTTGTGTAAGGATAGAGAAGTCCCCAATTGGGTAAACATGTACAATTAATTCTCCATAGGTGGTAATGGTAACGTTTTCCTCCGTTGCTCAGTCCATATAGTTTACTTGAACATGTATGATGGCTCATATCGAAGCTGATACATTTATACCTGTACGGTTACATTTTCGGGGTGGCAAGTGAGATTACTTTTTTCGTAAATTGCTTGACCCCGGAAGATGGTGAAAAATGTCACTCTCCTCATGAAATAATCCCAAAATTCTTATCATAAAATTCAATAAAAAAATTGTCCTTTCTAATAATGTATTTAATGTCAAATCTACATATTTCTTTTCTCATCACATCAGCTCTATAAAACAGTTCTTATTGTTCATTTATGTCGATTTTTAAAATCACAGAATCCACAATTGTATGGCGGACTAATTTTTTTTTTAATTACGTCATCTGAGTTCCTCATCTCAAGGTCTATTAGGGATCGTGACCCAATTGGTGTAAAAAACTACAAGTCCAAGTAATAAGTAAAAATTGGAAGATATAGAGGAGTTGGGATCCGAAGAAAAAAAGGGTAGGAACATTTATTGCTCATGCCGGGGACCAGATGATGGGGGTCTAATGATCAGGTGTGACAAGTGCAGGGAATTGTTTCATGGGCGATGTGTGAACATCACTCCCGATGAGGCTGACAGAATGGACGCCTATCAGTGTCCTGGATGTTCGGTCTCCACAAGAGTGCACGTGTCCAGGATCTCCCTGCACTCAAAGGTAAAAAAAAATTCAGATGGACAATAAGAAGAACAATCTACAACAGGACCAAACACAGACCCCAGGGAATGGCAGCCCGCCATCCTCCCCAGTGCAGTCCTCCGTCACTGAAATGGTGGAGGAGCTAGTGGTTATGGTACCGGAGGAGGAACTGCGGGAGCTGGACCCTTGTTAGAGGTAGGTGGGGGTCAGAAGGGGGGTCTGAGGGCGTCACTGAGGGTGAGGTACAGGGTGAGGTGGAGAAGAACAAGAACAAAAGAAAAAACAGAAGTAGACAAGACCACCGGAGGAGAGCTGCCAGAAGAAAGGCCACGGCAGGGTCCTCACCTCTATTACAGACAGCCTCATCTCAGGGGGTGCGGATGGATGCCCAGGGTCAGGAGGATGTTTGTCGGGACCAGTATGGCTTCCCCGTCCGCAGTGAGTTGGCAACATCTCACTTTGAAGGGCAGGATGGATCAGTTGGGACTGGATTGTCTTGTCAAGTTTTCGGCTGTGAAGCCAGGCCTGGAAGGGCACATACTGGCGGAACATGTGGCCGAGGTGTTCCGTGACCTGAGTGTTTCCGATCCAGGGTTAGCCCGAGTGCGCCTCACTTCCCTGAACACACTCTTTCGGGTCCTAGGGGGTGCTGCGATGGGGAACCCCATCCACTGGATTATTAGCCAACTGGAGACTGTGGGGCTAACTTTAGAGGACCTAAGTGCTGAGTGGGGAGCCATCGCCGCTGTGTGCCAATTGGCACAGTGGGAGGTTCCACCGACCTTCAGCCTGTCGCAAATCAACTCCCCTGTAGTGTTCATGCACTGGAGTGCGCAGGTAGAGTTGATAGCTCTTTTACAGGGGCATCAGCGCCGGGTCTTTCTGGGGGAAGTCCACCTCAGCTCCAGTGAGCCTTCACAGGCGAGCTCCTCTAGTGAGCAGGGGAGTCCACCAGCCAAGGCAGGAGTTTTCTGCAGGCTAGGGGCTCCGGTTTGCACACAGGGGTTTCCCAGGCACATGAGGCAGGTTGGGGTGTTCAGTCCCACGGGGCACTCTCCAAGGCCCGTTCTCTCCCTCATGTCCCCCCTACCCGACCTGTACCCTCCCTCATGTCCCTTCCGTATCCCAGACCAAGCCGGTCACTTCCGGGTCTAGGGTCACGAGGCTCATCCTTGTCTGTGGGGGCACAGGGATCAGGGCATCAGCGAAATTCCTCAGGGAGTAGGGGAGTGGAGCCCAATTGTGCAGGGACCTTCCAGAGGCTTTTGACAGCCATATGCACCCGGATCGTTCCCTGAGCAAGATGGGGATGCCTTCCCAGACATCCTTTGGGGATTTTCTTCGGGTGCGGTTGACCTCTGCTCCTGTGGACCCAGTCAAGCTGGCTGGAGGGGTTGCAGTCTTTTGTGATCCGAAGACTTGGCCCCGTGTACCGTTGAGGCTGGAGCCGGGATGGGTCGGGGCGGTGGGAATCCATCCCAAGAGTGCCGGTCAGTTTGAGGATGCCACTCAGCACCGGTTTCATCAACTGGTGACTCATCAGTGTGTCTTCCCTTGGAGAGGTGGGGTGGATTTTACGGTAGAGGAGAAGCTGCATGCTCGTCCGATCTTCACTTTGAGATGGGCCCTCCAGTCGTGTCGCTTTGACCAGCCTGTGGTCTTGCACATCAGGGGCGACCGACTTGATAGGGTTCACGCCCGGGCTCATCACGAAGTGTCGGAGGTTTTGAGGGGCATTGCAGTCAATCCTCTCAAGCTGATCCATCTTCACTGCTTCCAGGGGGATGGCTCAGGTAAGAGAGTTGCAGCACTCATACTGCAACGCCTACTTTGGGTTTGGAATGGACGTCCATGCCTTTAGCCCTGAACAGAAGGACGCATTGAGGTTGGTGCCTCCGTTAAGGATCCTCTTAGAGAGAGATGCCCCTTACTTTCCTCCGCCTAATGCACGGCATGGCCACCATCATTACCTGTATGAGGTGGCTAAGGCGGTGGGAAACGTGAGGGCAACCTCTCCGAGGGATATTTTACGGGTGGCCCACCTCAATGGTGGCCGTCTGTACGGAGTTAACCCGTAGGCAGGGATCTCTAGTTTGAAAGTAATTGTTATCAGGGCCCGTTGGCCATTTATAAATGATTTTAAAGCCCGTTGGCTCCCAATTATTTTAGTTAAAGGCAGTTGGCTTCTAGTTAATAAATTAACGGCCCGTTGTCAAAGATGAAATAATATATATGTATAATCCTTGGGGATGTGTCTTAGGGATCCCAGGATTGTCAGATATCGGGGTACCACCTGTTGTTTAATTCCCAAGGGGTTGGGATACTTGGCGGGTCCACTGCATTTCAAATTTAAGGGTCCCTATTTTTTATTGTATCCCATACTTATATCCCACCAGAATAGCACCCATTTGTGTTTCTCCTGGGGTTACTCCTTTTTTATAAAGTCGGGGGGAGTGTAGTACCTTGGGGTCGTCAACGGTGTTCTAATGCCGGAGGAGACAGATCCGAAAGACGGAAGAGCCTCGTTCCGGATCTGTCAGTCGAAACCTAGAATCTCAGAAGCAACAACGCTGAATCTTCTAGCCGATTCCACAAAAGTTTAAAGTTACAGTGCCAGATATCGCCA
Organism: Mytilus edulis; assembly: GCF_963676685.1. Classification (NCBI taxonomy): domain Eukaryota; kingdom Metazoa; phylum Mollusca; class Bivalvia; order Mytilida; family Mytilidae; genus Mytilus; species Mytilus edulis. The sequence continues at coordinate 18,540,000 of NC_092354.1, forward strand.
AGGTAAGTTTGTAGAAGCTTACAGAGCTCAATCAGTTTGATCGGCACAAATACAAAAAAATCAAAAATTGATACTCCCTTTTACTGAAGTTTTTGAAAACTAATTTTAATCAATAGGTGAATAACCGTGGGTATCATAGGCTCTATGAATTAGAAATATCTTTGTCAATTAATAAAATAAAGATCAAAAGGAAGTGCTACCAAGGACGTGTCAAAATTCGAAAAGAAAGGCACTTTATGAATATATCAGAGATCAGCCATCAATAATAATGTTGTCTCTGTTTAAAACCTACAAGTGTCACAAACATTTGTAACAGTTCATTTTTCTTTAATGATTCTCGCATGTGCAACAATTTAAATCTTTTCATTTCAAAGAGAAGAAACATACAAATAAAATTTGACATGTTTGAACGTACTTCTCCATATTAACAGCAAAATTAATTGTACTACTGTTAAGGTAAAATAACGTATCAATATATTGGGGAAAGAAATCTATGTTGAAAATTGTCTTATTCCTAATATTCAACATGTTCAATTATATCGCAAATGATATTACTCGGAGAATTCTACTGATTAGTTGACACTGACTACTTACATGTATGTAATTTTATCAACCATTTTACAAGTTCATGTCCTTGGATTTACTTCTTCAACTTGCCAAGTAAGTATTTAATAATTTGTACAAATATTGCAATACGAATAGTGTTTTCTATTTGTGTCATGTAGCAGATAGAAACATTGCATTTTGTTTATGTTGAATTCATTATTTGATATTTGATATTCTAGGAGTTACGCAAAAGAATGAGAAAGCGTCCCTGATGATTTTGATATACATTTTAATCAAAAATTTCATATGAATTACCAAAAAATGATCTTACAATATTTTCTTATTTTCTTATCTATAAAATTAAAGCTGCATATGTGATATCCAAATCGATAGGTCTGCAATAGTTAACATTGAAAATATCACCAAGAGCATCATTTATTCAGCAATTTGGCAATTAGAAAAAACAGATATGAATTAAATGATAGTCATTGTTAAATGTTTCATTATTGATCAGGAGTTAATCAATGCACCGTGAATATAAATCTGGATATCAAATTCGTTTAAAAAGAGAATCTCATAGTCTAGGCCATATCATATCTTACAGAAAAAGGTAAGACAAAGCATTACTTAATGTTGTGCTTCACCTTCACTTTGTGATAAAGATTAGATGCATTATAAAAAGAAATATTTATTTCAATGACAAAGGTTGTTTTTAGTAAAACCTAAAATGGTTAAACATCTTCATTGAAAAATTGTTGATTTGTAGTTTTATTCATAAATCGTCCGACACTTTAACATGTTATGAGAAGTACAACGTGTAAATACGGAAAGAAGATGTGGTGTATTACTATCAAAGAGACAATAATTTAACATACCTTCAATTGCATGTTACTTTTTTGCGGAAATAAGATAGTATACAAACCAGTACGTGTGATCTATGCAACAGGGCAACTATACCCTCCTATTATAATTGCTTATGCTATCATTACTAAAAACACTGGGCCGAATTCGTGGTTCTATATCATAACCTGATTGTCGTTGTCTTCACATCCTTTTTTGATCGTTTAATGTTTATTAAGTGTATTGCTACTAAATTTATAGTAAAATAGAATATTTCATATATAAAAAAATCGGAAAAAAGCAATGATCTCATAAGAGTTAAACAAAACGATGGACCAATTATACGTGTTCAAAAGTATACAAATTAAAGTAAGTAAAGGAAAACAACTGTCAATGGTAAGGACATCTTTTAGTCGCTTAGTATATTTATTTAAAACTTATCTTCACTACCATACTTCTAAAGAAAAGGTAAAACAAGCAAAAGTCGAATTGTTCGAATGAAAATGTTAACACAATATGAAGATATGCTGATTATGAGTTGGAATTTGAATCTATTTAATAAAAAAAAAAGTGATTACTACTAGCTATAAAGATTACAGAAAAAGCAATATATTTCCATCACTTACTTGAGTGAGAATGCTTTATTTTTTATCCATGTCTTATTTAATGTTGAAGTGACAGCTCGTTTAGTGCTTTTATGCCCCTTTTTGATACTTGTGACTCAGTGTTCGTGAATCAACGGGATTTGGTTTCGGAGTTGCTGGCGCAGGCTCTGAGGTTCGATTCTCGCGCAAGAAATTTTTACAGTGTTGTCTTTGATGTCTTCACTTTTAGATTTTTATTTCTATTTCTTTTTGAAGATTTGTTTTATATAATCAACTACAAACAATTCTTTTGCGTCTTTGTAATAATATTTGTATATTTGTTTTTTTCAAGTGTGTTGTATGTATGTTATGAATAGTAATCCAGTTTACTGCCAAGTCTAAGTAATTGTCCCATTAACCAATAATACCAGCCAATTTTGTTAATTAGACGAAACTATGAATACCTGTCTACAAATGGAGGCTTTAACTACCTACATGTATTAAACCAGGTTTAACCCACCATTTTCTTTAGAAATGTCCGTACCAAGCAGAAATATGACAGTGGGTTTCCATTCGTTTTGGTGATTGCTATAGTCTAAAATGTTATTTTGTCAGGTTTAATGTACTGACTTGTTATCAATATTGATTTGCGTGTTCACGGTTAACAGCTTTCATGAACCGCAGACCAAATATAAATCATACAAAAAATACTCATATAATCGCATTATCTATATCGCTTATAATATACAACTCGTATAAACATCAAGCCAACAATGTTAAATCTGTAAATTGGCTTTCGCAAATTTTTTGTTCTTCCCTCGCCGGGATTTGAATCGATGCTACTGAGATATCGTGACACCAAACCGCCTGCACTGTAGTCGTCCCGCTAGACCAAACGACCACGTGGGCTTCATAAAAATGAAGCTTTCGGTGGCCGGGTGTTACCTTTGCACGTCAGTTTTAGTCTAGCGTCGGACTACAGTACATGATATATAAAGCATGGAGATGTTATTTTTACAGATCAGCTAAATTTATAATATATATATATATATATATATATATATATATATAAATATCCTTTCAGCTACGGGTTATTATCTATTTTTCATGTATTGTGGAAATTTGTTTTTAATCGAAAATAGGAAAACAAAATTGTATTCACTTATTTTTATGTTAAGTTTGGGTTTTTTCTTTGTTGTCTCGTTGTATCATACGCACTCTATTTTGAAAATTCAAAAATTATTTACAAAAGTAAAAATTATTTACAAAATAGGCTTACAATAACTAACGATGCAATTTTCTTTATTAAACTTCAATAGTGTATTACCCTTTACATATTTATTTAACTTAATTAGTTGTCGAACTTATTTTTAATAAGTTTCAATGTGTACAGATTTATTTACAAAGTATTTTGATTTAAAGATTCAGTACGGAAGATAATAATTAAAAGATACGAAACTGGTGTATATCGAAATAAGACATGTATCAACAAGATTCAAAATCACGTTGTTGTTTGCAACTATACGTCAACGTGATCAACAAACAGCAATCATCAATTAAATATGCATCAAGCGCATAGTCAACTGCGTACAAAAGAGCTTTCAAAATCAGTTATTCAAAATCAAACATCAGTAAGATGAGTATGTAACAACTTGTGAACCCAATTATTCAAATTTAAGCATCAGTGTGGATTGCAAATAAATAATAGGATTTTCTGTTTCCTAATTGGGGAAGAATGAAGTGAAATTATTACCTTAGTTTGATCGTACTAAGAGTTCGAAACAAACAATGTTAATCAGTAAGTTATAACTGCCCTGAGGTTCACTAAGCAGGATTTGTAATTGAAATCGATTACCCGTTGATCTTTAAAGGAATATATTAAAGTGAACGTGATTATACTTAGCTTCAAGAATCCGGTAATTCAATTATTGGGCTACACATAAAAAAGAAAAACAATTATATCATAAATGAAATATGACCTGAACAGATATTAACCTTATACTATTTCTCTACTACTAACAATGACAATGGATTTTGTTTTATACTTTTATGAACCACATTTATTCCTATTATTCAAACTCTTATACTTCTTTTTTTTTACTTTATTTATCTCACACAGACATATTTTTGTTTTTATTTTGGTTGGAATTTAATCAAAATTTAACTTGTTTTCAAATTTATCGATTAAAACTATAAATCATTTAATGCAATATGTGTAAAGTCATATAACAAGAGTTTTTGAACTTTTAATGTAATATAAATGGTTGGACCAATGCATGAATAAATACTTAACTAAGTTGTAAATGCATGTATGTCTTAGTATGTTTGTTACAAATCTCTAACTTATTATATAACAAGAATGTGTCCCTAGTACACGGACGCCGCATCCTCATTATTATTTTCTATGTTTGGTGGACCGTGAAATTGGGGTAAAACCTCTAATTTTGCATTAAACATTAAAATGATCATATCATAAGGAACATGTATACTAAGTTTCAAGTTGATTGGACTTCAACTTCATCAACAACTACCTCGACCAAAAACTTTAACCTGCAGCGGGACTGATGGACAAACGAACGAACAGACGGACGAACAGACGGACGAACGGACGCACAGACCAAAAAACATAATGCTCATAAATTGGTATGAGAATAGTATTTCATTCAGCGATAGTTCATCACAAACAAGTTTAAAACTTCGGATTTTGGCAGATCGTAGCATTGATAAACATTCAAAACAGAAAAAAACATATTCCTGTTGTTTTTAATTAGAAGATTCATATGACATTAACTAGATTATTGCATAATTAACGTTCATTTTAACGAATAAGAAACATAAACAGCTCCTACTTTTTTATTATCATTATTGTGTCATTTAACGTCAAAATAATTTAAGAAATTCCTATAATCACAAAATTTAGTTTTAAATTGAAAATAGATTAATATGGAAGGCAGAATTTGTTATTTTTTCGTAAATGAACATGAAATCGATAAATTGTCATTGGTAACTTCTGCACTTGACAGTATTATTAGTGTACTAGACAATAATGGCTCCCGTTTTCTATCCAAGTACTCGTTAAAGCTCATATTTTTCATAACGAAAGGTGTTATCATAAAAGAATCTTAGAACATATATTATTATTGTTCTATCTTGTATAATTCAATCAAAGAAGTGCCCTCAGGCCAAAGGTCGTTAAATAGCGACCATTGCCTCGGTTTTGACGGGTAGAATCAGTAGGTCATTTATACTTTATATGCTTCCGGGTTATGTTATACAACGAGAAAATCAATAATATTTTTTGCTATATAAAAATAAGAAAACAAAAACATTTAAAATATATAGGTGTACGAACATGATATAGAAGATTTAGACTGGTTTTCGTAAGTTACACTTTTTTCTTTTTTTTCAAGTTAATTGTAAAATTCATTGACAAAAGCAACTCTTTTTTCCGTTCAGCCTATCTGCCAGAAACCGTCAATTGACTACGTTTGTCTCGATGTTTTTTAATATTAACCTCGAAACTATTATCGTCAGGAATATGACAGTTGTTGTCCATTCGTTTGATTCTTTCATTTTTGACATTTGATTTGATTATTTCGGTTTGAGTTTTCCTCGGAGTTCAATATGTTTAAATCTGGGATTTTCGGTCCTAAGAACACCTTAACTTCGTATTCTATTTGGCTTTTTATACATTTTTTTTATTTAAGCGTCACTTAAAAGGTCGATTTGTATCAAACATTATTTTGCCCATCAGTCGCCACTTCTTATAATACAACTCTCCATTAATCTACATGTTTTCTAAGTTTTTGGCTGCAGGGATTCATACATGTCATAAAAACCAAACTAGCTTAATCATATTTAAATGTAGTTTATTCAATTTGAAACTTTAGTAACTTTATAATTTCTTTTCAAACGGGCAATTTTAAAGTGTTTTATGATAAGTCATGTCAGTACCGACGTACTGAATACTGCATGAACTGGACATATACCCTGGAACTGATGGTCAGCCAGGAGAGGTTACGACCCATTGCTGTATGAGGAAGGTTATTATAGATTGACAAATCTTAATATAACCTAAATTAGCTTAAAGGATGGTAGCGATTAATAAAACAAATAAAATACTATTAAAATTTGTCCTTAATTTAATTTCATCAACAACAAAAATATTTTTACAGTCATTCCTAGTATAATAACTGATTCCTTGATAAATAATTTTTTGGAAACTTATTATATAGAAATCATATATACCTCCGTGTTATATGTGATCAGTGAAAGCAAATATCGGAACAATTAGATACGGTGTTCTTCCAACATGTATAGAACATCGTGATGGAGGCTTAAAACAAGCGATATATTTATATAGAGCGTTACCAAAAAAAAAGTAGTGTTAATGTATTTTCAATCTATTAGGTAAAGCTATGGATCTTTTTTTAACCCTGGTAATTCGATCTTAATTGACAACCTATTCTTCTTTTAATGCATTTTAGATCAATTTTGAACAATTAAGAATGTTTGCGTGATCCAGCTTTCAAGACTGTCACTATAACATCTTTTAAGTGCTATCAATGATAAATTACAAATTTGGAGACTTTGACACACATGTTACGATTATAAAGCTTGGTTGGTTTTTTTTTTGACAAATTTGTAACTGGATTGGTCAGCACAGAAATTAATATTAGTTGACAATTTTTGAATATTCTCATAATTTTAATAATCTTATTTTAGGGGCTGTTAATATGGAACCAAAGGTAAATATTTATTGTTTTAAGTGTGAAATCCAGAGTTTACTTGATGTAGGCTTTGTTTTACACAAAAATGTTTTAATTGTGTTTAATTGAGTGCAAAAATAAATGTAAAATTTTACATGATGTTTATCGATATTTGACCTGGATATTTACAGAAATTGATTTCCTCAGCTGTGTTCGGCATAACCTTAAAGAATTTTTGGTTCTCAATGGTCTTAACCTTCATATTTGTTTAAGCCTTTTTAATTCTTTTTGATTCGAGCGTCACTCATGAGTCTTTGGAAGACAAAACGCACGTCTGGAGTAAATATAAAATTTAAATCCTGGTATCCATGATGAGTTCATTTATCTTAATTGCAAATTGCGTAAACTAAAAAATCTGAAATAAAGAGAGATTTACTGTATACGAAACGTATAGATAAATGTATGTCCGTAAACGAATATTTAGGTACAAAAAAAATATTCTCGTCGTTCAGCTTAATTTAATCCCGTAAGACAATTATCAATTAATTGTCTAGATGTTTTTCATTTGCATAACATATCAACATGCATATCATCGATTACATAATTCTAAATCAGCTTTTTATAAAGACACGTGCTATGTTTTTTTTTCTACATTCTTTTCTCCATGTTTCTATTGTTTATAAAACTGTAACACATTTTATAAACGTGTTTTATACTGTTTCATAAAGTTCCAAAATGCAAGCTGCCTTTACCTGTCTATACTGATTTCACTAATAATGTGACTGTTATTGTAGATAACATTGTACGAAAACAAGAATTTCAGAGGGAGAAGCCAAGAGATAACAGATTCATGTCCAAATTTACTTGACTTTGGCTTCAACAACATAACATCGAGCGTAAAGTGCGACAGAGGAGTGTATGTATAACAATCATGTCATTTCTTATTTTTCAAGTTTTATTCACGGATATTTTATTAAATCGGATTCATTTCATATCCGTTGGATATCATCGTGCTTTCGTGGGAACAAGGGAAACACACATTTTTTTTTATTTTTCAAAGAAATATATGCCATACCACTTTTAAACTCGTTCCCAATAAAATAGCAGGCTCAAGTATCAGTAAGTGTCATATAGAACATGGTTCAGGCAAACAAACAGATATATTAGGGGGGAAATGTCAAAAACGCGCCTAGTAGGAAGCACAAGTTATTGAACATCCTTTCAACTAGGAAATTCGTTGTACATATGAAACGTATATAAATCGAAAATTCATAATCGGAACGCTGCATTAAAATCTTTTGTCGTAATTAGTTATCAAAGGTACCAGGATTATAATTTAGTATGCCAGTCTACATAAGATTCATCAGTGACGCTCAAATCAAAAATATTTATAAACCCAAACTAGTACAAAGTTGAAGAGCATCGTAAACTTGTATTATCAATCGACTGTTTCTGTCAACAGAAGGTCTTAGTCAGCCTTATGAAGTAAATGTATCTCTTTAGCCTTTAATTCAAAGTCGATGAAAAATAAGTGATAAATAAGCAACAACAAAAAAAGAAAAAGAAAACTATATACAGTTGAAAAAAAAAGTCATTTTGTAATCATGGTGATTGAACGATTGTTCATTATTTTGAAGTTTTTGTAATTTTAAATGATAATTTTTCTTGTATAGATTCATATTTGACTACTACAATGAACATGTTATCCTCCAATTTTAAGGTAAAGAGTTCAAAGATACACATTAGTAGAATAAAATAACAAAAACAAATCGAACTCCGTGTAAAATTCAAAACGAATAGTCCGTTATCAAATGGAAAAATCAATACCCCAAAACACAACGAAGGGACGGATACCAACTGCTATACTCTAGACCTGGTACAGTCATTTGAGCGTGCAATAAACTGTAATAAAATATTTGTTTCACTAATATGATTTTTTCATGCTTTTTTTAACAGCTGGATACTTTATAAGAGAAAGAACTACGAAGGAAACATATTCGTAATCCAGGAAGGTGACGTGTATAATAAATTTTCAAAATATTTCAACAATAGAGCGTCATCTGTAAAATTGATAGGCAACTACGTATGTACAAATTAAATTTTTATCGATCTTTGAAATAAGTCACTATCTGTCTCATTACAAGTATTTGCTCTCTCATTTAATATAATGTGAACATCGTAAAAATTGTATTAATTATACTGATTATGATGATACACATCACCTTTTCCTCCTACATACAAAGATTGTCTAGTTGAAATTGCAATTAGTACTTTTTATTCATTAGAGAAAAACAAATTTTATTTATTGCAAGTGCATCTGGATGTATTCCTCAGCTAGTAAAGAAAACAAATTTGAACTGGTAAAGTCTGTTTTCATAAGATACATCGAGTTAAATAAAGCCATATCTGAAAAAGGTAAACATAAACTTGAAATATATATGAAAAAATGCATTCTTCATAATAAAATTAACGGTACCAATTTTCTTGCACCAGATGCGCATTTCGACAATACATGTCTCTTCAGTGATAAAACGTGCAGTAGAAGAGCTGAGATAAGGAGAACAAATGTGATATGACTATTTTATATAAGATAAATGATGGAAGCCACTGGTGTATCTACATTTGAAATCCCTCATGCACAAATTACTTATTTGCGACGGTTAGTCCCGAAAAGCATTTCGGACACTCAACCGAGAAAATTATTTCTATGCTAGGATTTCACAGAGGAGCCGGAATGTATAGTATATGAAAACAATTTTTCTGGGCGGTCTCTGACATTCATCGATGACGTAGAGAACCTAAAATGGTACAAATTTGATAACAGAATGTCATCAATTGTGGTTAAAACAGGCGCGTAAGTCTATTTACATTTTTTAATCAATCTCTATTATTTGTTATGTTTGATTTCACGTATTTAGTAAGATTTTCATCAAATCGCAATAATTTATTTTTTGCATTCTATTTTGTCCCGTTTTTAATGCAATCATATTGAATGCACGCATTTTTTATTTATTTTCAGTACCATATATAGTTTTTTAAACGATATTTTTAAGGAGACCTAATTTTCTTTTCTTAGTTCAGGTTGATTATTAGCGATTAGAAATGTTGGATAATCATAATCTCATCTAGCTTTCTTTTAGGAAGAGTAGTGGATACGTTCATATCCAACACATAGACGGAAAAATAATAAGAATTAAAAACCAATTGTTCAGAGAACAATTGAAGGTCTTTCCACCAGTGAATATCTATTTTGATATTAAAATGTAAAAAATCAGTCTAAAATGTAAGACTATATGGCTTTATGATGTATAGATATGAATTTAAAGCAAAGGTAAAAATCTAGAACGTCAAATTAACCTATGACCTTGACCTCAATTTCAAGGTCACAAACTGAGGATTTCAAATCAAAAGACCCTAGTCTCTAATATGTATGGTTAATAAGTTATATCACTTTAAACATAATTTAAGATATGATATGGGCTAAAACTCCCATTCATTGTTTACGCACCCTTTCAACTAAAATTATTTAGTTACAACATGTCGCAACTAACAATTTATACAAAATAATTTGTCGATATCTTATAAGGTTAATGAAAATTGGTGAAGATAAGACAAATTCAAAAGTTAGAATATGACCTTGACCTTTGACCTTGACCTAATTTTTTTTTTTTACCAAGGACCTCAAATCAAAAGATCCTAGGTCTCTATCACTTATGGTGTCCAGTTTAAAATACATTTTAAAATTTCAAATACAAAAAGGGAAATAACTCTCATTTGGAGCGTTCATATTACTTCGGTCGAAATTAGACAAATCATGCGAAGGATATAACGAGCAATTTTATAAAATAAATTTGTCGTAATCTTTTACGGTTGCGAAGGAGTTGTGAACACAAGGAAAAAGTGTTTGGGGAGATAACTCCTACAAAGAAAAGTATTCGGTTACGCAGGGTTAATTTCAAAAGCGCATAAACTGTTCGATATCATATACCAAATATCTAAGCGACATATTGCGAAACAAAAGTTTATCGCAAGAACAAAATTTGGCGGAAGAAAAAAAAAATAATCAGAAGAAAAACAATAGGTCTTTCCACAGAACAGTGGAAAGACCTAATAATTAGATAAAGATATTTTCATTGATTACAAAGCCAAAACAAGGAGGAAGTTCTGGAGACATAATTAGCGTCATTCAAAATGTTCAAGGAAAATCATTATACGAAATTTACAATTAAAGAACATTGACCTTCGGTTTAAAAAAAACATTTCTTGGTTGACAGAAAAGTGTTGTGATCCTTGTAATATAATTGTGTCGCACTAGATAAGACATGTGATTAGCTGAAAAGTGTAGTCTTTGAGCAATACAACAGTTGATTTAAATATCAAATCAGGAGAAAAGAAATAAATACAATGTCATAGATTCATTAACATTGAGAACCTATTCTGGCACAAACGGCCAAGTAGGCTTTCATCATTACGTGGCGTCCGTTGTCTTCGTCCATTTTTTATGGAATAATTTTCCTATAAAATCAATAGGTGATATTTTTCCAATAATCGACCAAAATACGAGAGTATGTGATTATGCTCATCTATCTAAGAAGCCACTAGCTTCATAAAAGTGACACCGGTACCAAGTCAGATATATGACAGTTGTTGTCCATTCATGTGATGTGTTTTATCTTTTGAATTTGTCATTTGATAAAGGACTTTCCGTTTTGAATTTTCCTCGTAGTTCAGTTTTTTTGTGATTTTACTTTTTCATTTATCAAATTATAACTTGCACACTTGATATACATGAAAAGAACCAAAACAAAAATAACTAGACAACCACTCTTAACAAGTCATTGCAAAATTATATTATTTATTGATGAAATTCATATTTAATAACCCTATGTGCGAACCTATCACAAACAACCTATTCAGAAACTTTTAATTGTTCATGATTTAATACAATAAACAGCAAATCATTGCCAGATTATCATGTATAAAGCATTTCGTTTTTATGTAGATGGATTGGATATAGATACTCTAATTATGATGGAGAGCAAAGTCTGTTTTTGAAAGGGAAATATACCGCTTCTGTAAAAGCAAATGATGAAGGTGGATTTACAAATGACAGGATTTCCTCGTTTAGCAAGATAATGGTGGTAAATATCCGTTAGATATGTTCTGTTTTAAATTATATCTTAACACAAGCAGTCAGGTATGAATACAAATGCTTTATGCAAGGTAAACGGTAAAAAATCCGAGGGCAATAAAAGTCCACACTTTGACCAAATGAAAAATACGTTTAAGATAACTGTTTAAAAAACACTACAAAAACATTAAAGACTAAGAAACACAACCAGTGGCAGATGTCGGTTAATGTTTGTGCTTTATACGAAAGGGGAACATGTTTGTGCTACCACTTATAAACAATAATGAACTCGTTGTATAAGTTTGAAATTACGACGAGTACTGTTAAACACACAGAATAACTCTTAGAATCACGAGAAAAACTCATTAAGCTAAAAGGTTTGATTAGTTGTTGTTTTCGTCTTTGTCTTTGTTGGTATAATTAGAATCATTTTTTTTTTATATTCAAGAAACCCTCACCTGAAGGTAATATGACGCTACTACAAATTGATTATGACTTGGAGAGAGCAAATATTGTCAGAACCCCAACATCAGTCTTCAGCTGGACACAAGTGAATAATACCTCAGTAGAACAGACAGTGACAAAGACCGATGAAGTTACAATACAAAGAGAAGATACGTATGAGTTTAGATGGGACAGAGCCGCTAAAGTATCATGTAAGTGTGTTTAATCAAGAGTTTTTCTAAGAATCCGAATTCAATGATCCACATTGGCTCAGTTTGTGTTTTGTTCATTAGGCCCGTAAAAATTAATCAACATTACCATGCAGTCAGGCTCTTATTAGGTCTATATATGACTTAACACTAATAGGAAAATATTGTATATTGCAAAGTTACATTGCTTAGGCCAATATTGCATAAACGGAACCTTTAGCATTATTTATATTTGGAGATTGCATATATTTTGGTCTGAAATTATCTTACTTTCAAGAATTGCGATGGAAAATAACTACAAATTGAACCATGCGATTTGTCAAAAATATACTCATTGATTTTAAATAGGAAAACAATGTGTGTATAAGGAAAACGTATCATAAATACTATAAATAAGTGTAAAACAGTGTAGCAAAAAAATAAAATTTATTCTTGGTCTTCATCTTCACGGTTGCTTCAGAGAAACTATGATGTAAAATCTTATATCAGACATGAAATTCTTCTGAAATCATTTTATCGGGGTGTTAAACCCGGTGACCGAAGCATTTGATGCCTCATATGAACGCCCAATCAACGCTTTCCCCTATCTAGAAAAAAGGAGCTGTCGATTTTTCAAATAATTTGTTCATTCTGTAACCATAAAAACCAACATTATATCAAGCGTCAGTAGTATAAGCAAGGTTTGAACATTATCAAGATTGCAGGTGCAGTCATAGCTATTGTATTTTATAAGAGAATAGAATTTTATTTCGAGGGGCCTCGTGATTGTCGTCAGCCAATGAATATTTAAGTTGAATGATATAATTGATGTAATTAGAAATCGATTAATTAGTAGTACTGCTGTGAAAGTCTAGCAAGAATTATTGCGAATTTATCTTAAAGCCTCAAATTACACTATGAAATTCCTTTCCAATTTACTCCCGTTGTAATAATGATATCGTTGATTAAATTGTTTTAAAGTAATCAAAGATGTTCTTTTTTGTTGTTGGTATAGCATCAATATCAGCTTATGTTGGCATTCCATTAGTTGGTGAAGCTGAAGTCAGTATTAGCGCCGAGATGTCTGTCAGTATGGGGATAAATGCAGGAACAAGAAGATCAAAAACAGAGACATGGATTGCAGAGTATCCTTCGAAAATTCCACGTTATTCAACGTATGTATAATAGTATATAATTTTGAGGCTTGAATCTGTTTAGCAAATTACAAATACATTCTGTCAGAGCAAATCGGTTGCATTGAATGATAGTATCGTCTTGATTCATCAATATTTGTTCAGGGAAAAAGCGATGAATTCAAATTGAAAAATCAGGAATGTTTATAAAATATTAGAAAATGATAAATGGTGCACAGCATGGACTTTGGCTACGGAAACATATATATAAACAAAGAGCAGCTTAATGCAAACAGTTATGATAGGTAAATCGCACGCGTAGCACATTGCAATACCAAACATAGTATCAAGTAAAATAGATGTTTATAAATTAACAAAAAATCAGCTCATTCAATTGTTTTATATTTTTACAATATGAAAATTTGGAGATTCGGAATGAACGCTTAAAAATAAATCAACACGTTAAATAGTTATTTCGTCCGAGGCGCTTTCCTGAATTAACCGTCATATAAATTGCTCAGTGTCGAAGATATGAAAGCCGATAATGTATAAGAACCGAAATATTTGGAATTTTTGGTCCTCAGTGCTCTTCAACTTTGCACTAAGTATTGAAAATAAAATTAAAGACTGGTAAAGGACTTGTGATACCTAGAATTCTTTTTGATGTTATAACATTAACGGTACCAATTTTTCTGCACCAGATGCGCATTTCGACAATACATGTCTATTTAGTGATGTTCGTGGCCAAAATATGTAAAATCCAAAGCTTATATAAAAGATCTATAATCCAAAAGTTCCAAAAAGTATAGCCAAATATATAATTAGATTGTATAAGATATATACATCATGTGTTATCATAAAACGTATTTGCTTCCTAATAATAACTAATTGTCGAGTTTTCACTGTTTAAATTCAGACTCTTATCCATTATGTCATTTTATATAGCCAGTAATACATTTTTTTTTAAATTGCATTATAATAGTTATATGCTGACATCTGCTAGAGACTATCTTATGTGAGAAATTTATATTTTTTTAAACAATTATAGAGTAACCATGACATCAAAACTTACTCAGGGAAATATCACCATTCCGTTCACTGCTATATTGTGTTACGGAAACGATACAGAACGTACATTAACAGAGAAGGGTGTATTTTATGGGTGCCAGTTCTTTGATTTCCATACTGATTTCAACGAAACAAAACTGCCATAACCAACATACAAATGTAAACAGTTCATGATATGTTTTTTTTATGTTCAATGTTATACATTTCAAACAATCTTGCCTATTCGTTTTAGATGTTATAAAAGAAACATTATTCATGATACTATAGTTATTGTAGTTTTGTTGTTGTACAGACATTTTATAAAATAAATTGTTTCGACTGCACAACAGGTGCTGCTTTATTATTGGATTGAAGTGTTGTATATGTTTTGTTTATTTGTGTTTATTCATGGTTTTAAATAGAGGACCATTTAGTATCATTAGAATAGCAGGCGCGGAGTTAAAATAACACTTATTGAAAATTTTGCGTTATCTGTTGAAAACATAAATTGTTCCTTTCGGAAATTATCACTAATGGGTCAGATGATTTCAAACTGAAGACATAAATTATATGTAAACTTGTATATGTATGAAGTCAGATTCCAAAAACAGTGTTTTAGATGCGCAACCGCAATACAAATAAAAAAGTTAAACTTAGTTCCTTGTTTTTATGGTTGAAATGGAGCGTTCTTCGTCAATACCAGTATAGAGATGTCTAAATGTCGTATGATAACTTATCAATCAACTATACAACAAAGCCAACGGATAACGATGTATAACTATGTCACTGTACGGCTTTACAAAATAAAAATAGAGCATATTCCGTTACGTAATAGAATATTTAAAACAACACCACTGATAGCAAAATCTAAAACAATTTATTAAAGAAACAAAATGGACCTTAAAGACGCCAACTAGATTTACAAAAATGAATTATCGCCGATTGATGATTTATTTCTAAGAATTGATAGTTAATAAACAGGATTTCGATGATGAATATCAAGACTTTAGTGACAAATGCGTCATGCATATCATTAGAAAGAAAGTTTGTTATGGTGATTTTCCATGACCCCTGACATACACATTAAGTGCTCCTGCACCAGGAAGCGGT
Source organism: Mytilus edulis (assembly GCF_963676685.1). Classification (NCBI taxonomy): domain Eukaryota; kingdom Metazoa; phylum Mollusca; class Bivalvia; order Mytilida; family Mytilidae; genus Mytilus; species Mytilus edulis. The sequence continues at coordinate 18,555,732 of NC_092354.1, forward strand.
TCACAAGACAGCATGTAAACCTTTTTGGAAACACAATTCAGAGTCCTTGTAGAATTCATATCGCTCATTTCCCTTAATACCAGCAAACACTTGAGAAGAAAAACGACATAAATTTCAAGTTCTTATTTGACAATGACGTGTCTAGTTAACGAAACGACGGCCTTCTGCAATAAATACAAACAAGTCATCACGGAACCCCTCTTGCGCTTATATTAATTTTATACGACTGTTATACAAGTGGGAGGTTAAGCTAGCTATAAAAGCAGGTTTTATCCACCATTTTCTATATCAGAAAATTATTGTACTATGCCAGGAATATGACAGTTGCTGGCCATTCGTTTAATGTGTTTGAGCTTATGACTTTTGCCATTCATTATTTTTGTGATTTTACTTGTTTAAATAATAATGTTAAATTACAAATTATTATCTTGTAAAGAGAGACAGAAGATACCTATGGAATAATAATGTAATTTTGGATGTAACGCGTCTTCTGATTGGCGGACGTTATTTTGTCAGTGTATTTTGACCATAGACATAATTTAGTCATGTTACCGTGACGTCATCAACGTTTTTTCAAGGTTTTCTACGGTTTAAAATGGAATTTAGAATTAAATTATAAGAAATGACTGTAATATTTTTTCTGTCTATTCGAAATATCATAAAAAAATGTTGTGCACACTGTTAAATAACCTGCTACGCGGGTTATTCTGTGTGCACCAAATTTGTTATGTTATTTCTTCATAGACAGAAAAAATATTACAGTCATTTCTTAAATAAAAGACATACGTCATGTATAACAAAGTAACAACGCCTTTGCATGGAACGGAAAATGACGAAAATTCAAACAACAGTCTGCAAAAACAGAAATGAAAAACTCACGACTGAGCAACACGAACATGGTGTGAATTAATACACCGAAACAAGAGGCAATGTTGCGCAGGGTACGTAGATCTGTATTAATGCATGTCGTTAAACTGTTTCGTATAAGCGTTGCTTTATTCATTTCTTCCGATTTACATGCTATGAAGTTTCATGTGGTGAATTTGTTAACATTAAAGCAATACATCTGTGTGCTAGGCAATGTTTTAAGTAATTACAAGTCGATTTGAACAAATGGATTAAATAATGGAGTTATATGGTTTTAGTGCTGAGTCATTGATACAGAGTTTGTACTTACTGGTTGTGTTTGGTTTTTTTTTTCAAATATAAAAGGCATATTCTAGAAGATATAATCTGAACATCAATTCTAGTACAAGCTTATGCTAATATATAATCTACATTAACACAAATATAGTTCTTACATTGACTTAGATAGTGACATAGTGAACAATGAATTCTGATAGCGTCTGCTATTGATGACAGGGGCATTTTGAAGTCTGGGGAGAGTAACCAATTAATAGTTGTGATAAAAAAAAATATGTCAACTCGCCCCAAGGATACTCGTCCAATACTGAATATTATTGTTTTTTTCTTATAAAATTTATTACAATTATCATTGGGAATGTACACCGTTGAATATTACACATTAAAAATGAAAAGACAGTCTGTAGGGGGTTTTGTAATGGGAAAATGAATTTTGTCCCAAAATTCTAGTTTTTACGTGTGCCTTGTTAACCTGGTCAAACTCGATAAAAGATTATGATTTTCAAGATAACTAACCAATAAATATTTAAACAATTTTGTGCACGAATTAAACGCCAAATTTGGCTAAATTTGAAAAACAATGTGTTATCTGAGCTGGCCATACTTTTCGCCGTATCAATTATTAAAAACCGTTTTTTATTACATTCAGGCTATTTGTATTACCATGATGTTTCAGAATTAGTTTTAAAATCCGTTTTTAAATTGCAATTTAACAGTCACGGGTATTTCTAATGACAACATGTACAAAAGCACTCAATATTTTTTACCTACTAGTACTTTAGACCGTTTTTTAGAGTACCACAAAACTGGTCATATTCAATATACCCTACAAATAAAATAAAATGATGAAATTCATTAAGACTTTGGCAGATGTTGCATGGACCCTACCTTTTTAATGATGTAAATATAAGAAAAATTAACCGAGAGGAAAATGTTTGTGTTATCAAGGCCTAACCCGTAAGACATATTACAAGGCACTGTACTTATAGTTCTCGTCATTATTGTGTTATTGTGTTTTTGTACATTTTTGTATTGTTGTCTTTCATTTTTGCGGATGTCCTTTGTCTGTACATATGTCTTTTCGGATTTTCTTTGTAACATATTTGTTTGTTTTTATAGTGATTATAATTATACATGTAAGTATATTGACTGCTGTAACCCTACTTTAGACAATTTTACCTACTATGTAAGTTTGTCATGCCTGTGTGTTTTGTTCACACATCGTTGTCAATATAATGGAATTTGATGTGAATGTCATACAAGCGAGAGGTTGAGCTAGCTATAAAACCAGGTTTAATCCATCACCTTTTACGTAAGATTGTAAACGTCTTCTCAAAACATGTTGCTAGTTTATTAATCATAATAGTTCCTTAAATGATATGGTTTCCTAAAATGGTATAACAACATTAAAATGGTACAAATCATGTTAATTCATAATAATTATGAGCTGTGCATATGTATATAAGTTTCCTTAAAAAATATTGCAAGCAAGATATTTGGTACACAGTATTATCCTATAAGCATAACACAGATAGATTGATTGAATTGTACTGCATTTCAATTCCAAAAATTCTATAATATAACATTAGGGAAGGACTGTAATATTTTTCTGTCTATTCGAAACAACATAACAAATGTGGTGCACACTTTAAAATAACCCTCTACAAATATTACAGTCATTTCTTATAATTCAATTCTTAATTCCATTTTAAACCGGATTAAATTATGAAAAATCATTTATGACGTCACGGTCACATGACAAAATTTTGTCTATGATAATCAAAACGACATCGGCCAATCAGAAGACGTGTTACATCCAAAATTAAATCATTTAGTCATAAGGTTAACATTCTCCAGTAATACCTATTCCTGTTATCCCAATGTTAGCACAAATTGTTATGAAAACGAGAATATTACAGATATAATTCAGATAAAGATCTGCATAGCAATGTGGACACTGACACAGATCGCTATCATTGTATTCATTACGGATATACTTTTCAGTAAGACAACAGCAATACCTTACTGAACCGTCTTTTAATACACCTTCCTTTGCTCGTTTCACTGCAATACGGTGTTTGTATTTAAAATGGGATCTAATTACAGTAAAGAAAACAAAAATTATGTGTGACACCAGTGATAGAATAACTAGTGTCATGAGATGTATGTAAAATGAATTGCTGTCGCCACAACCCAAAATTGCCCTCAGTTGTGAAATGTTTGCCATCATAAGCGACACATCTGCTATGCTTTGTATGAAATTCTTGCTCTCTGTAAATCGGTTAGAACTTGGAAGGTCGTTTTTATTATTCTCCACCGGCTAAAATGGAAACAAAAATTTGTATTAGTCGACATTGATTCTGATAAATGACTATACAATTAAACTATACATTTATCAATTAGATGTTGTTTTTTTTATCAAAAGTCAATATAATGGAACTTGATGCATCGGTCATACTAATGAAATGTTTAGCTGACTATAAAACCAGGTTTTAATCCACAATTTTATACATTGGAGAGTGCCTGTACCAAATTTTAGAGATTGCCAATTGATTAAAGACTTTCCTTATTAAATTTTTCTCGAAGTTCAATATTTTAGTGAATTTACTTTTTTCAAAGGAAAGCTAATGAGGTAGAGTCATGTTTTAAATAGAATATGCTATTGAACTTATAATTTTAACACATCCTTTAATCAACAGATGTGACGGGCAAATTCAACACAACATCGCGTATTTGTTGGTTAAGATGTTTGTGAGTTATTCCAAGAAATTCAAAATTTAGAACGAATTGTTTAATTAAATTTTACATTTCTAATATTTGTCTCATCTGGTAAATTAGTATTATTTAGAAGAAAACATCGTATCAGACATTCACATTCGAAAATAAACTGAAAAAACACCATGGTAAAAGACGAAAAGGACTAACAGACAAAACAATTACACACTACACAACATGGCAAACTATAGACTGTGAAACACGCACTCAACAGAAATGGTACCCGTTTTGGTAGATACATGGTGCTCCGGAAGGGTAAGCATATGTTGCTTATGTTAGTACAAGCCCAATAATAGGTCTAATTCTGAAAGCGGGATGGGATTTTAGTTACGGCATTAGAAACATATCCGCTATCATCTTTAAAATGGGTATTCCATAGCGGTCACCAAACTGGTGATGGCGACCATAAAACATCCGATAGCAGTCGTTCATATGTGTGTTTATGTACTTCCCACAGATTTTATTTGTTTCCTTCAAGTTTCTTTCGAATCATATTATGTGATATGAACATCTTTCAAAAACTTCTATTTTTTATAAACTTACATTCGAGTTCGATTCGTTTCTTGCGTTTGTCATATCTTCAGGGATCGTCTGATTTTCCGGATAGACCTAGATTAAAATAACTGGTGTTAATATATTTTAACAGAGTTAATTGAGGTGTAAAATACTGACATGTATTATGCATACCATGTTAAATTGAGTATCAATCAAGACCTATGTAATTATTCTGATTCTTATATGAAAATTTCAAAAACAAATACTTCAAAGCAAGCCTAATACACGTTCAGTGGGCAACCATTTCAATACGTTGATAAACCCAATGTTGTACGACATGCCAGACATCCTATTTTCTATTGTTTGTGTAGATGTCGGTTTTTTTTTTTTTTTTTTTTTTTTTGTCTTGTTGAAGTTCTGTTTTGTTGGTTTTATTTTTTGGGGGTGTCTTTTAGGGGGTATCCTTTTTTTACTGTGTCGACTGCTTTTTTTTCTTTATCCTTTTTTATTTCAAAAGTAAGTTTTATCCTTTTCTGTGAGCATTCTGTAATTAAAAACAATACATAAACACCTTTCTCTCCGACCTCTTTGTTTTCTCTTTTGCCTCATCTCCCTGTGACATTGTGGACTCTGATTTGACCTGCAATTATCAATATATCTCTATACTATAATAAATACTTCATAAGTTTAAAAATGCCAATTATATTGTTAACTTAAATTTCATCTTTGCATGGTTACTGATTATCAATTCACATCATATCAAACAAATGCATTTATTAAACAAGATAGGAAAATACGGGAAATAGCTCTGATAGCAATATTCGAATGGCCAAATGTTGCACTTTTTTCTTTGAAGTCATCAAAAATTAATGTTTAAATCATGAAGTATATGTTATTAAACAAATGTCTGACAGGGTACTATTTTTCTCATTATCATTTGTATACGTGTTTATGTGTAGTAAATTAAGCAGCGGTAGTTAGAAGAAAACGAATGAACATGAATATCAATTATATGGTAATTTTTATAAATTTTCTGTTTACAAAACCTTGAATTTTTCGAAAAACTAAGGATTTTCTTACCCCAAGAGTAGATTACCTTAGCCGTATTTGGCACAACTTTTTGGAACTTTGGATCCTCAATGCTCTTCAATTTTGTATTGATTTGGCTTTTTAACTATTTTGATCTGAGCGTCACTGATGAGTCTTATGTAGACTAAACGCGCGTCTGGCGTATAAACGTATAATCCTGGTACTTTTGATAACTATCTTCGACTTTCAAAAAATTTTCATGTTTTTTTTTTCTCATTTGTTTTTGATAAATGAGTTGTCTTTCTTCGGAAAACTGAATATGCTTTTATGATCAATTTTCGATAACTTTGCTTCATCGTTGCCTATCTTTAGCAACATAATTGAGATAGAAAAGCAAAAGAAAAGATGCCACTGACCAACATCTAGACTGACATTTGTTTCTCTTTTTCTTCTTCTCGACACTTTCAGTAGTTTGAGCCACCACACTTTTTAATCAACTGCACTTTGCCACTGAAATTCTTGACGGACTGAAAGAAGTACGGACGGGCTACGGCTAACCATAATCTGTTCATAATATCTGATTTATAACATCCTTATAGTCATGTTTTTCCATGACCCTAATGCGCGTCGTTGACCTCTGATAGAAATGATGTAAATAAGTTGAACAGAGGTTTTTTAAAGCGCTTTGCAGATCCACAAATCTAACACTATTTGATAGGATTTTTTTGTATTTTTAATCTATGAATGTAAAGGAAGATCAAGTTCTGCGTCAGTTGTTTAAATGCCACAGGAACATAGATCACACTTATGATTTCTTAGTATTGGTAAGTTACTTGAATAGTATAAAAATAACTACTCATTATATATACGTGCAAGACAACCTATTTTCGAACACCGTGGGATTTTGTTAGTTTTTTTTGTTGGGGACGTGGGGCAAGTGGGACAAGTGGGGTGAACAGGTTAATGAACGTGATCTTTGTTTTGCCTCATATGATAAGCATAAATAGGGTGTTTTATATACATTGTTTTTATTTATCTGTATCTAGTTCATTTATCTTTTATAGTCGATCTTTTACTATATTGCTTGTTTTAACCTAAAACATAGTAATATACATCACCTTATACTCAAAGGCTGGTTCTACTGCTTCTTGTTCCTGAATTTCTGCCTCCATGACTAATATTATGACTCCCGGAATTAAATGTCAGTTCTATAGTCTATAAAATATCCAAACAGGTTTAAAACTCATTTGCATTCTTTTAAAAAATAAAATAAAAAAAGAAAATGATTGCTTGCGAGTATTTTGGTGACAAAGGGATATTTAGAACAAAACCAGCGACACTTAAAAAAAATAATTACCGCTCGGTATGACGTAGCATTCAAACAAGAGATTACAGAAAGTTTCTCTTAACGTTAATGTATCCTGCTTCAAAGATGAAAGCCACCCATGTTGAAATTATCAATGCACTTGTCACTCCTCAGCACACAAAGTCACGCAAGGAGAAAAGTTAACAACAACCACTATACTCCATAAGCCTGTTCTAAGTTAGGTACGTCCTACAGTACGGATAAGTCCCCGCTTCCTGCAATGAAGGAAAGACCCACGGCTAAAGAAAGAACTGTCCGTGCTACATAAAAAAATATCTTCATTGATAATTTATGGTCTATAAAAAGCGTATGATTAAAAAAATTCATCGTCTCATTTGCAATCATACCACTTCTTCATTTTCATATAAAACTCGCTATGCATATTGCATATCATTGCTTCAATATCGCATCGCAATTTAGTTGAAGCTACAATCATGTTAAATAGGTTCATTTAGAAAGCGATTTCGTATTAACTCAGTAAATGAAGAGAACCATTTTTCACTGTACTTACTTCTTTCAAGACAGTCCAGCGTACTGTTTTCTAAATTTTAACACTGAAGGTGTTTAAACATAATTTCAGTTTCTAAGGAAGGGTTATATTACAATACATAAACAAACAAATCAAATATATATCTGAAATCCCTTCCATGTATTTAAATGATGCTTGTTTATGATAATCATTCAGAAATGATACCCCGATCTGGGTTGCTTTGTTAAAAAAACACAGGTCACCGTTGCATAATTTTACTAAGTTATTAGCAATACAAGGATAAACTATCTGGGAGACTTATAACAGCTTCATGTTTAGCTCATAAAACCTTTTTTTAGCACTATATATGTATATATAGCTAGCTTTTATCTTGTACTAGTAAAGGGATATTTTCAAGGTTTTTTCCATCACAACTATAAACTGCAAGGGTCAATATTATGCGGCCAATTATTTAAGTATTTCATAAATACTATCTTTCTGTCGTGTCGTTGTTTTTGTTATTTCTTTAGATTTTCTGCTATCGCCGGTATTTCTCAATAGGCAACTGAAACTTTTATAACTTAAAAATTGATATATCTTAAATAGTTCAGTCAGTTGAATAAATAATTAGTACATGTATGTATTCGTTCATGTTGTTCCTTTGTGTCATAGCTTTTTTCACTTAGTCCTCACACCTTTTGATAACATAACCGTCACTGCCACTTAATATACTGATATATGAATTGATTTCATTGTCGAATTAAAAGTGATTGCATATTGTGCAATGGAAGAAGGTGTATGGTGCTTTGGTGTATGGTGTAATGGTGTAACGTGCGATCGGTGATGGTGTGAATGAAAGGTTTACGACATTTAAAAAACTATGCAAAATAACATATTTTAAGTTTTATTCAATAATTTACAATATTGTGATCAAAATTCTTTTTTTTTTTTAAATGAATAAATAATTTTGCAATCGCACGCTTTCTTTGAAATTAAATTGCAAAATAGTGTGATGTGTAAGGTGGATGGTGCAATGGTGTATTGTGTCAAGTGTTATGGATCAGGGTGTATGGTGTAATAGTGTATGGTGAATGGTGTAATGGTGTATGGTGTTCATGGTAAGTTTACACCATCAATGACTGGGTATATGTAACACAAAAACTGATCCAAAATATGTGTGAGGAAAAACAACTGACAGCCTCACTGATTACCATTTACGGTCACTATCACAAAGGTTATAAGGTCCATAGATCAGTTCATAGTAAAAGAAAATTATCTTGTATAAACTCCTTTTGAAGTTCAAGCAATCTCAAAATTTTGATTATGTCCTTGATAAGCAGATGATAAGTCTTTTGGTTAAATTTTCGTTAAGATCGACAAACTACAGTCAATGTAATGCTTTGCTTTGGGTTTTTTAAACTTTAGTCGTACAGTTAGACAACCAGAAAAGAAAGTTATTCTTAATGCATAGAAACATATTTTTTGGAAATTACAGATAACAGTATTGGCCAGTTGGAATCGTAAAATATAAGTTTAACGATTTTGAAATTATGGCGTACTTGAAATTAATAGTTATTCAAAGAATGCCTATGTTCCTGGTACGTAGTTGCAGATAAACCATGATTTTAAGTGTTTAACGTAAAGTGAGAGTTGAAATGGAAAATATGTCAATTTCACAACAACTCGGCCAAAGAGCAGAAAACACCAATTTTATATAGCCTTGACTTTGCAGATTTTGACTAAACACCAAATCATAAAACCACGAAAAATCAGGTTATTAATCCATGACAATTAATTAATCCCCAATATAAAACATTAAAATATATTGACCTTTAAGTTCGACATTTACCCTAAATATTTAAGAATAAAAACATTCTGCCTTGTACCTAATATTTGATTGAATTGATTTTTCTATATGTTGTGTTGGTACACCACTGTCCAAAAATACCCTTATTAAACACTCAACATGTTTTATGTACATATCCCAAGTCAGGAACATTAAGTCCGGTGGTTGTCGTTGTTGTGTTCGCTTATTCTAGGGTCTTCCCCTAAAGCAGGGTACATGAATAAGACGACAAAAGACATCGAAACGAAATTATAACGTTCCGGTATATAATTATCCTTTTAAATGTCATTTCATAAAATCTCAAATAACTGAATATTTTAAAACCAGTTGCATGTACAAACCTAATTTTAGTTACAATGCATTTTGTAAAAAGAGATATTATTACTGAATTTTTAAATTTCTAATTATAATATTTCATAGGTAAAGCTGGGTGTGATTATATTATTACATTGTAGGACAAAAGGCGTCAATAATTTAAATATGTGATGTTATTGTCGAGGTTGGAAATAAATAAAAATAGAAAAACCCGCTTCGTTCCATTATTCCTCATCAAAGTGGGTGTCAATTAAATTTCATATAACTCAGTATTTAGTATCAATTTCATTTGCTAAATCCTTTTCTTCAAAATGCATGTTATAAATATTAATTCTAGTAACAAGCATACTAAATATTAAAATATAATATTTCCTAGTTTAAATTTAGTGTCATATATATTACCCGGACATGACAAAAGAAACTATAAGTTGTTTTGCAAATTATTAAGCATACGTAATGAATTTGAACAACATAATTAAAATGCAAATTTCTTCTCTTACACCACGTTTAGAGTTTCTTCGCATGATCTTTAGAAGCCGTATAAAAATTCTTCATATATATGTCCATAGATTATAGTTATTGTAGATTTTTCATACATTTACATGTACTTCTTCTATTGTTCCTTTCATATTTCTTCTCTTACACCACATTCAAAGCTTCAATGCATGCTCTTTGGACGTCATGAAAACATTACTTGTATCTGTTCATAGATTATAGCTATATTATATTACAGTATATTGTAGATTTCTTATACATTTACTTCTTCATGTGTTTCTCTCGACTTTTAAACTCATCTACCAAATACGCTGATATGTCTCAATTATCCGAAGGTTTTGTTTTCTCTGTTCTTTAAAATGAAGGTGTTAAATATAGATTCCACAACTGCAACAAGTGTGTTACGATATTTGTCCACTCGAGATAATTAAATTTTAATATTCAAAGTGCGAGGCTTGCCGAGCTTTTAAATTATAGTAAAAATCTAACTGTCGAGAATGGAGAAATAACGTAATACACGAGTTATAGGGGTGGAATCTGTTTCTCTAATGATTTTTATCCTTCTTATTCAAAGATTTGAAGAAAGTTGTGTACTTTTCATGTGACTTCATCAGGTATGGTCGCCTTTTTTCATGACGTCCCAATAGGAAAATTCAGAAGAAACCAAGTAAATTTGCCGTCACGAATAAATTTCGACCAATCATTTGCCGACAACAGATTATTCACTAGTGAGGAGAAATATTTTTCTCATACCGACCAAGAAATGTGAAAATAGCGCAAAATTAGAGAATTAAATGTCCAACCAAATATAGTTTGTATTTTGGCTAATAAATTCTTATTCAATGTCAGTCGGCAACGCATAGGTGAAAGGTTAGTATCATCTAGAAAGAATATCAAATTGAACAACTAATTGGACTGTGTCAAGTCTTGTAAGATATTCTCGTTGTTTTAAATGTGACTTTTAGACGCAGTTTATAGAAATAGCATATTTGCCTTGCTTTCGATGAAGTGCGATATGATGATTTATTGATTGATTGATTGATTGGTTGATTGGTTTAACGCCTCCTCTAAACACTACTGTGCTATGCCGTAGAAGTCAGATTTAAATAGGAAGCCTGACTGCCTGGAGAGAACAAGCGACTCTCTTAAGGAAAACTGAAAATCCGTGACAATACAAATTTGAATCGAGTGCGGGATTCAAACTCACTACATCAGTGTTAACTTTGATATGCTATTGATACAGTTTTTAAACATAGAATTTGAATTTGATAGTGAGTCCTGATTATGCTACATAACAAATCTTTTCACTTTGTTTAAAAAGTAAAATATCGAAAATACTGAACTCCGAGGAAAATTAAAAACTTCAAATGACAAAATCAAATTATAAAACACATCAAACAAATGGACAACAACTGTCATATTCCTGACTTGGTACAGGTATTCTCAAATGTAGAAAATGGTGGATTGAACCTAGTTTTCAAGCGCTTAACCTCTCACTTTAATGACAGTCGCAACAAAAATTGAAAACGATTCCTCTAATGTTATTAGCATCAGACAGACCATATACAGTTTGGTTTTATTATAGATTTAATCCTGTACAGTATGTATCAATGCCTACCCTATACTGACTGTCAGTCATATTATATGTAGTAGCAGTATTTGTACATTTTCATAGATAGTTTCACAATGTTTAAGTTGATACCAAGTAGCATAACAATTATCTGATTAATTTGAATAGTGGGATTACAGTACAACTTACAAAATGTATTGATCACCCTAATGAGACTGTCATAGCATCATTAAAATTACCGACTATATTTTCAAATCCTAGAGAAAACAATTTTAACCATTTAAAAAAAATATACGTTTTATTCATCAATTTATCTATATTTACTTCTATTTATATTGTTGTTTATGTATGGTACAATGATCATGTTCCTATCTACAACAAAGCAACACAGATCCGGTTATCAGTATTGAATAATTCTTATATATATATATATATTATTTAAACACGGTAAGTTCTTTCATATGTCATGTTTGTTTATCTGTTGTTAAATAACTCTTCCTTAGGTACTAAACTTATGTATGGATAAATACCCTCTGTAGTTAACAGTACGTTGAGCTGCCTAAAAAGGCATGTAAGTACATTTAAAAAGCTTTCAACATTAAATGAGGTAGTATCAAAACTTTTTTTAATAAAAAAATATTATAACTGATAATAATTTCGACTAGGTATTTGTTTAACCAGTTATATTAATTGATTGTCGGTTGCATTTTGATAATCAACCGTAAACTAAATATAAGTCAAAAACACACTGACAATGTAATGGCATTATCAAAAAACGACAAAACGACAAACAACATTACACAAAACACACACAGAAAACGTAAAACTGATGCATTTTATATCTATCAAAACAGTTCAGTGTATATAGAAGGTGCAGGAAGATTGTTTTGACAGTTGTTATAATTTTCGCCAAATGTGGTAAACAATACAGTAAATGATGTAAAAATCGTATGTTGAATTTGATTTTTTTCTGTATGAAATTTATTCTACGAGAAAATTAAAGCATGAGATGACATTGTCGAAGCTTAAGCATAGCAAAATTATTCTAAAATTAAGGATGTTCATAGTTATAAACATATTTCCTGTTCAAACTATATGCCAGACAAAAAGTCAAAACCATTACAGTTGTTTGCATGATTGGCACACTGACTTTCAATCGAAAATGTTTTTACATTTTTATTTTTCGTTTTATGTATTCATGTTTTCATGATTTACTAAAATTGCTCATTTTTTTTAAACTCTGTATCTACGTTGAAGCATGTTTTCGTAGAAATCGTAAAAAGGATAATGTCAACTGAATAAACTTGATTCAACGATTGTATCTGTTCAAAACCCCATAACAATGATTATTTTATTCTATTCAAATATGACGCCTTACATTTTCCTCAGGAAATCAGAAAAGCCCTAACTTATTGGTACAAGCATTGTATCTTTTGTCAGTTTTTGTAACCTTGGTTTATTTAAGACGTAGATTAACGTGTCTTTTCTGTGTTTATTTTGTATCTTTTTGAATTTGAATCAGAACTAAATTATGAAAAAAATGTTACAAACCTTCCTGAAAATGATCAAAAGTACATTAAATGCAAACATGATCAACTAAAAAATGCATTAATGGAGGACATAATCTAAATAATCATTTTCAAAAGTCGAATTTTGTTAACGTCGCATGCAATATTTCCCTAAAGACATTATGTTTTGATGTATATTATGACCGTTTTGTATATCTTCGAATGTAGATTATGTTATTGTACCAGAAAATAGATACAAAATAAAATTATTTATATAATAACTATAGTTACTATCTGTAATTCGTGTATTTTAAAACATATGGTGTGTTGTCGAGTCTTTATATAATGGAACAAAAGATGTTTTACTCATGAATCTGTTTTTAATTTGATAGGTGCCTGTGTGCTGTTACGCATTCGTTTGATGTGTTTTGTCATTTGATTTTGCCATGTGATTAGGGACTTTCCGATTGAATTTTCCTCGGAGTTCAGTATTTTGGGGATTTTACTTTTTACGTAAAACGAAATGAACAGATTTATAACATTCTGAATTTAAGCAAAATAAGTCCTTTGGTGGCAAATATACACTTCTTCTGTCACTGAAATGCTGTATCACTATCATAATTGCTTCTTTAAAAGCAGTGATAAATATAAGAACTTGTAGATCTTTTAAGTTATTTTAACAGTACTACATCTTTCTAGACGGATATTGATTCATACATCATTGACACGTAGACACAACAGCTCTTGATTGACGTATAATTTAGCAGCTCCTATTGATTGTTAGTTCGTTTGTAAAGCTGTAAAATGGAATCAAAGGTAAACATTTCTTTTGGATTATTTAAGGATCTTACTTAAATTTACATAACCGTTTTTATGCAACACCTACTCTTAATTATAATAAAATGTTTGTAAATCATACAAATACATTTCAAACACCAACTAATATAAAAGGTGTTTTTGTCTAAATTTTCCTTGATGTATTTTAATCAAAGCACATTTGTCACTTATCATTAACACATTTGTACATATTTGATGATGATATTGACGACAAGGCGACGACGACGACGATGATGATGATTATGATGATCATGATCATGATGAGTTTTCATTGAAGATAACGTTATACACTGGACGAGATTTCAAGGGAAGAAGCAAAGATTTCACAGAATCATGCCCAGATTTACTTGACGACATCACCACGAGTTCATTGAGTGTCAAATGTAAGAGAGGGGTGTAAGTATACCAAATTTTATATACGTTTTCAAAATGTCAGTTTATTAAAAATTATTGTTGAAAAAAGAAATAGCATATAATTAAGACATCATTTTTTGAAGAAGAGAAAAATCGAAGGTAGCTGTAATAAACACATGATTATCATTTCCAATAGCATTAGCATTGTATGTATATAAAAAAAATATCAGAATGTAAGCTTAATGTCTCGATAAGCATAATTAAACTGTCATTCTTTCATGGGCTACTATACCTATTCGGTAGTTTGAAACTTTCCTAGATATACCAACTGGAACTGTCATGAGATGATCAAAGCTGTAAATGTTTCTCTAGACATTCCTATTTTGCACTAATTTTGCCCCTTTTATAGCAGACTTTTTCTTGTATTGTTATGAATTATTGTTTATTTTCAAATTAAGTAAAAATCCTGCTAACTTACGTTCATTTGATTACTTTAAAAACACTTACCATCAACTTGGTGATACTTTTGCTTAAAACAATCAGTAATTTTATATTTTACTGCAGAAATATACCCTTACGACCTTAATTCAATTCAACCTATACTGCCATCATTTGTCTATCCCAAATTCATGTATTTGGTTTTGATGTTATGTATATTATTCTCGTGGGATTTTGTCTATGTGTGTTACATTTTAGTGTTATGTCGTTGTTCTCCTCTTATATTTAATGCGTTTCCCTCGGTTTTAGTTTGTTATCCCGATTTTGTTTTTTGTCCATGGATTTAAATTTATGAGTTTTGAACAGCGGTATACTACTGTTGCCTTATTTATAGTCCTTTGGTAGATTTTGATATATCAGTTTTACATGGAAAACTCTGTGAATTAAATGTATGACTAAAGAAAAGTATTTTCGTTCCCGATTGTTAACTAGTATTTTAGATCGGTAGTGATCTTGTTGGTCCTTCTTATGGTGTGTTTATTTCAATTTGTTATACATGATCTGTTGTATTTTAATTAACTTTATTTACGTATGTCAGGTACACTATTAAGTCAGACATTTTCCTAATCACAAATTAATTAAACTGTTACCAAATGATTGCATAGATACAAAGATTTGGTTAAGAAATCTTGACCTTACCGGTAGACATTTGATTAGAAAAGGGGTTTCACATTCTCAATGTTACTGTGTTGTTGTTTCAAAAAGCTGTAAATATGAAAATAATCCATATAAACTGATTGCTACTTAAGCTTATTTTTTATGGTTTTCAATTTGATACCTGTATGAAAGTGGTTGTTGTTGGTTCCTGTCTTGTTTTTGTTTGTCGTAAATTGTTTTGTTATCGATTAGCGCGTTTGGTTTTTCGTTTGAATTCAGTTTCATTTGTCTTGTCATGTCAGGGCCTTTTGTGGACGACTATACGATATGGGTTTTTATATATAAGGTCCTAAGTTGATATATAACTGATTTAAACTAATGTGGATTCATTATTATTCGTTGGATACCAATTTCCGTGGATTTCGTGGGTACCGGTGAACCACGAATTCAAATGTTCAACGAATAACATATTTTCAATAGGCTTTGCATACAGAGACGGACAAAACCACGAAATCAAATTTCCACGAATATGCAGGTTTTCAGCAATCCACGAAAATTGATACCCACGAAAATAAATGAATCCACAGTACTTCATTTTATCTCTGATTGATAGATGGTATCATTATCGATCATACCACATTTCCTTATTTTCATTATGATAATTTTATAGAAGAGGACAGACTGATTCAAACTTTAGTACATTAAAAGCACTGATCATCGTATGAACATATATCTTGATTTAGAAAGACAAAACTCATACTTTGTGATTCAACAACCAGTTCAAGAATGAAAAGAAGCTATCATCGTCCTTTTCCGATACATAGATTATGTCCTCTTATAAAATATTAAGATTGGCAACAATGTTGAACTCATCTATCCAATCGAACTTGAATTAATGAACACCAATGATATAGAGTCAAGTGTAACTCATGTCTTGGTTAACTAGTCATTTGAGAACTGCAATTTTCGATAGAAGAGTTCAGCTTTCAATTTGTAGAATTTTTATAACTGTGTAGCAACATTCAAACAACGCCCGCATATAAATAATTGTATATTGCCCAGTTCATAAGATATTCCAGGTCAAATTGATATATTTTGTCTCTTTAATAACTAGCTGTCAAACAAGTGTTTACGATATCACATAGTTTTGTGGTTTGTTGATTAAATCATAAATACATGAATTCATTCATAGTGCAGTCATTTCTAATAGAAGATTTCAATAGACATTTATTCATCTTTTTCATTTGTGTAGGTGGATATTATACAGTGAAAAAAATTACAAAGGAAACGTTTTCGTCCTACAAGATAAAGACCAACATACAAGTATATTCTTTGGAGTGATGTACAACCAAAATATGGCAAACAGGGGTTGTGCGTCGTCCTTAGAATTACTAGACTGCAAAGTAAGTATAGAGCTATTATCAATCAGAATTTAAATGTAAATAGTTCAATTGCAACTTTCCGGTCTCGTTTATTTCAATTACCCATTGTTAAAGATACAATTTTCACTTAAATTGTACATTGTACTTTTCTGTCCAACAAGTCATTTAACACGTCATTTTAGTATAATACATATGATCGCTTATATTTCTTACTAATTCTTCTTGTTTCTTCAGGTAAAAAAGGTCGATGTCAACTTAATCAAAACAAATTGCAATCAAAAATGTGTAAACACGAAAAGAACAGGTCTGACGATAAGATATATATTACGTAATCGAATTAGAACAATAACTTTTCAATTTCTCGAATTTTATAAGAGTCATTCTCTGTAAAAACCAAAGAACCAAACTGAAGCTTAATAGGGTTTACCAAACAAAGAATAATTAATATAAGCAAATTATTGAATTAAAAAATAATTATGAACATTATAATTGGAGATAAATAAGCACACATAATTGATCATAATTAAAATAGAGAATAATAGGATGCAAAAGTAAGAAGAATAACTGTGGAAAACAAAATAATAAGGTAATACAATCAGAGGCGGATTTAGGGGGGGGCAGGGGGCCTGCTCTCCCCCCCCCCCCCTTTTGGGAAAAAAATTGGTTGCTTATATAGCGAATCACTGAAGCGTGACTGGAGCGGGCCCCCTCTTAGGTCAGTCAGTGGGCACTCACTTATGAAAATTTTTGGATCCGCCACGGACAATATAGATTATAAATCTCAGAATGAAGGACAAACATTAAAAAGAAATCAAATTACTATAGAAATCTACATTTTAATTATAAAATCATTTTCCTTAAAATTGTACAGAATAAGTATTTGTTTTAAAAATATAGAAAATGTGTAAAAAGTAAATAATACATAAAAATAAGAGGACCCCAATTCTTACACTCATGAAAGTCATGAAAGGAGGTACATTGTAAATTAAATATCTGTTTTGAAACAAATTTGATTCCTAGAAAGTGCTCCTTTTTTTCATTAAAAGACATGTTTGCATTGTCTTAGTAATTGAGAATGTTTAACAAATAATCAATGATGAATGATAATTATGAAAATTTATATATAACTTAAACTAATTCAAACTATAAAAGGGGGAAAAGGTGGGGGTGTCATGTCAATTTCATTTTATTTTCATTACTCACATTCTTGTCTAGATAATAAGATGAATAAAATCCTTTTCCTTTGGTGCACTACTTGCTAGTTTAAGGCTAGTTCTGTAAGGTAACGACTCGAGTCCAGAATCCTTGATGTGGTCAATATCTGGATGAAAACTTTTTGTTGGCATAACATGCGACGTGCACAATTTGAATTGTTTTTTCTTCTTCATTTAATTGTAATACAATATTGATGTGAAGATCTAGAGCTACTGTTGGTTTAAGACCATTCTCAGAAAAAAAGCAAACATTTGGTATATATATGGATATGTACTGCCTGTGTTTCACTGTTTCACTGTTTCAGTGTTTGGCAAGAGGTTCATCAAATGAGTTCTTCACAATCCACAAACTTTGGAGAGAAAATGCACTCCATAGTACTATCTACCTTGATATATCTTATTTTTACCAACAATATAATGGTTTTATCAGTGTCTGCATTTCGTCTGCACTTATTTTGGGCATTAACCCTTGTACTTCCTGTTGTTTCTTTATGTTTTCAATGAAGAAGAACCATAATGGGAGATAATTCATTGACACATAGTTGATTTTTTCAGTTTTCAATCCAAATCAAAAAACACATCCCTGATTTTTTTTTAATTTTTAAATGGGGGGTTTATCTTTATGATTTTGACAATATTTTCTATAAACTATCTCGGAAATTTTGTCAAAGCTTCAATGAATTTTGGTTTTCATTTAGATATCAGAATCACCCCCTTCTCCAATAGAAAATAAGCATATGTACACAATTGTCAGCCAAATATGTGATATATTTTTAGAAAGGCAAAGGTAACAGCTTTTAGATGTGATAATTGTCTCTATCATTTACTGTCAGGATTACGGGAAAATAAGCATTGATATTTAGGAATTTTTTTAGAATTTTCATTGAAAAAAAAACCCAAAATCAAAATGGCCGCTATTTCTATAGTAACAAAGCCCAAAATCAATTTCTAGAGTGTTAGTTGTTTAGTATATTAGTTATGTAGTATGTGTACAAATAATGGTAAAAATCTGTGACATAGGTGTGAACAGTTATTTTGGTCCTTACAGAGAATGGCTCATAAGATACAAGAAGGGAGAATAAAAACATTATGTCTTCGAAAATTAATATAGCTGTTTTGGACGTATCGATAATAAAGGTGAATAAACACAAAAGCGTCTTCAATATTTCGTATGCTTTACTAAGGTCGAAAATATACAAGAGAGACGTCGGCAAGTGACGACGTGATGGGCCTATTGTTACGTAAAATGGCTGTAAAACGTTAAGCAAATAAAAGAATAAAAATATTAAACTGAAACTACAACTACAACTACAACTAATTCACAACATTCTAGAGACCGCAAAATGCAATTACTGTGCATGTGTTGTTCATAAAATGGGTATTGAAAAAACACTTTTAACAATTAAAATTCATATTTCCAATGGCACCAGTTTCACAATTGGTCTCTTTGTAATCAGTTCATTTGATGTACGAAGTTTGACTGCTCTCACTACTTCATCTTTCCCGGTGATCAAATCTTCTTTAACTGCTAGTTTCCACATCATTCTCGGTGAATTATCCATGATTTGTACGACGAAACCGGATTTCACATGTGCGCTTTGGTCTCCAGCGACGCGATGAAATTCTCTTTATCCGGTTAGGTATTCCATTCTCCATCGTTTTGCAAAGTATTCAATTAATGTTATTTTATGGTGGTAACGTTTGTGTTTGCCTCTGTAAAATCAAAATTTTAATTATTGTGCTCTGAATCATAATTGTTCTCTTGTGATAACCTTCTTCCTTGTAGCAGATGTGACGGCGTAAGCGTCACTGGACCGCGAATGTCGGACAACACATACGTAATCGGACGATCGTTGATTACAGGTTCGATTTCTAAAAAAGTTGTTCATAATACGTAATACGTAATACGTCAGAATTTACTTGTGATTTCCCGAGCACTTTTTTAAATGTCGTTTTCGTAATTCCAATTAGTCTCTCCCACCATCCATCATAGCATGGTGTTGCGTTCGGAATAAATATCCAATTAATCTGAATGCTCATTTCCTTCGGAATATCATGTGAGGGTTGGTAAATTGTCTAAATACACTGTACTGGGAATTCCTCTCCTACTAACGAATCGTCTAAACGCTAATTTGAATAATTCGATTGTCATATTTGTAACAAGTTCTAGGTGTACGGCACGAATGCAAGCACGTGTGAATAAACACATATACGATTTTGTAACAAGTCCATTATCCTTAACGAATAGTGGTCCAGCGATTTCAACACCAGTTGTCGTAAACGGAATCATGTCGGTGACTCTATCCTTCGGTAGAGGAGGTGGAATTTGCTGTGGAAACGCTTTTTCGTTCACTTTTCGGCACTTTACATATTTCTGTACGATGCAGTTTTCGCATTGTCTAATAGAAGGTATTCAATATGGCGGATTTGCGTAATTGTCTGTCAAGCTCCTGAATGTAACATCTGCAGGTGCGCGCACAATTAAGTCCGTAAATTGATTTTTCTTCGCTAACAACACTGGAAACTTCAAGAGTCGTCAATCTGTGAATTGTGCATGCGTCCGGCGCATCGAATGACACCTTCTGTATCTATGGACAAGCGTAATTATCTTACAAAAGGTAGATTCTTGTTCTGTGACGGGTTTGCGAGTTGCTCCTTTTCACTTCTGAATTTTTCATTTTGAATATCCGAAAATCCATGTCCGAGTTGCGCGGTCGATTTCATCTTTTGTAATAATTTTTTCGTGTCTAGCATATTTCCACAAATTATACGGTCTCTTACTTTCAAATTTAAACACGTCGCATGTAACTCGTAGTAACTTATTCAATAACGATAATCTTGATTGATCGATTATTTTCGAAATTCCATTTAATGCACACGGTTTCATCTTTTCGCTGTCATCTGTTGTCATTACAAAAGAGTCTCTTGTTAAACTTGTGGGTTCCATGTAGACCAACTGTTCTCATTCGATATCAATGACGGTCAACAAAGTCGAAGATATGGTATGATTGCCAATGAGACAGCTCTCCACAAGAGACCACATGACCCAGACATTAACAATCAGGTCACCGTTCGGCTTTCAACAACGAGCAAAGTCCATACCGCACAGTAAGCTTTAAAAGAACCCGAAATGACAATGTAAAACAATTCAAAAGAGAAAACAAAAGGCCTAATGTATTTACAAAAAAAATGAACAAAAAAAGCAATATGTTACACCTAAACAAACGAGGTTTGTTTGGCAATAATGTTATCTCTTTTATTAAACTGGTAATGTTTTATTGTTCCTAATCTATCTATAAGCATAATCGCTTACCCTTAAATAAGATTATATTGTATCCTGCAAACGACAAGAAGTTACTGTTGGACAAACTATTGTTTCCTTTATCTGATCAAAATTTTGTATATGTCTTCTATTTTTTACACGTCTGTTTTACCGTTTGACCAATAAAATTTAAAAGATCTGTTCTTCTAAAATTTCTCTTACATTAAGATGAATAAATGAAGAAATTATCCTTAAATTCACTGTCAGTTTTGATTGTAAGAGAATTTCGTAGTACCCGACAATAAAAGACTTTCAACATCAATTGCTAATCCTCGTCAATCAAGAAATGACTCGATCTCCTCCCCGTGGATTTACAATAGAGATATAATTTTAAAGGTTTCAAGTTCTTAAATGGTCTTTACAAAAATCTAAGATGTTTATTAAGATGAGAGTGGAAGAAATGATAATTACAGTTTATAGATTTATTATTGGGCTCCATTTTTAGGATTTCACTGAAGAGCCGATTTGTACAGTGTACACAGACTGTTTTTCAGGGCGGTCACTGACTTTCACTGACGATGTACAAAACATTAAACACTATAAGTTTGATAAAGAAGTGTCTTCAATTCAGGTGAAAAGTGGTGCGTAAGTATCTTTCCTACTATAAAAAAAAATTACCCTTTTCCAGGAAAAGATTAAAGTAATAGTAACCTCTTTCTTTACTGTATCGAGATCAAATAAGGTTTAAACTGTTCTGTGAAAAAAATGAAATTATCAAGAAAAAAAGCTTTCAACTCCCTCAGGCAAAGATAATCAAAATTGGATTTGGCGTCTCTTTTTTGTTACTTTTTTTATAATGTTCCTCAGTGATTGAAATAAGCAAACAGCCTTTGCTTTCATATTTTTAAGTTTGAGTTCCTGATGTAAGTAAAACCAGAAATTCATTTTGGTTTCCAAGAATTGTATTTGCACACTGCCATAACATGGAAATATACACTAATTATACTACGTCATTGCTACATTTTTAACTGATTTTTTTTAATATAGACTGTGTTGATTGTTCCTCATAACAAAAAAAATGTCTTACTGTTTAAATTTGTGTTTTAATTATTATCTTTGCATGCGATCGTTCATATTTTAAGCACTTAAATTGAATCTTACAATATTGCAGTACAGACTTTCAATCAGGCATGGTGTCAACGTTTCATGTTTGATTTAGTTTGAGACTCATTTTTTCATAATGCAAGAGGAATCACGTACAGAAGGTTCAACATAATTTACTTCACAAGCATATGAATCATCAAGCTTTCTCTAACTAAATGTTATTTCAATAGGTGGGTTGGATACACTGCACCTTCTTACGCTGGGTTGCAAACTCTGTATCGGAAAGGGACTTATAAAATGTCTGATACCCCACCAATGGATAACGGAGGACTTGCCCATCACAGCCTGTGTTCGTTCAGAAAAATTATCTTGGTAAATAAATATATATTATTTTTGTTATATACTTAAGGTGTTTTTCTCTATATCTAATGAAATGTGCAAATTTCAAGAGTAGTATGTATTTCATGTGCAAGACTTTTAATTTTTTTTTTAAATAAGTGCTTTATCATATTTCCGGCAGTATTTTACAAAAATCAGATTTTTGTAAACAACTTTGCCATATAATGGTAGATAACTCAGATAAAATAGGATATAAAAAATAAACTAACTGTTATAATAGAATGTGTTGTGAATATAAATATTTTATTATGTAGCAAGAAAACGAGTATCGTGACCCCATTATTTCTTTTTCTTATCTGAAAGAATATTATTAGAGCTATATTCTATCATAGAACGCTATAGTGGGGTTTTCATTTTATGTTATTGGGTTTTCCATGGATATTCTATACACAATCTTTTCTTTTTTTTTTCTACAATCCGTAACTTCATAAAAAGCACGGTTACCTATACATTTTATCATATTCAAAAATATAAACTGTATTTTCATAAATTTAAAAAAAAATCTTTGCATTTTTTTTGAGACCACCAATCTACCGTAATGTCAACGGTTATCAACATGTGTACAAAACTTATAGACAGAAAAAGTTATCATCAAGCCTAAAACGGACAACACTAACCGTAAATGAAACAGACAAAATCAAACAACCGTGCAACGAACAGTACACAAAAACTGAAGGTTGAAACACAATAAACCTTAAGCTGAACATTTATCAAATCATATTTTCTTTAAACATGAACACACGGTGAGTCCCAACTCAACACACTATTTAAATTTGTTGTTATCAATAATAACAAATAAATACAAACAAAGCAGTCTGACATTCAAAGAAGATAATTAAAATTTTCATATACTACACAGCCAATTTTGCATAAGTACTATGTCTGTACCAAAAATCTGTAGTACTGGAAAATCTACTTTTCATATTCAGTACTTTTGTTAATTTAAAATTAATGTTATATGTAGGTACCTGTATCTTACAGTATTTGATTTGTACTTGAAAATTTAAGTGCTATATATTTTTGGTTACAACGTTATCTTTGCAGCATTTTGATAGTACCGCGGTATGTCCATTTCAAATCTCTTAAAATTATGATTTTCAAACATGGAATATTGTGATCGCTTTTGGTAATATTTCTGTATCAAAATTTCAAGTACAAATCAAGTACTGTAAAATACAGGTACGTAAATAGTACAATAATTTTAAAGTAAAGAAATAGTACTAAAAATCAAAAGTATATTTTCAGTACTACAGATTTTAATTACAAAAATAGTACCTATGCAAAATTGGTTGTGTATTTTATATTCGTCATCTTATACCACCATACAACCACAATTATATCTGTATGTGTTAAAGAAACCTGCGGGTAAGATGAAGCTGAAGAGTATTGATTATGACTTGAAAAAGAGTAAAATCCAAAATACAACTTCAACTGTCTTCAAATGGGCTCAAGTGAATAATACATCAGCAGAGCAGACTCTAACAAAAACCGACGTTCTAACAGAAAGGGACGATACATATGAGTTCAGGTGGGATAAAGCCTCTAAAATACCAGGTAAAAATAATTCCAAATTTCGCAAGAAAGGAGTAGGTCCGGAAAGACCGAATTTGGCATCAAATTTCATGTTTATCTGACGACAGATTTTGACCACTTTTTAAACACTTAAGTGTCAATTTTATTTTATTCAATTAGTAAGTGTGAAAGATTTTAACTGTTATATTCATAAAAAAAAAGCACAGATTCAAACTTAAATATAAAAAATCTATCAAATATTACGAAAAATATCATTTTTCAGATGGTTTTTGTCAAAAATGAAAGTGACGCATCCGTGTTAATCCTCAGCCTTTATATATGTTATGTATTATCATAAAATAAAACTTTCATTTCAATACTAAAGATGAACATGAATGCGACCACTTTCGTTTTACACGAAAACCGTCTAAAATTTAACTAAAATGCTCGAATTGCGAAGATTTCAGTAATTTAGCATGACTTAATGGTTCTACTTCCCGATATATGTGCATTGTATTATCAAAATCAGCCCAAATTTCTGTAGCAGAAGCATTTTACTGTCCAATGAATAACTAAAGGTTTACATTTTAACAATTTTGTAAAACTGCTATATTTTGGGGCCAAAAAGGGGTCTTACTGGACCTACTCCTTTCCAAATTACACATAGTATTGAGATACATTTGGTATGCTATCCAATGTTCACAGTTGTCACAAATAATGTAAAATGTACCTATCAATTTTATAGTAAACATATCCTTTTTGAAATAGCTACATGTATATGTTTGATTTGGTTCAAATTCATCGTTTCATGGCTTTTCAATTAATGCAGACTATGCCTGTATATGGAATGTGTTTTCATCATTGCCAATGGTTGTACTGGGACGTATTATTGCCTACAATGTAAATATTCAAACTCTGCCTGATAGCTGTCTCATTTGCAATCATGCCACATCTCATTAGTTGATATTTCATCTGTTCATCATTATTTTTTAAAGAATTGGTATTACATTTCATACTGTTATTCAGGTAAAAACCACAATTGATTCAAAATATATAACAATTGTTTAGGTCGACATTTTAAAAAATCACACGCACTTCCCTTTAGTTGATTTTTTTTTCTTTTTAGCTCACCTGGCCCAAAGGACCAAGTGAGCTTTTATCATCACTTGGCGTCCGGTGTCGTCTGTCGTCCGTCGTCGTCGTACGTCGTCGTTAACTTTTACAAAAATTTTCTCCTCTGAAATTATTGGGCCAAATTAAACCAAACTTGGCCAAAATCATCATTGGCGTATCTTGTTTAAAAAATGTATCCGGTGACCCGGCCAACCAACCAAGATGTTTGCCATGGCTAAAAATAAAACATAGGGGTAAAATACAAATTTGAGCTTATAACTCAAAAAAGCATTTAGAGCAAATCTGAAATGGGGGTAAAACTGTTTATCAATTCAAGTTGTATCTGCCTTTAAAATGAATCGCACAACCCGTTGTTGGGTTGCTGCCTCTTATCTTGTAATTTTAAGAAAACTTTGCTGTTTTAGGTTATTATCTTGAATATATTTATAGAAAGAGATAAATTGTAAACAGCAATAATGTTTAGCAATGTAAGATTTACAAATACGTTGACCCCTTTAGGACTTATTGCCCTTTAAACATGTTAAAGTCATTTTTTAACCATTTTTCGTAAATCTTAATAATCTTTTACAAAAATCGTCTCCTCTGAAACTACTTGGCCAAACTAATCCAAACTTGGCCATAATCATCATAGGGGTATCTTGTTTAAAAAAAATGTGTCCAGTGACCTGGTCAACCAACCAAGATTGCCGCCACGGCTAAGAATAGAACATAAAATAGAGTAAAATGCAATTTTTGGCTTATAACTAAAAAAAACAAAGCATTTACAGCAAATTAACGGGGTTAACTTGTTAATCAGGTCATGGTCTATCTACCCTGAAATATTCAGATGGATCGGACAACCCGTTGTCGGATTGCTAACCCCTGAATTGGTAATATTAAGGAAATTTTGCTGTTTTTGGTTATTATCTTGAATATTATTATAGATAGAGAAAATGTAACAGCAATAATGTACAGCAAAGTAAGACCTTAAAATTAATAAACACTAGAACACACCCGTGATATCGCGGGTCCGTGACTGAATTAATGTAAATAACAATGCGTAAGCCTTATTTTAGTATTGGTATTATCATCTGATAAAGTCATACTGATTATAAGATACACAGTATTCTCTGCTTTCAAGATATTTCTGTTTGAACCCGTCGACCTGGAACTTGTGAATTATTGGTATTTATTAATTATTTGGAAAACAAAAGGTCCTGGAATGGAGTATTCTTTAATCAACAGCATTGTAAATAAAGTTGAATTCTTGTATTCGCTGTTGACGTCATGCCCGCTAACAAATTGAAAACTGTACCTATACGCTTTATTTTAAGTCCAGAATTTTAGTATTCGTATTGTTATCTTAGAAAGTCTTACTGATTATAATACTACAATAGGGAACAATTTGAAAATGATTGAATTTAGGAGTGTCAACCCTGTGATTATGACCCGTTTGCCTAATACATCTTTTGGTGGTGCGCCTGTCAAATGCGGAATGTACAGATAAGGTAATAGGTAACAGCCAGGTGAATATACTATTGGTATCGGTATCGGACTCGACCCGGAACTTGTTAATCATTGGCAATATTAATTATGTGGAAAACAAAAGGGTCTGGAGTGGTGTAATTTTTTATCTACACCATTGCCCTATATTAGTTATATATAAAGTTGAATTCTTTGATTTGTCGTTTTTACCCAATGACGGCTGACAAATTGGACCTCATAATTTTAGTATTATAGATGACCAAAATGGTCCATTGACCCCCTAAGTAGTAATTGTCCTTTAGAGTCAATGTTTGACAATTTTCCTAAAATTTGTAAATTTGTACTAATATTTGCCACTGAAACTACTCGGCCAAAATCATTATAGATAATTATAAGCAGCAAGAATGTTCAGTAAAGTACGATGTTCAAACACATCACCGTCACCAAAACACAATTTTGTCATGAATCCATCTGCTTCCTTTGTGTAATATTCACATAGACCAAGGTGAGCGACACAGGCTCTTTAGAGCCTTTAGTTTTTTACATGTATCAAACTACACATCGTCATTATATGGCAATTTGCATATTAGATTTTAGCGAGAGAAATTTATGTATTAAGGAAAAATTATTCCACCAGGGTTTTCGATATCACAAACTAGTCAAAACATTTACTAAATTTTATCATCGGTATAAGGAAATAATTCGAAATAATTCGTAAATAAAACTCAACATGCAGACATCTTATACGATCAGGTATTTCACATCCAATCTGGTAATATTCTTTACAAAGCACAGAAATGTCATTATTTACCTCAAAAGCTTACAAAACCTTTGAACAGACTTCTTAAGAAGGGATATAGTTACGATATTACTGTCAGTTCATTAAAGATTGCATATTTTGGCTTTAATATTGATTCACTTATAGGGTGGGTCTTTGCATCGGAACTAATTAGATATAGGAAGATGTGGTGTGAGTGCCAACTAAACACATTTATTTAAAGAACAGTTGTTGGCATCACACGGGTGATGTTCTTCTCATATATAAGTATGATACTAAACCCCTGACGGGAGGGATTGTGGTTGATATTCATATGATAAAGACATAATCTTTCAATCAGTTTAATTGAGGCCAGGTGCTAGCATGTCAGTTAACTGTTAGTAGTCTGTTGTTATTCATGTATTATTGTCATTTTATTTATTTTCTTTTGTTACATCTTCTGACATCAGACTCGGACTTTTCTTGAACTGAACTTTAATGTGCGTATTGGTATGCGTTATCTTTTCTACATTGGCTAGAGGTATAGGGGGGGTTGAGATATCATTAACATGTTTAACCCCGCCGCAACTTTGCGCCTTCCCAAGTCAGGAGTCTCTGGCCTTTGTTAGTATTTTATGATTTTTAATTTTAGGTTCTTGTGTATAAATCGGAGTTTACTATGACGTCCATTATCAGTGTACAAGTATACATATTTTTAAGGGCCAACTGAAATTATGCATGTTTGCAGATGACACCCAGGTATTTAATAAAAATGAAAAATCTGTAGAAAATACTTTTAAAATTTTGTCCTTATACGAAAAAGCTTCGGGTTCTAAAATAAACTATGACAAAACAAAAGGCTTACTATTAGGGGCTTCTAAAAGAAAACGATTTAAATTTGATAAAATCAAATGGATCACAGGCAATGTTAAAACATTAGGGGTGTGCCATGGTTATGAAATAGATGACGATGATATTTGGAGAAAAATTATAGAAAAAGTTAAAAATTGTATACATGTATGGAAAAGTAGGAAGCTTACATTTAAAGGTAAAACACTTATAGTAAAAAATATGATACTTTCTCTTTGTTCTTACGAGATCGAAATACGAGGAATTCCGGATAAATACACTAAAGAGCTAAATAATATGATTTGGAACTTTATATGGGACGGAAAAGTGAACCAGGTAGATAGAAATGTCTGCTGTTTGGATGAAATAAAAGGGGGGATGGGAATGGTAAGTATAGATACGTTTATAAAAAGTAAACAAACAAAACTTGTATATCGTTTAATTCAGGAGCCATTGGAAAGCTGGAATGCGATCGGTAAGTATTGGCTTCAGAAATTTGACGAAAAATATAATGATGCCTTTTTTGTATGTAAATGTTCAAGTTTAAATGGTTTAGATATGAACCAACTACCACAATTTTATCAGAAAATTATAGATACGTGGTCAGGATTCATTCAAAAGGTTGATTCACCTCCATATAAAAGTGCCATTTTAAATACGAGGATATTTGGAAACTCTTCTATCCGTTTCAAAAATAAACCATTGTTTTACTCTTCTTTTTTAAAAAGCGGTATCACAACTATCCAGGACATTTGGAATTCAGAAACTACAGATTTCATTAGCTGTAATGAAATTTATAGGAAGCTGATTGATCGGCGAAATTGTATTTCCGAATTTTCAAAAATAAAACAGGCAATTCCTAAAGATTTCGTGCAAATTTTGAAATCTTGCAGAAACCAGAATTTGCATTATGAAAGTAAATTAAAGATATCAAATGACCTTGAGATCATTAACTTAAACAACCGAAAAATCAAACAATCAAAGTTAAAACTCAATTATATTCGTACGGTTTTAAATAAAGATGTATCTCCAAAATGTCAAATTAAGTGGGAGGAAATATTTGGAACAAATATACCTTGGGAAAATATGTGGTCGGGATTGAAATATTTGAAAATTGAAAATAAAGTAAAAGAATTCCAATGGAGATCCTTGCACAATATTTTATATACTGAAGAAAGATTAAAAAAAATGAAGTTATCAAATGGAAAATGCCACATTTGTCAAAATGACAATAATATAGAAACCCTGCAACACTTATTTTTCAGTTGTTGCACATCACAGTTAATTTTAAAAAACCTCCAAGAAATACTGATCAAATCAAACATAGGAATAAACAATCCGTTTGGTGAAAAGGACGTGTTATTGGGTAAAAACACGGGAGAACTAAAATATGATAATTTTTTAAACATAATTATCTTATATTTTAAATGGACACTATGGAAAATTAGGAATTCAATAAAATTTAACAAAACGCCTAAAACACCACAAGATATTTATAAAATCTGGAAACAAAACTTGAAAATTAATCTTAAATTTGTTCTTCTTTTGAAAGGCGTTGATATCATAGAGAAGACAAAATTGGAGTCTGTAATAAAGAAAATTTAGACATTTAATATAGTATAATATAGCTTGATTCAAAGTAAATTTTTCATGGTTTATAGTATTAGAATATCGATTGTATCAATTTATATAAACATAAAAAAAAAGTGATAAAAAAGTATTAGCTTATCATGTTTATTGTAGTAAATGCAAATCTTTTATGTGGGTATCTTATACTTATTTACTTACTATGTTGTATTAAAGTATAGAACTGTTAGATGCTTCTAACATTATATGGTTATATTTTTTACACTAAATGTAAATCCAAGGTTAAAAGTGGACTACTTTTTTTATTGCCTTCTATTTCCCCTGGATAGATGGTTTCAATTTGTAAACAGGGACCCTTAGCCTGATCCTGTACGACTAAGGTAATTGTAAACAGGAAATATTTAGGAATAAAACGTTTATATGTCTTAAAAAAAAAAAAAAAAAAAAAAGGGCCAACTGAAGGACAACTACGGGTGCGGGAGTTTCTTGCTACATTGAAGACCCATTGGTGGCCTTCGGCTGTTGTCTGCTCTATGGTCGGGTTCTTGTCGCTTTGACACATTCCCCATTTTCTTTCTCAATTTTATCATGTTTTATTGATATTTGCCTACAGTGCTAGAGCATGAATTTGTTTATAGAGCAAACAAAGGACATTATACAAGATTATTTTTACTCATTTTCTCTTTTTTAACTCATTTATATATATATTCTAGATTAATACTTTTTGATATGAAGTGAAAATTCCCCATTATAATAAAATATCTACATATGAACTAGATCTATTTATTTCCCTGCTTATGAAGATAAAACTTGAATTCTCTGGTTTTACATTAATTGTGTGAATAAGTGTAAAATTTCTCATTTCAGCAACCTTAAAAGCAAATATTAGTATTCCATGTAATGGTTCTGCTGGGGTCAGCTTGAGTACTGAAATGTGTGTTAGGATGGGGAGTACAGCAGGAACACAAACGTCCAAAACTGACAAATTGGTTGAAGAGTATCCTGCAAAAATTCCACGATATTCCACGTTTGTATATGTATAACATGTATAATATAAACAAGTCTAAATTGAAAACTACGTTCAAACCTATGTTATGCCACATACATAAGGTGTCAATATATTTTGTGTACACCAGATCCGGATTTCATCTATAAATGTCTCTTTAGTGATGTTAGGGATCGAAACGGTATTTGGAAGGCCATATATAATTTACCCTCATTTTAGATAGACTCTTGAATTCTAAGAGTCAATAGGATTAACGGATTATATAAACCGGAGGAAAAAATATGATACAAGCCCAAACGAAAAAAAATAAACAAGTCTAAATTGAAAACTACGTTCAAACCTATGATTGCGTTGGACAAAAACCACAATTTTTATACGTGTGCATCATGTGCATGCAAAACAAATTTCGTTGTAGAAAGGTCTTAATACAGCACAAACCACATTTTCCAAAAGATCAAAAAAGGGAAAAAGTATATTTAAACAAAACGCATTTGACTGACAGGTCAAACAACTGATGTTCTTAAATCCTGCTGACTGCAATTCGCGATTGCCAAATAAAAATGATCACACAATGTAACAAAATGAATCTTAATATAACTGTTAATACTAAACAGAAAACAATTAACTAGTGACCAAGATGGTATGCCATAAACATAAGGTGTCAATAATTATTGTGTATACCAGATCCGGATTTCTACAATAAACGTCTCTTCAGTGATGTTAGGGATCGAAACGGTATTTGGAAGGCCATATATAATATTATTCGAGGAGTCAATAGAACGAACGGATCATATAAACCGGAGGGAAAATATGATACAAGCCCAATTGAAAAAATATAAATAAGTCTAAACTGAAAACTACATTCAAACCTATGATTGCGTTGGATAAAAAAAAACGCAATTTTAATACGTGTGCATGTAAAACAAATTTCGTTGAAGAAGGGTCTAAATACAGCACTAACAACATTTTCCAAAAGACCAAAAAAGTGAAGAAGTATATTTAAACAAAACGCATTTGACTAACAGGTCGAACAACTGATGTTCTTTAATCCTGCTGTATAATATGAAATACTTTACTGTACCTACTTTATTATACGTTATCAACTTCTATGATCAAAGGAGTTTGTTATCCTGACTGTTAAACTGTTTATAGTTTGATTAACTTTTAAATAGTTATATTTGTATGTTAAGCAAACTATCGTCATTTAAACTGTGCCCTAATACAAAGTCTAATGATATTATATCGGTATAGTAGATTATCAAAAGTTATATTATATCTATTAGGTATAAGAATATGTGGTATGAGTGCCAATGAGACAACACTCTAATCAAGTACGTTCTTCAACACAGAGCCTTGGCTAACACCAAACAGCAAGGGCTCAAAAAATGACAAGATTAAGTTTAAACCCATGCAAAGGTGAAAAACAACGGTCTATTTTACATTAAAAAAAATACGAGAAACGAGAAACACTTATAAACCACATAACCAAACGACAAAACACTGAACATTAGGTTCCTGACTGAGGATAGGTGTAAACAAATGCAGTGGGTTTGAATATTTCAGCATTTGTCAACTTTCATACTTACCTGAAACATAGTGTTACATCCCAACATAGAACGACACACTATGAAATATCAATTGAATCAATCAACAAACATATTTACACAGGTGAACATACACTGTCTTACTAGAGACAATATTTTATGGATTGTTCAAAAACTTCATTTTCATTTATAAGTCAATTACTTATGTGAACCGCAACTCTCAATTACTTAATCAAACCAAAATACAGTCTGGTATACATTTTTCCTGGCAAAAAAGAATAAATTGTGACTTGGATGGAGAGTTGTCTCATTGGCATTCACACTCCATATTCTCAAATCTATCGTCTGCGTACAATATTTTGTATGAAATATTGTCCGGTATAGAATACTTTATATTAAAATCAAAATGCTGGATTTTGTGTAAAAAGAAAAAAAAACTATCTCTCTTATTCCTTTTATATGAAAGGGTGTTCAGAACGGAACTGAATAGCTCTACGATTCTCTGTATTATTATCATTTACATATGTTTTTAATTTAATTGTAATATGCACAAAAAAGAAAACACTTTTTATATCACGTTGATATTGTTTTGTATAATTGTAGTGTTACGGCAACATCGACATTTACCGAAGGAAAAACCATCATTCCTTTTACCGCCATACTGTACTACGGAGACGACATCGAACACACATTTGCAGAAAAGGGCGTTTTTTATGGATGTAATTTCTTTGATTTCAAAAACGTATTCAAGGAAACAAGTTTAACAGCATAAACATTCTTCTGTATATATCTTCTGTATTTTACAGTGTAACAAGTATAAATAAAACAATCTGATCTTTTCATTTATTCCACACATATATATATATATATATATATATATGTATATTATGTAATCATGCGTTCTTCTTACATAAGTGACATAATAGATAACCAGATTTTCTTAATTTTTGTTGCTGATTTCACATTTCTTGATCGATCAGAGAACATATCCCCTTTACTAGTGAAATATCCGTTCTCGGCAAATGATTGCTCAATATTTACTTATAAGGTTTCTTCTGAATTGACCTTTTGTGACGTCATGAAAAAAGCGTCCATGTCTGGTGACGTCACATGTACAGAACACAACTTTCTGCAAAATCCTTGAAAAGGAAGGATAAAATTATAAGAGAATTCAACCACTATAACTCGTATATTACGTTATTTCTTCAATGAATTGAAGGCAGTGGGTTGATTTTGCATTTAAAACTACTTTATTTTTCTTTTCGCATTATAAATTCAGACATTACAAACAAAGTAGAATACTAGTCTTGACTTTCAATCAAATGTTTAATAGTTTGGAAAATGCTTATATAGATATATATACAGTCCTTGGATGGTGTAAACTTCCCACTAACACCATACACCATTACACCATACACGTTACACCTTTGCACCATACACCTTACACATTACACCATACACCATTACCCATTCTATCTACACGATCCGAAATTACCCATATTGCAATTAAATTTCCAATATTAAGATTATTATTATTGTTGATGTTTACAATTTGAAAAAAAAAACAAAATAAAAAAAACTTCGTTTTCAACTAATGAAATGTCGTACACCATCATTCACACCATTCCCGATAACACGTTCCACAATCACACCATTCCCCATACACCATTACACCATTCCCCTTACACCATACACCTTACACCATTGCACCATACACCATACACGTTTTTTGGGGAAGTTTACACCATCCAAGGGCTGTATATATATATATACATTTGTATATATGTGTTTCTATGCTCATATTTTTTGTTTTGCTCGACTCATATGTGTGTAATTTGCTAATAAAATTTTATCAAATCACTTTTATTGCTCAGTCAATATATAACTCAGTAAAAAAAAATAATATTCTCCCCGTATTGAATTTTCATCAAATGTTGTGCATTTTTTTTCTAATAACGTGTAAATTCATATGTTAAATTAAATCAGAAATACTGCCCTCTGACACACTTCATTTATAAACCATGTTTTCGTTTTTTTAAAGATTAAACGGGTAAACATTTAAGAAATAGGCTTTCATTGAAATGATCGTTTTGTACTGATTCTTGTTCGTCCATGAGTTTTATAAATCTAAACCGTGAAATACGTTACTGAAAACATCCTTTAAAATCTCGTACACATGTTACATAACAAAACTAATAACAACCTCGCTAAATATCATTCTCTCTATCCTATCTTTCTCGCATTTTATATATCATTAATTATAGGCGTAAATTTCCAATGATAGGGTACTCGGCGGTTCTAAAGATAAACCGGACGGAATACATAATTCTTATTAGACGACCTATTATCATTAATCATTATGATCATTTTTATATCCATTTTTAGCGCTTGTATACATAGAATTGGCTGTATCTTGTTACGCTCCCTTTAAACGGCGTACTTTCTAATTAATTACAAAAAAAAAGTGAAATTATTTTTTTCAAAAAATATGGTAAAATAATAAACTGTTATTTTAGTTATTTGTGTACACATTGTCTTGTGCATGTGAAAGTAATGACAGTTAGCTTGGAGTGAATAAAAAACAATGATTTATCCTGCAACTAGTTGTGTTTGTTTCCTTAATATAGTAACAGTTTTATTTTTTGCAATTTCAGTTTTATCATAGAGCACCTTTTATATAATCAGGGGTTTATTAAGGGATGAAAATAAGTACAAATTTGGGTTACAAATAAATAGTTAGCAATGCATTAATTTAGATTATAGTATAAAATATATTTGATTTTGGTGGGTTTCGTGCTGCTTAGTTTTTAGTTTTCTTTGTTTTGTCTTGTTTTGTGTACTATTATTTATATGTTTGTCATTTTCTATTTAGCTATGGCGTTGTCAGTTTATTTTCGATTTACGAGTTTGACTGTCCCTCTGGAATCTTTTGCACCTCATTTAGTTCATGATCAAAGATTTATAAAAAGAAAAAGGGGGGACAATGGGCAATCTTTTTAAGACGTTCAAATGGATAAAACCAGAGGATTCCGAAAATCTGACAAAAAAACAAAACATGACAAGCGAACTTCCTTAACAGATTTTGGCTACTGCATGTACTATGTTAATGACGTTCTGCTTATTAGTATTTGTTTTACCTTGTTGAATTGTTTTTACAATATACAAAAACAAATTAAAAAAAATATTAAGGTAGATCATAAGTAAATGTTATTTGAGACAGAATTTTCTTATAATTTGCCAAAATGAAGATTTTACTATGCTTTTTTTCAAAAATATGCTATTTTTCAAGCTATGAGTCGTTGGTTAGTTTTTTCATGAAAAAACACATACATGTAACAGAGCATAAACAAAATTCTATGAGATAAAACTTTGAAATAAATTGTGAGATAGGTTTCATAATATGTTTTAAGAAAATAAAGAGAAAACATGGTGGCACCGAACTTGTTTTCTTGCCACAAGTAAAAAAAAAAATCCCTATTAGCCCAGTATAAATTTTGTATTAAAAGAGTTATCTCCCCTTAAATGTCTCATTTGAAAAAAATTATTTAAAAAGCCCAAAAGGTTGATCTTTGTTAGAATATTTTGAATAATACAATAAATTAACAAGTTTTCTTTATATATGCCAACAGTTTAACCATTAAATTGCAAATCTGTTTCCAATTTTCTGATTTGGGCAAATAATTAAATTAAATTTTGTACTGTGATTGTACAATCCAAGATTGCGGTAAACCATGAATCTACCTTAATTGATCAATTTTAGCACGACATAAACAAATAGGAATTTTCAGAATATTAAAACAAAACGATCATAATACAATCAAATCAAAGTGAGTGGCTAACAGCGTCATACAAAATAGAAATACAGCCTATGCCACGACATTATTTTCAATTTTGGGTTCGAACAATGATATTATTTATGGATTAAAAAACGGCAAATTGACAAATTATAAACCCAAATCGTCTTTTTTCATACATTACAATAATTTAAAAAAATTGTATAGTGACGATGTAATATGTGCACGTAAATTGGGACGAAACAACTTTACGAATAAATAGATGTCTTCAGCTTCTCAATAGTGAATTAAAAACGTAAATTTAATATTTGTTAATTCATAACTATTTTGGTTACCTGATCAAATGCCATCATACTTCAGTTCTATCATTTCAATGTAACACAATATTTTGTGTCGAGGAACCTGGTCTAGGTCCTTTTTTGCTGTGTATATTGGTGACCTAATTTGTCTCATCCACAATATGATGAGACAATAATATCGGTTAATAAATTTGTCTTTTAACAGCTACCACTCAAATTGTACATTACAAACTATTGCACATCAGTGACAATGCTTACTCGTACCAAATAAAAAACATTTTTACATAATTACTATGGTTAACCGTATACGTAACTGAATAACTTTGTCTGACATCATACTGGAAACATAGAATAGCCTTTACACGTGATAACTTGCATTAGGGATCTATGATGTATGTTTAATGAACAAGAAGACTTACTCGAAAAATGAAGAGTTATCTAACTTTGATCAACAAATATTTCTTTTTCGTATTCTGAGTTGATGTTTTTTTAATCAAGAAACAGTTTGAACTATTTTTATTTATCTCACGCCTGAAGAATAAACACTTGGCTATTTTTATAAATTTCCTCTTAAGAAGACTTTAAATTTTTCGAAAAACTTAGGATTGTCTTATCCAAGGCATTTATTACCTTAGCCGTATTTGGCACAAATTGTTGTAGTTTTTTCATATATATATGTGCTGTACAAACTAGTTGTCTGTACGTTACAATTTGTTGAAACTATTACCTTTTTTATTACGAATTTTTGCGTCATTGTAATAAATGATCTCATAACTTTTTGATAACTTTCAAATTTAACTTTTCCGAATATTTGTATAATTATACTTTGATAGAGGAAGTGACATTGTGTTGGTGATGAATAAATCCACTCATGTTATTGTATCCTGGTATCAGTACTTGTCCATTTGTGCGCAGAAATTCTAGATTCAGTGGGGTTTGTAAACCTAGCTGATAATATTTGTGTTTTTATAGTGCTTGCCGTAATTGTCAATCGTCCTTCGAAATTTCTGGTGAGTCATTACACCTTATTTATTTTTAAAATGACGTTTAGCATTTTTCTCGTTTTAATATCTTACAGAATTGAGAAAATATTTGAAAATCAACAAAATCAATTTAAAAGGGAATATTGTACATTGTTATAAGCATGAATAAAGAAGAAAAAAATGAGTGGAAATGAAGGGACACTTACTTTTTCTAATGTGAATATCTGAATAAGACTCATCATACTTACATCTGACTTACATTTTCTTTTCGCTATTTTTATCTTCTGCTTGTATTAAAAAACAGTTTCTTTGCAGTTTCAAATTGTATAGCATTTTGAATTTGCTATGATTGCTATGAAAAAAACGAGTGAGGGTTAAGTATTTACAAGACTTATTTTGAAACGTAAACACGTGTTTCCGTCTTTTAAAGTACAGCAATCAGGTCAGCATGGTGACATCATGCTTCAATCACTTATCAAAATTTGTAATTTAATTCCTTAAATTTTTATTTAAAAACAAATTGCATGTATTATATGTGATACTACTTCTAACTTATCTTGCTTCTTGTAACCTTTATCTACGTTTCGTCCCCAAGGGTATTACCAGCCCAGTAGTCAACACTTCTTGGTTGACGTGAATATCAATAATGTGGTCCTTTTTATAAATTTCCTGTTTTCAAAACTTTGAATTTTTTCGTAAAAACTAAGGATTATCTTACCCCAGGCATAGATTACCTGAGCCGTATTTGGCACAATCTTTTTAGAATTTTGGATCCTCAATGCTCTTTAACTTTGTACTTGTTTGGTTTTATAAATATTTTGATATGAGCGTCACTGATGAGGCTTATGTAGATGAAACGTGTACTAAATTATAATCCTGGTACCTTTGATAACTATTATACAGGCACCTCCGATTTAATATTGATTTTGTATTGTGTCATAGATGAAACTTATTTATTCATTGTATGTTTACGTGTTTTTGTTAAATGGCTTTTTTGATCGGGTTAAGCCATTTCAATTGGTATTTTATGGTGTGACTTTTAAAGTTGTATTGTTAATGTGTCAGGTAAGAGTAAAGGTTGGTGCCTGTTAAAACGTTTTAACCAGATGCATATATGCATATTTCCTATGTCGGAGGCCTGTTGCTTAGTGATTTTCGTTTGTTGGTGTGGTTCATAGATGCTTCTCGTGTCCCATTTTTAATAGATTATACCCTTGGTGTTCTGCTAGGATTGTATTACACTAGTCGTTTTGGGACCTTTATAGCTTGCTATTATATTTGAACTCGGGCTCCGTGTTAAATAGATATAGGAAGATGTGGTGTGAGTGCCAATGAGACAACTCTCCATCCGAATAACAATTTAAAAAAAATTAATTATACATTATAGGTCAATGTACGGCCTTCAACACGGAGCCTTGGCTCACACCGAACAACAAGCTGTAAAGGGTCCCAAAATTACTAGTGTAAAACCATCCAAACGGGAAAACCAACGGTCTACTCTATATAAAAAAAACAAGAATGTGTCCACAGTACACGGATGCCCCACTCGCACTATCATTTTTTATGTTCAGTGGACCGTACAATTGAGGTCAAAAATTCTAATTTGGCATTAAAATTAGAAAGATTATATCATTGGGAACATGTGTACTAAGTTTAAAGTTGATTGAAATTCAACTTCATCAAAAACTACCTTGACCAAAAACTTTAATCTGAAACGGGACGAACAGAAGCACAGACGAACGAACGCACAGACGAACGAACGGAGGCACAGACCAGAAAACATAATGCCCCTCTACTATCGTAGGTGGGGCATTAAACGAGAAACGATAAACACGTATAAATTACATTAACAAACGACAACTACTGTACATCAGATGGCCGTACGTTGGACTATAATTGTTTACTTGTTTAGCATTGTGACTTGGATGGAGAGTTGTCTCATTGCGACATCTTCTTAATATATTATATATTTTCTAAGCACAAACACATATCAATTATTGCTTGTAATACTATTCTCACTTTTGTTTATTGCAGAAGCTGAAAATATGACACCTCAGGTAAATGTATAATAAAAAGATGTAGTATGATTGCCAATAAGACAGGTCTCATCAAAAGACATATTGACACTGAAAATAACAACTATTGGTCTCCGACCAACCTTCAACAACAACGAGCAAAGCCCATACCACAGAGTCAGATATAAAAGGTCCCTAAATCTGATTATGGACAACCTCAAGTTCGGAAATCGTACGAATGTTATAATGATTTTTTCCCATTGTTTTAAGTGTTAGTAAATTGATTTTGAAAAGTGCAATAGTACAAATACTTGACTCAGATATAAAACGTTGTTTGGCTCGAGTATATGGACACGATGGGTCATTCATTGTTCGATTGTTATTCTTTTAATTGACCTTACCATTAATAAATAAGGTCTCCGCATAAGTTGAAAATAGTAAAAATTGAAAAAGTAATGTAGATGTTTACACATGCAAAAATAATAAACGCTTGTGACAATATTATATTTCCGAGTTAAAATCTTATAAATCTTTCACATTTAATTAAAATTTAATATAGTTATTTGTATTCCTGCATCAATTTTTGCTAAAATGATGGAAATTCTTGACATTATATTCTCAGTTTTTTACAATCATCCAAGATGGCTTAAGACACCCATATTATCTTAAGGCAAAAACGAGATTGTTTTTTGCAATTTTTGTTATTTCAAGACATTATTTGTCGTTTGATGATTCCACATTTGTTTCTATTTATTAAATTTTCTGACACATTGGTTAATCCGATATGTTTATCTATTGATCATACGGTTATATGTACATTTGTATTTAATTTTCATAGATATCTTTCTATTGATCTTCGTTTTTCGGTTGTAATTTATATTTTTAAGGTGGATACTTTATGCAGAAAAAAATTACAAAGGAAAAATATACGTCATACAACATGGCATTGATTATAAGAACGTTAAGGATTTCAATGACAAAGCATCATCTTTGAGATTGCTAGACAGCTCTGTAAGTATAGAGTTACTCTCATCCAGAATGACATTGGAATTATTTTATAATTGGCGGTTTTGATTCACCTCAGCAATCATTTTTATTTGCATTATTTTTTTGATAAATCTTAGATAACAACGCATTGTTCTTTTCAAAAATGCATCTATTTTATTTATATAGAACTTATATCATGCATATTCGTTAATATATCTTAAATAGTTATAAACAAATTTGGGAGTTTTAAAGCTTTTTTTCAACGAAGGACAAACAATACAATGACTTAAGAAACATGAAAAGGCGAAGAACAGATTACAAAACACTGCATTAAAAACTAAAGATTTAAATGTAACTACCATGCTTCTAATTGTTTGGTTCTAGTGTTACAGTGTTGCACGCCTGACTTAAGTTTTGCCTACATAACACGCATAAGTGGCGTTCAAATTTAACAAAATCAGTTTCGAAGTAGAAAGATACTTGAAAATTTTAAAATGATATGCTCAATTTTAACTATTAAACGAGAGACCTAGACACCAAAAGTCGAAAATAAATGAAAACACCACGGCAAAAAAAAGAAACAACATAGAACACAAAAGAGCAAGCAACACTAACACCACTAAATCTGGGATTTTCGAAGGTACTCTTAAAAGGAAGGCAGATCCTACTCCATACGTGGCAATTTTTTGTGTGTTTTTGTATGCTTTTTGATATCTTAACATGCTTAATGTATGGATATTTCAACTAGCGTCAATGTAAAACCTTGATATGCCTCAGGCTTATGAAATAATTACGATGTCGTCCTTTTCTGCATAATATAGAAATATTGTAAATGATCAGATCCGTCACAAAACATGGGTGCATTAGTTGTCAGAAGAGAAATGCATCGGCGCAATCGCTGTCAAAAGAGACAATAATACCAAAATCTGAACATTGGGGTTTTTATTGTATGCTTCATTTGATTACAAATAAGTACCAAATTTCTTTTCATTGACCCTTTTTCCCCTCTCCATCAAAAAGATTATTTAAACGTCAGACAAATAATTATGTATAATGTCTAAAAATAGCAAAACCAACATTTAGTCTATATATATGAGTTTGAAAATAACGATAATTGAAGAAAAAAAAAGTGTTTGTAATTTCAAAATGTACAAGTTGAAATGTTCCCAAATAAAAAAAAAATAACAAAAATATACAACTCCGAGAAAATTCGACGTGTTCAAAACGGAAATTCTATAATCAAACGTCACATTTAAAAGATCAAACACATCAAAGAATGGATCACAAGTGTTACATTCCTGACTTGGTACAGGAAAAAGTTATGCGCAGTTGAATCTGATAGCATGCTCAGCTTTTAGTGGGGTAAAAAGTTAAATCACAAAAATGCTAAACTTAGAGGAAAATCAATTCGGAAAGTCCATAATCACATGGCAAAATCAAATAACAAAACGCATTAAAACCGAATGGACAAGATCTGTCATATTCCTGACTTGGTACAGGCATTTTCAAATGTAGAAAATGGTAGATTAAACCTGGTTTTATATCGCTCACCCTTTCATACATACAAAATGGTGGATTAAACCTGGTTTTATAACTTGTAAAACCTCTCACATGTATGAAAGTCGCATTAAATTTCATTATATTGACGACCATGTGTGAAATAAAAACCAGAAATATTAGGTTTAAATTTCAAAAGTAGGGAAATAGCATTCAACATTGTATTATAATCTGAATCGCTATACAAACAAATAAATAAGTCAATATTATTTGCAATCGGTGCATACACACAAGTTTAAAGATAGATTGCGAGTAGATAATATCATAAAGGCATAAATATATCTAGTCATAAATCCTTTTTAGGAATTTACTGAAGAAGCGGTGTGTACACTGTACCAAAATGATGGTTTCAATGGACGGTCTCTAACTTTCTATGAAAATGTATCAAACCTAGATTGGTACAAGTTTAATGACGAAATGTCATCAATTGTGGTGCAAAGTGGTGCGTAAGTATATTTTCTACTAAAAATAGTCTACCATTTGACCTCAATATGTGTTGGTAATATTTTACTCGATCTCTAAATTATCCGTTAATAAAATTTAGACATTACTTAGAAACTGTGTATATTGTAACGCTTTAGACTGATCAATAAAAATGCATTATTGTCACACTACACACAATATTTTGACAACATTCGTTTGACGCTAGATTAACGTTTTCTAGGAAATATAAAATAAGCTGAGGTAAGAATACCAATGAAAATTGTATTAACCAGAGACGGAATGGTGCAGATCATATGGAGCAACTATCAGCCAGAGACGAAATAAAAACGATGGTAAGAGGCAACTATCAACATACTCAAATTGATGTAGATCATATGAGGCAAATATAAACCTAAGACCGAATGATTAAGATAATATGAGGCAACTACATTTATCAACCAGACACCAAATGATTAAGGTCATATGAGGAAGCTATCAACCAGGTACCAAATGATTAAGGTCATGTGATGCAGCTATCAACCAGGTACCAAATGATTAAGGTCATATGAGGCAGCTTTCAACCGGAGAAAAACTGGTGTAGATCCAATAAGCAAACCATCAAACAGAGCCCAAATGATAAGGATCATAAGCGGCAACTATCAACCAAAGACCAAACGATAAAGATTATAGAAAGCAATAATCAATTAGAGATAAAACAATAAAGATTATTGGAAGCAGTTATCAACCAAGACAAAATGATAAAGACCATCAGAGGCAACTATATACCAGAGACAAAATGATAAAGATCACATAAGGCAATTATCAACCAGAGACAAAATGACCAAGATCATAGGATGCATTTATCAACCAGAGATCAAATGATAAAGATCGTAGGAGGTTCCTATCAACCAAAGTGCAAATGATGAATATCATAAGAGAAACTATCAACCAGATATCAAATGATAAAGATTATAGGTGGTAATTATCAACCATAGTAAAAATCATCAAGTTGTTTGGTCGTTTTGCTCTTGGCATTTTTCTTAAACTTCTAATATTTCTGCATTTCAAACTACTGTCTTATTTTAAATTAAACAAAAAGCGATACGTAATTATATCAAGAACGTATTTTATTGTTTTGATAATTGTTTGTGTTAAGGGGGCTCCTGGGTATAAATGATTTTTTTTTGTGCTTTCCTTATTTGTTTATGTTCCC
Organism: Mytilus edulis; assembly: GCF_963676685.1. Taxonomy (NCBI): domain Eukaryota; kingdom Metazoa; phylum Mollusca; class Bivalvia; order Mytilida; family Mytilidae; genus Mytilus; species Mytilus edulis. The sequence continues at coordinate 18,599,514 of NC_092354.1, forward strand.
TGCTTTAATCGTCTTCGTCGTTAGCCGTATAGTTATTTGTTCATTATTAAAGGAACCGGCCCGTCAGATGCATTTGTTAAGCATTCAGTATCACTCGAATAAGACAAATGTCATCAGGACCCCATCATCTGTCTTGATTTGGACTCAGAAGAATAAAACCGAAGTTGAACAGGCTTTACGAAAAACTGACGAAGTAACAATTCAAAAGGAAGATACGTATGAATTCAGATGGAACAGAGGAAGTAAAGTATCAGGTAAATCTATAGTTATTTATGTGAATCTCAAAAAATTAGCAAATCAATAATTTCACAACGCGTCATAAACAAGAACACAAATTATTATATTTGTGTAAACCAACTTAAATCGCACCAAACGTTTTTAATAGTCAACTACATTAACTTGTCAATTTTTTAAGTTATAATACTTCCAACAAATTGAGAATAGAAATATGGAATGTGTCAAAGTGAAAAACAGAAAGAGTAGAAAACAGTTGAAGGTCACATATGGGCTATTTTCGGTAAAGTTTACAAACATCTTTTTGATTAATCTTTTTGGACGATCAGAATTAGAAACATGCAAAAATCGGATGGTCATAGTTCGTGGTATTCATTTGTACTTTTTTTCATCTTCATGACGTTTTTTTTATTTATTTTTTTGTTATATTGTTTGCCCCTTGTACTCTATTGCAGTACCAATAATGCAGTATATTATCTGCTTGCTCATTCTTGCTTATAATTTTCATATTGTCCAATATTAGCAAGCCTGTAAACCCATCAGAGAATCTGCAAATTGACTAACATTCTATACTGAAATGACTATACATGAATTCTCCAGACTACATAATATCTGCCATGATGATGTATTTTTATTTATCAAAAGGTCCTTTGATAATTATCCATACCATCATTCAATAGTCATAAATTGACAAATGCGATGAATAAACCAACAACAAATGGAAATACTTCGAACAACATAATCACTGAACTTCTAGTCAATAACAAACACAAACCTACATTGATACGAAATATATTTGACAACAACTGCCATATTTTCTACTTCTAAAGGTAAAAAACGTTTTAATACATATTTGTAACAAGTACAAAATATATCATTACAGCAACAATGACAGCAAGTGTCGGAATTCCATCAGTTGCATCAGCAAGTGTCAGTATTAGTACTGAGATATCCGTTAGTATGGGTAGCACTGCAGGAACTAAAACGTCAAAAACTGAGAAATGGATTGCTGATTATCCGTCCAAAATTCCACCGTATTCTACGTATGTATAATATGATATACAATGTTAGGATTGGGAGGTTGTATGGGAAAGAGAGTGAACACTATGCTTAACTTGTTATTAGCATCCGCAGGATAGCGATCGGTCAGAATAAAATGATGTAAATATAAAGAAACCGACAAGTTTATCACCCATTTAATAGGCCCTCTGGTGTACCAGACTGTAATACTGAATAGTCCTTGTGATAGGAAGAATTGCTGTTGTCACGTGATTCTATAATAAGTGCATAGATCATTGAATTGGATTATCGTGAAACATCAGTTGTCATGTGTTTTTATTATGAAATGGAAATTCGAAATTCATATCTTGTTACTTCTGCAAAAAAAACGAATTAGAATTGACAAAGGTTTAAAGAAGTTAAAGATTGCAATATATATTCAACCCAACCTTGCAATTAATAAAGTTTGTGGCTTCATGTTTTCCCTGACCGCGAAAAATGTTGTATCATAGGAAAAAACAAAATATGCTTCGTTACGTTGACCGTTGCCGGCCGGAGAGAATATTTGTAATCGAAACTAAAATAAATGTATCGAAAACCAGGGAATAGTTTGTTTCTCATGGCGTTAATATGTAGGTATGAGCATAGATGCTATGATATTCATATATCATGTTGGCTCATTGTAATAACAAATGTTAGGTGATATCATCAGGAGTCAAAGACTACATGTATGTGATGAATCTTTGTAACGGTTTACGGATGCAGTTTGCGCGATTTGTTTAAATGGCAAAGAAAAAGGTTCAACTGTTTTAACGGTGCCTCAAAACCCCAACCAATTTTAAAACACCTCGTTATAATCTTATTGTTATTATGATTTTGTTAAAACCAGTATTTCTTTAGTTTTTTAGCAAGAGGAAGTGTTCGAAAATAAACACTTACATTTTGATCAAGTACTTTTAAAAGTCTGTAAATCAACATATTTTCGCGAAAACAACTAGTTTTATGTAAACATAAACATGAACATACTACACAGCAAAATTGTTGATTATTTGTGGATGTACTTAGGTGAAGTTAGGGAATTTATGTCCTTCCTACAATACACCTGGGTTTTTTTTCTTTTAATACAAGACTTCAGTAGGTCAAAAAAGGTCATTTATCAAAATATAAGCAATTTCTAGATTTCTTTTGTTAGATTTAAAACACAAATATCAACTAGTGCAAATATACTAATTATATAGAATAAAAGTCCAGTCAGTTTTTTCCTGTCATTTGGATATCTCGAAAAGGAGCTTCATAAACAATCAATGTTTTTTAGATATTTGTGTTCCTTCACTAACGAACTTCAAACTTATTGTTTCAGTTTTAAATTTAGGATTTTTTTCCGGAATACATTAATTCCAACTGATTTTGTAAGTTGTAGATTTCACACATGAGTAGTTTAATACCTAACGGTTTATATAAAGAGTAGATATAAGGAGGTGTGGTATGAGTGTCAATGAGACAACTCTCCATCCAAGTCATAATATGTCAAAATAAACTAGTAAAGACCATAGTGCGGTCTTAAACACGAAGCCTTTGCTCAAACCGAACAGCAAGCTATAACCTGTATAAAGTGCCAAAAAAAATACTTGTCAATCAGTTAAACCATTGAAATGAAGAAACCAACGGTCTAATTTATATACAGTACAAGAAATGTGAAACACTTTTGAACAACTTCAACAAACGACAACTACCGAACATAACGTTTCTGACTTAGAACAGGTGCCAACAAATGCAGTTTATTTTTTTTATTAATTTATAATAACATTATATGTATGTTTCATAATAATACGTTATTATGATTGGCCAACTGCACAGCACGTGTTATTCCTTAACCAATTACATTTCACAATAAAACTTATCATTTATGATAACACGAAGTCCCATAATAAAGTTCACAGGCCTAGGTGAATTAAATAAAAGAAAAAAAATATTTAATTTGTGTTTTCATGATCCTAGCTAAAATAATGTAATTATAAGTCTAAATGCTTCTTTTTGTAACTTTATAGGGTTGTAAAAGCGTTGACCGTGTGCACATCATACAAAATGTACTTCGGTCAACGCTTTTACACCCTAATATAATGAAGTTACAAAAAGAAGCATTCATTTCTTAAATAAGAGGTAGTGTTTTTTTATCGAGTGGATTTAACATTATCTTACCTCCTATATCGTTATGGGACTACGATTGGTTACTAACACAACATGTAACTAATGTTATTAAAGCTTTAAAAATTACGTCACATACAGACAAATCGCGACACATCATGGAGTTATTTTTATAGTTATCAAATGTTTAATCGTGTCAGTCAAGTCTTTCAAGATTAATCGACAATTGTTAGAAAATTATCATACCACTTGGCTATTATTTTTTATGATAAAAGATGTTTTCAAGCAATCAAAACCCTCTAGTACTCTATTGACAATTTATACAAACAAAAAAGTCTGTGTCATAGCGCAATAAACTAATTCTGAGAAGAGTCTTTGTCATAGCTCAAAGAACTGATTTCAACTAAGCTTATTCAAGTCTTCTAAATCTAACCTGAGAATGACCCATTTTTGGTATAAAATTATTGTTATTTTTTTTTATTGTAGAATTAAATTGACATCAATAGTTACTGAGGGAAAGTTCAACATCCCATACACGGCCACACTGTATTAAACCTTTTCAATATCTCTCGACACCGACTAATGACACCTACAGTTTACAGGTAAAATGGATGGGTCGTCTCAAAGACAAAAAAAACATCCCGATTCTCATTGCGTAACATATTGGATTGGCGGTTATATACTGAGTTAACTATATATAGTTTCAGAATATATATTAACCAAATAAATAAATATATATATATATATCTATCATATAATCTTCTTATTTTGTATGTATTTAGAAGAAATTTCATGTTGAATGATAAAAAAAATTATACTGCAATCAGTATGCATCCCTTCAATTTAATGATTATGTGAGTCTTCACCAAATATTTGCCGCATGCTAGTAATGATCGTTGGTGTAATAGGTTTTATGAAATTTTTCAAAATTTGTAAAAAATAATTACTTTCAAGACCGTCCGTCCGTCCGTATCACACTTGTGAACACGACCAACTTGATGTTTTTTCACCGAACTTCACCTTAGTTGATGTACATATTCAATTTCTGGAGCGAAAATCACATAATGATTGTTAAAGTGGAAGGAAAATATCACATCTATTTTTCATCGACGGACTTCTCCGCTTGAAGATATCTTGTGAGAGTTGATGTTTTTCCTTGATGAATTTTAGAAAAAATATATAATTGACTTCTCGTTTCAAGGTTACAACATTTAAGAAGTGCATTTTTTTGGTACATAGTTGCGTATGATATTAAATTTATATTTTAAGTTGTTGGTTTATACTATAGAGTTTGTTTAAAACATTTCAAACTCTTTTTGGACAAGAAAACAACATACCTTGCCCCTCCGTCGTAGTGTCCTTCCCCCGTTCCTGAAAATGACCTTTTGGTTTCTTACAAGAAGTTGATAAAATTGTGTTGATTTTTTTTATACTCTGCCATTGCTATATTTTGTTTAGTTTTCATCGGGTCAATATTTTTTTCTCTATGTTCAATTCCGGTATATAGTTTTGGTTATAGAATAAAAAAGAAAAATGGGCCAAAGAGACAACAACACGACCATAGAGTAGACAACAGCAAAAGGTCAACAACTGGTCTTCAATTCAGCGAGAAATTCCCCAACTGGGGGGTGTCCTTCAGCTAGCCCCTCAACAAATATATATACTAGTTCAGTGATAATGAACGACATACTGAACTCCAATTTGTACACAAGAAACTAAAATTAAAAATCATACAAGACCAGAGGCTCCTGACTGAGGACAGGCGCAAAAATGCAGAAAACTTAATCGAGTGATTGGTGAATACAGAATTGAAGTGGAACATCAAATTGGTGAATTGAAAAGTATTGAGGACATTATGGAGGCACTCAAGGCCAAAACTGACAGTCATTGTGGAAACATGTGCTGCCCTTGCCAACAGACATAAAACATTGTTTGATTAAATATTTACTAAAATAAAACATGCTTTGTCCTTTTCATTTTTCCAAATTTCAACAGGACAGCTAAAAGCTCAACGTCTTAAAACATGAAATGTGACTTAGATAAATTAAAAAATCCATGTCATTTGGACTCTGTAGGAAAGTTGTATCATTGTCAATGAAAGCAATAAAATCAATAATGATCTCCCTGTTTTAGTTTTTGAGACGACCCCTCACATTTTACCTGTCGTAGTCGTTCTCAACTGTAGGTATCGAGAGATATTGAAAAGGTCTATTACGAGGACGACACTAAACACACAGTAGTAGAGCACGGGGTGTTTTATGGAGTTCAGTTCTTTGATTTCTTTACCGAATTCAACGAAGAAAAACTGTCGAAGCCAACATAAACATTCTTAACATTGCACTTTTTGAAATGGTACATGTATGACAAACAATTTATAATCTTTCCAACTAACAAATATCTATGTTCATATAATTATTATTTTTTTCTTGAATTTCGGCTTTCTCTATCAATAAAAAGCTACCACCAAGAGAAAGCACAGTAGTGTTAAAACACAAATCAATCAATCAATCTTATATATAGGACATAAAGGATAACTAGCTCCTTGTTGTGGGAAAACTATTAAAAGCTGATGTTGTTGGGGTTTTTTTTTGGGGGGGGATGTTATCAGAAATACAGTCATTTACTGACCATAGAAACTCCAATTTTGCAACATGATCTACTGCTTTATTTGAAATAATTCAAAATATTTCCATGTATGCGCAAAAAATCAGTTTATTGACCATTTAAAAATTGCATAACTGGAATACTGACTTTCAATTTGAAATGTCTTTACGCTTTGATATTTAATATTATATATGTGTTTCTATGCTTAACTATATTTTGCATGACCCTTATTATGGGTGTAATTTAGAAATAAAATTATATATATTCACGTGTGTTGATCATTCTTGAACACTGTTCACTGACATGGTGAAAATATGAGAAACGTATTGTATGTATGATCTGAGTAGTACTATGTTAATGTATGCATCATTGTCATTTTGCCTTGTTTCTTTTGTTTTCAACAAAATTGAGAATGGAAATGGGGAATGTGTCAAAGAGACAACAACCCGACCAAATAAAAAACAACAGCAGAAGGTCACCAACAGGTATTCAATGTAGCGAGAAATTCCCGCACCCGGAGGCGTCCTTCAGCTGGCCCCTAAACAAATATATACTAGTGACAATGAACGCCTTACTAATTTCCAAATTGTACCATGAAACTAAAATTATAATAATATAAGACATCGGACAATGACTTCTTTTAAACTGAGTTGAATTGTGCGAATTTCTGTTTCTTTGTTTATTCTTCATTGACAAGAGCTAGGGGTAGAGTTGAGATCTCACAAAACATGTTTATCCCCACCGTATGTTTGCGCCTTCCCAAGTCAGGAGCCTCTGGCCTTTGTTAGTCTTGTATGCTTGTTAATTTTAGTTTAGCAAAATTTCATTAAAATTACCAATTCTGTTAGTTGTGAGCCAAGAGTCCGTGTCGAAGAACGTACTTTGAACTATAATGATTTACTTAATACAAGTTGTCATTTTGGTCACAACTTGTCTCGCTGGCACTCATACCACATCTTCTTATATTTATATAATAATGACTTTTTATGATAACTTCCATATATACCTGATACATACAAACTATTCTGGGAACCCTCTCTGTGGTAGCGTGCCATGAGTTCGTTGGTTGGAATCAAGCGCAAGTCGAACTAAGAACTAAAAAATTGGTATTTCTTGCATCTCTGCTATAAGCACGCGGCATTGAAATGTAAGAACTAAACTAAAAACTGTTCGGTTAGAAGTCAGAATTATGAGTCTGGCAAGATGACATGTCTTCTTGTTGACTCTTTTCTTGTAAACTAGCATGTTAAAAATCCAAATAAGATTGTCGGTCTATTACAAAGCAAGGGTAGTATTCGCCATAAATTTACATAATTCTTATATGATTTACATATCTATTTGATATAGACTCTGTTGCATTTATGAGAAAATCCAGCAATGGGTGATATCGGGTTGTTTTTATCATCATCTCGATGGATACGTTTCAAGTAATCATGACAAAGAAAGATAACTCCAGTCATTTGAGTTGACAATCTAAAAAAACAGTTCTCAAATATTTCCTACTGTACAGCTATGGTTTTCCATGTTATTGACTTATAAATCTATATGCAGATAATGCATACAATGAGAAAAATTGTTCTCATCATAAATTACACATTTTGATACTAAACATATTGAGTTCTACGTTCGCGGAAAGAACACATTCATTTTTGTCCGCATTGTCTGAATGGCCATGAATGGCTGTCGCGATTTTATTTCTGTCATAGTAGGGTAATGTTGAGTAGATACGACACATGTTAATCGCAAAAATACCGTTACACATACAAATATATAACAAAACCTGCCATGTTTGACACAAAAACACATATACAAAACCATGTATGAGGTACAATGGAATCTATGGTCCTACTTCTAAATAATAATCGAAAAATATGTATAAAAATCTTTAATATAACTATTTTACATTTTTATTAAAATTTAAAAAAAAAATGAAGATGTGGTATGATTACCCGAAGACAACTCTTCACAAGAAGATATTAATAGCCATAGATCACCGTACAGCCTTTAAGATTAATGAACGATAACAATGTTTTTCTTACTATAAAAGGCAGATACAAAAATAGATATCCTTTAAATTTGATATAATTTTTCAGCCACATCTTAGGGGAAGGTGCTACGGTTGAAGTCATCAAACATTCGAGTCAGTTTTTTGTACTCATACTCCAAAATGAACCAATCAAAGTGTTGATTCGAGCATGTTTTTTGGCGAGGACCAGAAGATGAGTTAGCTTGAGAACTTCAAGGAAACATTAATTGAACAACTTGTAATAATTATTGCTAAGTAATAAAACAAAGAACTAGGGTGTAGATGGGGTTTATAGAATCATACAGTAGAGAAAAATAGACAAAAACGCATAATAAAGGAAAATCCAAAGTCAACCAATCAAAATGAAATAAGCAACAACAAAACATTAAAACGGAATAATTGGATGTTAAAATATCAAGAATAAATATAATGGACAAAAGTGCATTTTTGATGAAGGAATATGAAAATTTGCTATTCTATATTTAGCCGTAAAAAAACGCACGGCGAACCTATCTTTTTTTTTGATATTCTCAAAGCATTTACTAAAAGCTATCCGTTCTCGTATTTAATTTTAATTCGATTGTTCAGTTTAATTTCTTATCACATAGTAATGTTATTTCCTGTATAATCCATAAAAGATTAAAATGAGTCAATTTTGTTATAACTTATAGCTTGAGAAATTGCCCGTTATCTTATTTTTTTTTAACATATCACAATATATACTACATTTTGGCAAAGAATGAACAAATTCTATCATTTTTGATACAGACTCGGCCATGCCACCTTTATTGCTAGTTTTACACATACTACTAGAACACTCTAGAGAGATCGCGGGTCCGCGACTGAATTAAAGTAAATTCGGCTTATTTTCGCTTAGATTTTTGGTGTATGATAAAATCATGCTGATTATAAAATGCACAGCCTTTTCTCTGGCTTCGTAATCTTTCATGATGGTACGTTTTAATTCATATCATGCTGGCATGGTCCTTCATTTCTGTATTTTTTAATTTATTATAGACGATTTTTCTCAATTTATATTTGTTGTCGGTTATTCTCTATGCTGATTCTGTATAATTTTTTAGAAAATGTTTTGTTTTTCTCTCCGTACCTTAGCTTATTATTTAAATTATTTTTTCCGAAAATTGGCCAAAAAACAAAGCTCGGAGCAATAATCATCCCAATTCCACCAATGGATCTTGTGAACAACGCAGCGAGAAAATCTCACAGCTGAGCTTTAGCCAACCCTTACAATACTGAGTCCCTCATATGGATGTCTTAGTAATCATATAATCCCAATATGTTTTTGACAATATAATCACATTTGCACAAAGTAGTCAAATAATCAAAAATACAGTCTTATATTATCAAATGATCCAGTAATCACTTAGAAAACGGCAAAATAATCACATAATCAAACACCCCATGAGGATGATTGATACTACAATATTGTATACTAGTTCAGCGAAATGGAGTCAGGACGATATATAATACATATTAGTTGACCAGGTCATCATCTTGATCCGACCTAACCATGTAGGCAATTTAACAAGAATGTATATCTATTGTAAATAGTAGACTAGTTGACCTGGTCATGACCTTAGATGCCCCCTGGCTGGCTGACAGTATACGTGCACACGTACTTATACTAATACAGTCTACAGAATATATTTTATATATCATTGATGGACACATATATTTAATGTAAGTATTTATACATAGATGCAAATTTTAAATTGTATATGTAACATATATTTCTATTATTTAGGTGATCGAAAGAGAGTAGTTGTTTATATATATTGATAATTTAATTTAAAATGTTATCATGACCGCAGGTGTTTGGGACATGCACCCCCGGTTTTGGGATCGAATGGATTATAATTTTTCTTTTTTTTAATATCTATAATTTTCAAATTTTATAGACTTATAACAGGTTTTGTAAACCTATAACCGGTCACTTAAAATATTTTTCTACTATCAGATGTCCAATCACTCAATCAGGCGAAAATACTTTTGTACTAAAGATGTTCTTGGTTGGTTTTTTTTTGCTGATACAGGTAAAATATTTTGGAGGTAGAGTTTTATACCTGAGACATTCAGATTTAAATTACTTATAACTGTAAGTACAACAGTCTTATAGTTTTCTTTTTCTTACATTTATCTAGACTACATGTGTTTTATTATGATTATTAGATTATTACTGATTCAGTCGGTAGAAGTTGGGTTTAGGGGAAAGAGGAAAAGGGGGAAATGTCTTTCTTTGAAAGGAATATGTATTTAACTTCAAGTCTTAAAAATCAATTGGCTTGCTTTGCTTGGCAATAGCTATATATTTAATTTTATGCCAACTACCTATCCCCCAAACCTTACCCCCTTCCATTTTTTTAGGTAAAACTTCGTAGACGATTTTTTAATGGTGACATATGGTCTGAACCCCTCCCAATTTTATCCTTATCATTGGTTTGGAACCACATCCCTCCCACTTATTGAAAATGGCTGGATCCGCAACTGCTATGGATTTTTGTCCAGGGACTCGTTATTTTTTATCATGTCGAGTCCAACAGATAGAAGCTTAAATTTTCTTGCTATATCATATAATCAATTTGGTCCCCAGTTGACAAAATAGAACGAGGCTTTACAATGTACCATTAAAGATAGATTTGAAACTTTGTTATAAAATGATGTTAATGTGCTCAGTTTACAATCTTGGTGCACCAATCTTGGTCCTCAGTTTATACAGCATTTTACAATCTTGGTGTCAGTTTCGAAAATAATGAGTCTAGACAGAATCCTAAGAGTTAAGATTTGTATGGACACATTTCCTATTTATTCTTTTAAAAACTATGAAAAATTAATTATATTTTATAAAATTTAAAATTTGACTTTTAAAAGAATATATATTAAAATTATGAAAAATAAAGTAGGTAAAATTGTTAATGGCACGTTTAATGCTAAACTGATAAAACAATTATTAATATCTGCCAAAAAGGTAAAAGACAAAAAAAAACAAGAGAAGCAAGCATCTTTAGTGTGATGATGAAAAACTTGATTATTATCATTTATCAGAAAAAATCTCTTTCAAGGGTGTGGATGGGGCTTACAGAATAGAAAATTTTTGGAAAAGTGCAGAATAAAGGCCGAAAGTTTAAAGAATAGAGAGAGAAAAAATAAGAATAGAGAATAAATGGGATGCGTCAATGTAAAGAATAAAGAAAAACCAATACCACATAGTAAGCTATATGTAGAACGCCCTGAAATGACAAATGCAATTTAATGCAAAGGAGAAAACTAACAGCATGTTAAGTCATTTAGTTTTAAATATATGGAGTTAATGAGGGTCTTGATGAGTTTACAGAGTAGAAAACAAAGGGATGTGAAGGACAGGAAAATTCCCTTATATAAGGTGGTACCAAACAACTTGACTATTATCAAATTGGCTCGTTTAATTTTCAGAAAGTTTTGACCAAAATATTTACTTAATTTGACCCGTTTGACAATGTCTGGAGAAAAAATCTTGAACAACACACTTAATGAAAAAAAATTGTATTGTAGCAGTTTCATTTAACAGACAATAATTTTGATCATTAGATAGATAGATAGTTTATTCTCATAAAACCATGCAAGTACAAAGGTTACAGAGAAGTTGAAAAATAATATACATATAAAACAAATTATGCATTTAAAATGCATAAAATTCAAAAATTTCGGATGAGATAACATATTAAAGAATATATATATAGATTTTGATAGTCAAGTGTAATAGTTAAAATTGTATAAAGAAATACTTCCTATAAGTATAGGTATGGTATATAAATTATGGTTGTTAAGAAGGAGTGAGCTTACTATTAATACATCTTATAAAATTGCAGAGATTTCTAAGTGTCTTTGGTTTTTTTTCAATTAAACAGTTTGTTTAATGCAATAGTGTTATGTCTTGGTATTAGTTCATTTGGGATGAATCTTCTTCTTTCATCTTGTAAAGCCGGGCAAACAAAAATATAGTGGTATTCGTCTCCGATATCACTTTTCGTACATATTGAACATTTTCTATCGCTTTTGTCAATGTTATACCATCTCCCCTTTTCTATTGGCAGTGAATGATTCGATGTTCGGAATTTACAAAGTGTATATATATCTCGGTCATTTATGATGTTGAAATAATTCTCAAATTCAAAATTTTCCTTAAAGAGCCTATATATATATAGTAATGCATTTTGATGTGCTCTGAATAGCTGAATTCCAACTTTGTTTAAACTGGTCAATTAATCTAAGTTTGATACTTTTTGGTAACCATTTGGTGAGGTCTGTATTTTGCACATAAAATAAATTTGAAAATCCGGCATTGTCCAATATATTTTTAATGTTCTTTATCCATAAAATATCATCATTGTGTGTGTGATATCGGGAATATACAAACTTGTATAAGATTGATGATAACTTATTTTCATCTATAAGCAGCCTGCACCAATATGTTATCATTCGACATTTAATGCTTATTTCCAATGGGTATCGTCCAGTTTCACCGTACACAATCATGCTTGGGGTAGATCTCTTGAGGTGTAGTAAATGCTTTAAAAATTTAAGATGAACTTGTTCAATAATGTCATTTTTTCCAAATCCCCATACTTCACATCCGTATAGAAGAATTGGTTTCACCAGTTTGTCAAATAACTCTAATTGGCATTCAATTGATAAATTACACTGCCTTCCTTTTTTAATAACGTTGTACATAGCTTTTGTTGCTTTTTCTGATAGTATTTTCTTTGCTGTGTTGAAGGATCCGGATCTTGTTAACAATAGTCCAAGGTAGTTAAATTCTTTCACTATTTCAATTTCATTTTCTTCATAAATGAAATTAATATTATTAGGCTGTCTTCCTTTAGAAAAAATTAAAACTTTAGTCTTAGATGTATTTACTTTAAGTTTCCAAGTATCACAATATTCACTGAAGCAATTTAATTGCATTTGAAGGTCTTCCTTTGTTTCAGACATTAGAACAGTATCATCGGCATATAATAAAATGAACAGCTTTAAATAGATATTGAGGCTAGTTTCAAGGGAGTTCGATATTGATGACAAACCTTTCACATTATGTGATAGCAAAAAATCAGTGAGGTCATTGATATATAGAGAGAATAATAGAGGGGAAAGATTTTCTCCTTGTCTAACTCCAGTATTACATGGGAAAAAATCAGATTTTTGATTATTGTATATAACTCTTGATTTTATATTGTTGTACATACTATGTATTACTGTATGCATTTTTCCATCAATGTGATTCAATGCCATCTTAAACCATAGGCCGTTTCTCCAAACTGTGTCGAACGCCTTAGCAAAATCAATAAAAACACAGAATAACTTTTTCTTTTGCGATCTAGCTAGGTCGAATAGGCTTTGTAATATAAATATGTTATCTGTTGTTGAATATTTTTTCCTAAAGCCACTTTGATTGTTATGTATTATTGAAAAGGTGTCGAAATATTTCGTTAATCGTTCATTTAGGATGGACGTAAACAGTTTTCCAAAACAGCTAAGAATAGTGATAGGTCTATAGTTTTGAGGGTCTTGTTGATTGCCTTTATTTTTGAATAAAGGGTGTATATTTCCAGATAACCAACTGTCTGGTATGATTCCTGTATCAAATATAAGATTGAATAACTTTACAAAGATATTAATGATTTCTGTTGAAGCAGACGTAGCTTTGAAGAATTCGTTTATAATCAGGTCATCGCCGCTTGCCTTGTTATTTTTCAATTTTTTTATATTTCTTATTATTTCCTCGGGCGTAATCATTTCATTTAATAGATTATTTTCGACATTTCTTTCAATCTCTTCATAGTTAAGCTCTTGTTCTTCTTCTATGTTTTCTTGATTTAAATTTTTGAAGAAATCATAAAGTTTTTAAATTGAAATATTAGGTTGTTTCTTTCTAGAGCCTCCATTTAGAATTTTCCAGTATTCTTTTGAGTTCGTGGTTTTCATATTTTTCATATCATTTCGCACATTTTTCCTATACTTTTTTATGTTTCTGTTCATGGTATTTTTGTATAGTCTTTCACTGCGTTTTTTATTTTCCTGGTTTACAATGGATTTGTTAAATTTATATTTTCTTCTGTATTTTCTCGCATTTTTCCGAGCAATTTTACAATCTATGTTAAACCATGGTTTTTCATCTTGCGATCTTGTACTCTGAGGGGTATTTTCGTTCTTTGACTTGTTTTTTGAGATTCCGAACGTTTTCTTCGCAGAAGTCACAAATATGTTCGTAATAGTTTCTACAGCTTTGTTTATAAAAATGTTTGAATCAGTAGGACAAGATTTGGTTTCTTCAAGATAACTTTGTAATTCAGAAATCTTTTCTCTGTCTAAATTTATAATAAAATCTTCTTTCTTGTTTATATCCCATTTTTTTATTTTCTCTCCGCTCATCGAGTTTATCGGTACTGATCCATATTCACATGTACATTTATTTATGTCGACATCTATATATATAGGGCTGTGGATATCGGAATATAAACAACTAAAATCTAAAACCTTCGAATTTGAGATAATGTTAATAAAATCTAGCGACCCTATGAAATAATCAACAACAGCAGCATTTTTGCTCGTCCGTTCCCCCGTCATATTTTCTCCTATGCGGCCGTTTATAATATACATATTTGTAAATTTACATAAATCAAGTAATAGTTTCCCATAATTATTTTTTGTTTTATCTTTATTATTTCTTGCTATCGGTATGTTGTAGATTTCGAATTTGTAGGTGTCGTTTTCTGTGATTTCCGGTAAATTCAGAATATCAGAAATATCATTTCCATCAGTTGGGATAAAATCAGCATCAGTCGATGTTCTACTGTTGAAATCGCCATTTAAGCACACATATTTGTATTTAGTTGAAAATTTTAGAATATCAGTTTCGATTTCGCGAAAGGCGTCGGGTGAACTATATTTAGTGTTTTCCGGTGGAATATAAACAGACCCAATGGCTATTTCAGCATCAAGTTTAGTATATGATGATGAGATTTCAAACCATATAACAAAATTACTATCACTCGAGAGGAACTTAATATGTTCGCATAATTTTTCTTTATAAAGAACCATAAGTCCACCAGATTTTCTAAATGTCATATCGTGTCTGTTTTTCATTTTACTGATATAGCCAGGTACGAAAATTTCATCACAATTGTCAGTTTTACTTTCTTGAAGACATATTATATCATAACGATTAATTAATTCTATAAATTCAGGATATTGTAGTCGTTTCTTTATGCCACAGACATTTAAACTAAGAATATTTAATTTACAAACACTATTGTTAACAGAGACACAATAACATCTTTTTTCATTTTCTTCAGCTACTCCTTCTTTGTGCCCCTATTCTTGTTCTGACCCATGTCTTGCTCGTTTTTGTGATTTCCTGTTGTCTGTTGGTGGTGTTCCTGAGAGGGAAGTCGACTGTTCGGTTTTTTGTTCACCAGGTGATTGTTTCTTAATTTCCGGTTTATAAATATTTCCCTCGATAAAAAGCTTATCTTTTATCATGTATGCTCTTTTTCCTTTTTTCTTTGCCTCTTTCATCACGGGGTACAATTTTTTTCTTCTCTCTTCAATCTCTCTTGGGAACTGAGTATTTATGCCAAAGTTTGGTTTATTTTTTAGTTTTGGTCCGGAATATAATACGGATTGCAGATCTTCGTAAAAAATAAAGCTCGCCACAATAGGTCTGTGCCTGCCATTGTTATCTTTTTGTCCAAATCGATGAACGGTTCCAAGTTGAATTTCTTTTCTAATATCGAGTTCTTCCCTTATAAATTTATGCAGCACTTGTTTGGTGTTTTCTTCAGCAGACTCTTCGAGACCTGTAAATACCAAATTATTCCTCATAGACCTGCATTGTAGATCTAGTATTTTCTCTTTTAATTCTGTTGTATTTTTTTCAGCATCTCTTATATCCAATACATCTTTCTGCAACTGTCTAATTTTGTTATCTTGAGCAGAATTTTCACCACGTAATTCTTCATACTTGTTACTTATAAAATTGGCATTATTCTCCAGGTCAGCGGTTTTCGTTTTTAGTTCGATAATGTCACTTTTCATTGTATCGACTTTCCTAGTTAACTGACCTAGCGCTGTTTCGATGTTTTCTATTCGGTCAGTTCGGGCTTCGATCACGGTTAATCGGCTATCTATTTTTGTTAATAGCTCAAACAGTTCATTGGTTAGATCGGGCGCTTCTGACATTTTAGTATTTATTCTTATTTTCACTCAAGTTTAATATATATTGAATAGTCAATAGAGAGGAAATCTAAATTTTAAAAAGTTATTCCTACGTCGCTAAGACGTTACCACGGTACAACAATTAAACAATGGCTTCATAGAAGAGTAGAAAATCGTTGTTCATGTATTTTCAATATAACGTTCGTTTTAGCACAATCTGGAACTTGTAGCGTAAACACAACGATGTACTATAAAAAGTTAAGTAACTGACCTGGTTTTCTGTTTATATAGAATTTTTTTTCACGCAAAAATGTTCTTTTCTAGCGCAGCAAATTTTAGCGTTGCCTCGATCGTAGTTACCTCATCATTAAGAAGCTTAATATTTCATTAACAATAGCGTTAAGCTGATTTTTATAGAATTATCTCTCCGTAGTGTTACTTACTACCTAAAAGGGCAAAAATGACAAAGAATAGAAGAATGAAGGTAAAAAAAAAGAATATAAAAGATAATAGTGGGGTACTGGAATATAAGGAACATGGAATAGTAAGAAACATTTATAAAGAATAGAGAAAACAAAGAATATAGAAATCAAAGGACCCCATCTAGACCCTCATCTATATGTAGCCTCTATATCACTAAAAGTGTGGCAAGCCAAAGTGGACAAAAAGAGCTATTTTCTAATATTAGAAATTCTTGGCTCCTTTGACACCATACATAGTCGGAAATACTTGTAATATGAAGTATAAATGTTACGTGTTTAGTACTTGATGAATTTGTCTTTGAAACAATCTTTTTTCCACAGAAAACTGTATTGTTTGTCATTATCGATCCGTGTCTTACATTATATGTTTCGCGAATGTTCAGTCGACGTACTACACGCTAAATTAAAAAACCTCTTTAGTTCACCCCTTGCCTCGAATTGTACCACAATTTCGCAGACATCTACTAGTATAGATAATTTAATTCTTTAATCAAAGTTAAGGTCAAGTTACAGTAAATGGGCTATGTCACAGATTTCAGTAAAATTTGGTATACAACTCTGGCTAGCTGAACTTCAACTGAAAATCGAAAAAATATTGCATTTATCTCAATTTTCATTTGAAATATTAGTGATTGAACTCTTACAAAATGGATGATCATTTGTATAGAAAGCACATAAAATATGCGAAAACCCTTCTAAAATTTGTCTTAAAATCGCCAAATCTCTAACTCTACTCCACCAGGCTCAAGCTAGCAGCCACTCGCTAGCAGCCACTTCGCTAGCAGCCAGTTTTCAGATATGTCTATAAACCCAAAAGTTGCAAAAGATTCAAACGTACTTTAAATGTTTTTATCAATCGTATAATCACAAAATAATCTGTTTTTATATATGAGTGAGCAGCCGAAGACACTACTTAATTTTTTTTTTCTTCAAATTAACATGTAATTTCCTGTTCATTACTTTATTCGCTTTTAATATACCAAACAGCGTAATGCGCGCAATTTTAAATAGTAATGACATCGACATGACATCGACTTTTCCATAAGAAATCAATTTTGTTATATTGTAAGAAATAGCTTTCCATAGTCTCGACATCCTGTCAAGTAGTTCCTAAAAAGTATCAATATTATAGTTTTGCATAACAAGAATAAATATTACACTCGTGCTTTGCTATTTTTTTGTCAATCAAATTTGTTTTGACAAAAGATTCTACTTCTGAACAAGCGGAATGCGCTCACATTTGATTATACGAAAGGTTTATTTGTTGTACTTAATGTATGGTGTGCACAGAAAATATAAATTAGCAATTTATAAAAGAAACCTACCTTTGGACCTATGGTGAAATTTTCCCATCTTGGCCATTTGGCCCATTGGACCTTAGACCATTACCTATCATTTGCACCTAGTGGGTAAAAAAGTATTGCCGTAGGGAATTTTTGACAGACTTTTGAAAAGTTGGGGTAGGCATGTTTGACCCTTAAGACCTAAGTTCGGACCTATGGTGAAGACAAACTATGAGTTGTCCCACCTGGACCTTTTGACCCATTGGACCCTAGCCCATTACCTACCATTTCCAGCTAGTGGCTAAAAATGTATTGCCGTAGGGAATTTTTTACACTCTTTTAAAAATTGGGGTAAGGCATTTTTTTTTAATCTAACTTTGGACCCATGGTGAGGACAAACCATGAGTTGTCCCACCTGGACCTTTTGACCCATTAGACCTTAGACCATTACCTATCATTTGCACCTAGTGGGTAAAAAAGTATTGCCGTAGGGAATTTTTGACAGACTTTTGAAAAGTTGGGGTAGGCATGTTTGACCCTTAAGACCTAAGTTCGGACCTATGGTGAAGACAAACTATGTGTTGTCCCACCTGGACCTTTTGGCCCATTGGACTCTAGCCCATTACCTACCATTTCCACCTCGTGGCTAAAAAAGTATTGCCGTAGGGAATTTTTTACACTCTTTTAAAAATTGGGGTAAGGCATTTTTTTTAAATCTAACTTTGGACCCATGGTGAGGACAAACCATGAGTTGTCCCACCTGGACCTTTTGACCCATTAGACCTTAGACCATTACCTATCATTTGCACCTAGTGGGTAAAAAAGTATTGCCGTAGGGAATATTTGACAGACTTTTGAAAAGTTAGGGTAGGCATGTTTGACCCTTAAGACCTAAGTTCGGACTTATGGTGAAGACAAACAATGAGTTGTCCCACCTGGACCTTTTGGCCCATTGGACCCTAGCCCGTTACCTACCATTTCCACCTAGTGGCTAAAAAAGTATTGCCGTAGGGAATTTTTTACACTCTTTTAAAAATTAGGGTAAGGCATTTTTTTTTAAATCTAACTTTGGACCCATGGTGAGGACAAACCATGAGTTGTCCCACCTGGACCTTTTGACTCATTAGACCTTAGACCATTACCTATCATTTGCACCTAGTGGGTAAAAAAGTATTGCCGTAGCGAATTTTTGACAGACTTTTGAAAAGTTGGGGTAGGCATGTTTGACCCTTAAGACCTAAGTTCGGACCTATGGTGAAGACAAACTATGAGTTGTCCCACCTGGACCTTTTGGCCCATTGGACCCTAGCCCATTACCTATCATTTCCACCTAGTGGCTAAAAAAGTATTGCCGTAGGGAATTTTTTACACTCTTTTAAAAATTGGGTTAAGGCATTTTTTTTTTAAATCTAACTTTGGACCCATGGTGAGGACAAACCATGAGTTGTCCCACCTGGACCTTTTGACCCATTGGACCCTAGCCCATTACCTACCATTTCCAGCTAGTGGCTAAAAATGTATTGCCGTAGGGAATTTTTTACACTCTTTTAAAAATTGGGGTAAGGCATTTGTTTTAATTCTAACTTTGGACCCATGGTGAGGACAAACCATGAGTTGTCCCACCTGGACCTTTTGACCCATTAGACCTTAGACCATTACCTATCATTTGCACCTAGTGGGTAAAAAAGTATTGCCGTAGCGAATTTTTGACAGACTTTTGAAAAGTTGGGGTAGGCATGTTTGACCCTTAAGACCTAAGTTCGGACCTATGGTGAAGACAAACTATGAGTTGTCCCACCTGGACCTTTTGGCCCATTGGACTCTAGCCCATTACCTACCATTTCCACCTCGTGGCTAAAAAAGTATTGCCGTAGGGAATTTTTTACACTCTTTTAAAAATTGGGGTAAGGCATTTTTTTTAAATCTAACTTTGGACCCATGGTGAGGACAAACCATGAGTTGTCCCACCTGGACCTTTTGACCCATTAGACCTTAGACCATTACCTATCATTTGCACCTAGTGAGTAAAAAAGTATTGCCGTAGGGAATATTTGACAGACTTTTGAAAAGTTAGGGTAGGCATGTTTGACCCTTAAGACCTAAGTTCGGACTTATGGTGAAGACAAACTATGAGTTGTCCCACCTGGACCTTTTGGCCCATTGGACCCTAGCCCATTACCTACCATTTCCACCTAGTGGCTAAAAAAGTATTGCCGTAGGGAATTTTTTACACTCTTTTAAAAATTGGGGTAAGGCATTTTTTTTAAAATCTAACTTTGGACCCATGGTGAGGACAAACCATGAGTTGTCCCACCTGGACCTTTTGACCCATTAGACCTTAGACCATTACCTATCATTTGCACCTAGTGGGTAAAAAAGTATTGCCGTAGGGAATTTTTGACAGACTTTTGAAAAGTTGGGGTAGGCATGTTTGACCCTTAAGACCTAAGTTCGGACCTATGGTGAAGACAAACTATGAGTTGTCCCACCTGGACCTTTTGGCCCATTGGACCCTAGCCCATTACCTATCATTTCCACCTAGTGGCTAAAAAAGTATTGCCGTAGGGAATTTTTTACACTCTTTTAAAAATTGGGGTAAGCATTTTTTTTTTTAATCTAACTTTGGACCCATGGTGAGGACAAACCATGAGTTGTCCCACCTGGACCTTTTGACCCATTAGACCTTAGACCATTACCTATCATTTGCACCTAGTGGGTAAAAAAGTATTGCCGTAGGGAATTTTTGACAGACTTTTGAAAAGTTGGGGTAGGCATGTTTGACCCTTAAGACCTAAGTTCGGACCTATGGTGAAGACAAACTATGAGTTGTCCCACCTGGACCTTTTGGCCCATTGGACCCTAGCCCATTACCTACCATTTCCAGCTAGTGGCTAAAAATGTATTGCCGTAGGGAATTTTTTACACTCTTTTAAAAATTGGGGTAAGGCATTTTTTTTTAAATCTAACTTTGGACCCATGGTGAGGACAAACCATGAGTTGTCCCACCTGGACCTTTTGACCCATTAGACCTTAGACCATTAACTATCATTTGCACCTAGTGGGTAAAAAAGTATTGCCGTAGGGAATTTTTGACAGACTTTTGAAAAGTTAGGGTAGGCATATTTGACCCTTAAGACCTAAGTTCGGATTTATTGGGAAGACAAACTATGAGTTGTCCCACCTGGACCTTTTGGCCCATTGGACCCTAGCCCATTACCTACCATTTCCACCTAGTGGCTAAAAACGTATTGCCGTAGGGAATTTTTTACACTCTTTAAAAATTGGGGTAAGGCATTTTTTTTTAAATCTAACTTTGGACCCATGGTGAGGACAAACCATGAGTTGTCCCACCTGGACCTTTTGACCCATTAGACCTTAGACCATTACCTATCATTTGCACCTAGTGGGTAAAAAAGTATTGCCGTAGCGAATTTTTGACAGACTTTTGAAAAGTTGGGGTAGGCATGTTTGACCCTTAAGACCTAAGTTCGGACCTATGGTGAAGACAAACTATGAGTTGTCCCACCTGGACCTTTTGGCCCATTGGACTCTAGACCATTACCTATCATTTCCACCTAGTGGCTAAAAAAGTATTGCCGTAGGGATTTTTTTACACTCTTTTAAAAATTGGGGTAAGGCATTTTTTTTTTTAATCTAACTTTGGACCCATGGTGAGGACAAACCATGAGTTGTCCCACCTGGACCTTTTGACCCATTAGACCTTAGACCATTACCTATCATTTGCACCTAGTGGGTAAAAAAGTATTGCCGTAGGGAATTTTTGACAGACTTTTGAAAAGTTAGGGTAGGCATATTTGACCCTTAAGACCTAAGTTCGGATTTATGGGGAAGACAAACTATGAGTTGTCCCACCTGGACCTTTTGGCCCATTGGACCCTAGCCCATTACCTACCATTTCCACCTAGTGGCTAAAAAAGTATTGCCGTAGGGAATTTTTTACACTCTTTTAAAAATTGGGGTAAGGCATTTTTTTTAAAATCTAACTTTGGACCCATGGTGAGGACAAACCATGAGTTGTCCCACCTGGACATTTTGACCCATTAGACCTTAGACCATTACCTATCATTTGCACCTAGTGGGTAAAAAAGTATTGCCGTAACGAATTTTTGACAGACTTTTGAAAAGTTGGGGTAGGCATGTTTGACCCTTAAGACCTAAGTTCGGACCTATGGTGAAGACAAACTATGAGTTGTCCCACCTGGACCTTTTGGCCCATTGGACCCTAGCCCATTACCTACCATTTCCACCTAGTGGCTAAAAAAGTATTGCCGTAGGGAATTTTTTACACTCTTTTAAAAATTGGGGTAAGGCATTTTTTTAAAATCTAACTTTGGACCCATGGTAAGGACAAACCATGAGTTGTCCCACCTGGTCCTTTTGACCCATTAGACCTTAGACCATTACCTATAATTTGCACCTAGTGGGTAAAAAAAGTATTGCCGTAGGGAATATTTGACAGACTTTTGAAAAGTTAGGGTAGGCATGTTTGACCCTTAAGACCTAAGTTCGGACCTATGGTGAAGACAAACTATGAGTTGTACCACCTGGACCCTTTGGCCCATTGGACCCTAGCCCATTACCTACCATTTCCACCTAGTGGCTAAAAAAGTATTGCCGTAGGGAATTTTTTACACTCTTTTAAAAATTGGGGTAAGGCATTTTTTTTTAAATCTAACTTTGGACCCATGGTGAGGACAAACCATGAGTTGTCCCACCTGGACCTTTTGACCCATTAGACCTTAGACCATTACCTATCATTTGCACCTATTGGGTAAAAAAGTATTGCCGTAGGGAATATTTGACAGACTTTTGAAAAGTTGGGGTAGGCATGTTTGACCCTTAAGACCTAAGTTCGGACCTATGGTGAAGACAAACTATGAGTTGTCCCACCTGGACCTTTTGGCCCATTGAACCCTAGCCCATTACCTACCATTTCCACCTAGTGGCTAAAAAAGTATTGCCGTAGGGAATTTTTTACACTCTTTTAAAAATTGGGGTAAGGCATTTTTTTTAAATCTAACTTTGGACCCATGGTGAGGACAAACCATGAGTTTTCCCACCTGGACCTTTTGACCCATTAGACCTTAGACCATTACCTATCATTTGCACCTAGTGGGTAAAAAAGTATTGCCGTAGCGAATTTTTGACAGACTTTTGAAAAGTTGGGGTAGGCATGTTTGACCCTTAAGACCTAAGTTCGGACCTATGGTGAAGACAAACTATGAGTTGTCCCACCTGGACCTTTTGGCCCATTGGACCCTAGCTCATTACCTATCATTTCCAGCTAGTGGCTAAAAAAAGTATTGCCGTAGGGAATTTTTTACACTCTTTTAAAAATTGGGGTAAGGCATTTTTTTTTTTAAATCTAACTTTGGACCCATGGTGAGGACAAACCATGAGTTGTCCCACCTGGTCCTTTTGACCCATTAGACCTTAGACCATTACCTATCATTTGCACTTAGTGGGTAAAAAAGTATTGCCGTAGCGAATTTTTGACAGACTTTTGAAAAGTTGGGGTAGGCATGTTTGACCCTTAAGACCTAAGTTCGGACCTATGGTGAAGACAAACTATGAGTTGTACCACCTGGACCCTTTGGCCCATTGGACCCTAGCCCATTACCTACCATTTCCACCTAGTGGCTAAAAAAGTATTGCCGTAGGGAATTTTTTACACTCTTTTAAAAATTGGGGTAAGGCATTTTTTTTAAATCTAACTTTGGACCCATGGTGAGGACAAACCATGAGTTGTCCCACCTGGACCTTTTGACCCATTAGACCTTAGACCATTACCTATCATTTGCACCTAGTGGGTAAAAAAGTATTGCCGTAGGGAATTTTTGACAGACTTTTGAAAAGTTGGGGTAGGCATGTTTGACCCTTAAGACCTAAGTTCGGACCTATGGTGAAGACAAACTATGAGTTGTCCCACCTGGAACTTTTGGCCCATTGGACCCTAGTCCATTACCTACCATTTCCACATAGTGGCTAAAAAAGTATTGCCGTAGGGAATTTTTTACACTCTTTTAAAAATTGGGGTAAGGCATTTTTTTTTTAATCTCACTTTGGACCCATGGTGAGGACAAACCATGAGTTGTCCCACCTAGACCTTTTGACCCATTAGACCTTAGACCATTACCTATCATTTGCACCTAGTGGGTAAAAAAGTATTGCCGTAGGGAATTTTTGACAGCTTTTAAAAGATTAGGGGTAGGCCAATAGAACTTTGCAAATTGAAAGCTATGGTATGAAAAATCCATGCGCACTGGGTATGATTACCACGACTTTCGTGGACGGTAGGATTGACAGTGTCAAGATATGATTTTTAGGACCAAAACAATTGTGTTTAATAAATTGAATTGGGGATGGTGGTTGGGGTAACCTAAATTGATCTTGTTTATTGTTGGGATGAAGACATGGATCCAATAGCGGACATGGAGTAAGTTGTTGAAAATGTCAAATCCCTGAGAGGTATTACCAAAATGAACCACCTTTGATGGTACTCCCGGTTTGGGAAAGATCAGTTGGTTGAGTTGATTGTAACAGAAGAAACCAACCTTAAATATCAGTGCTTCCGAAACCCAAGACGAGGAAGACGATTATCACCCAGGCAAAAAACTTGGGTTGAAAGGTATTAGCAGGCTGTCGATAGTGCATCCGCCAACGAAAGCCTTGAAAGAGGCATATACTACCTGGAAGATGACCCCCATTATTGCTATGGATGTGCAGACTTTCCTTGACGTCTCTCATATGTCACTGGAGGAACTTATAACAATTTGGACATTGAAAGGAGCAAAAATCAATGTGGTGCTACACTGTACCTTTGTGAATATTAATCCATCAGGTAATGCAGATGATGAGAACAAGGGATACTTTCACTCGAGATTTTCACCGAGGCCACGATCTTAGCTGAAACCCTTGATTAGATGGACAAAAAGATCGGAGTAAAGATTGCCCAGTGAACCTCTGAAAATGTGGCTGAACATTGAAAGCAATTGTAAAACTTCAAGTCAATATTAACAAACACCGGCCGCTGGGAGGGTCACAGTACTTTGAAAGAAGGCTGTAAACAATATGAAAAAACTGATGAGGATTGTTTTAAGTGGGCCATACTTTCAGCCTTGCACCATGACGAGGTATACCCAAAACATACAGACATGATAATACAGTACCACCGTGGCAGGAAGAGCTCAATCTGAAAAAAAGATGTAGTTCTCGGTCAGCCTTAAGGGTATTGGTAAGATTGAGAAGGTCAATTCAACCCTGACAGTCAATGTATTATAAATTAACGACAATGAAGTATACCCGCTGCGCATATTAGACGTTAGCGAACAGCGGGAGAGAGACATCAACTTGGTGCTGATAAAAAAGGTCTTGGCTGGTGTTGAGCCAGACTTCGGACCACAATTGTGAGACCCGCCTGTGCTACAGGTGCGTGAACCAGTTCATTAAAGAAGTCCTGGAGACCCACAAAGACTGTTGCGTCAACCACAAGGCGGTTAAGATCGATCTGCCCAAGCTTATTAAGGAAGGGACCTACCAGACCTTTGACAACACTCACTCGATAGGAGTCCCTTTCGTGGTGTTCGCGGAATTTTAGTGTTTAACCGAGAAGGTTGAAACCAGGATTTATTAACCACATACGAAAGCCTACCAAAAGCACATGCCTTCGTGTTTCTGCTACCCCATCAAGTGCTTTGACGACAAGGCGTATACCAAGGCACCAGTTCTGTATGTCATGCAAAAGCCGAACGAAGATGTGGCACATATCTTTGTTGAATGCCTTGAGAGAAAACAATCAAGGCCATTTACACCTGAAACTATCTTATGCAGCATATGGTCTTGACGAAAGAGGACAAGAAAACCACCAGGAGGCCACGCAGAGTTGGTTGTGTGATTGTTCGCTTGGTGAGGACAAGATGAGGGATTACTGCCACTTTACCGCAAATACAGGGGCGCAGCACATAACCAGTGTTACCTGAAGTACAAAATGTTTATACCTGTATTTTTCACAATCTGGCCGGGTATGATAGTTATCTGTTCATTAAGAACCTTGGATCGACACCGGGGCAGCTCACATGCATTCCCAATTCGGAGGAAAAGTACATCTCGTTTAGCAAGACATTCCAGGTGAGCGAATACAAGATGAAAGACGGGGAAATGAAACCCCTTCACCAGAGTTTGAGGTTTGGACAGTCTCAAATTTATGATTGCGAGCCTGAATGAACTCAAGTCCAACAGCAGCCTTCAAGAATGTATTTGGTAGAGGAACGTTTGATCCCGAATTGTACCGGGTGATACCCGCGGAGTCCGAAAACGGTCGGAAAATCACACTGCGCGAGGTCATAGACAGGCGTAAGCTAGAATACATTGTGTCACACCGCGAATATTTTGAGCTGGGAAGCAGGCTTATAAAAGGGAAGAAGCTGGACAAGAACGCACATCTGACACTCATACAGGGCTACCTTGCGCAGGAGTGCCCAACCTACATAGCTATCCTGGTACTGTCACGACACTGGTATCAACTGACAAGCCCATTTGGATCGCTGGAGGTCAATGGCAGCACGATCAACAAGGACAATGAGCACGCCGGGTGCTCACAGAGAGTCAAGGAAGTCATAGATGGAGGTAATGATAAACCTGCTGACGCGCCGGGGAAGTCTCTTGATGAAGGTTTACTCTTGCGAAAGGGTGTGTACCCTTATGACTATGTAAATGGGTTTGAAAAACTCCAAGAGACCGAGTTGCCACCCAGTGAAGCATTATACAATACCATCACCGGTGAGGGAGTAAGCCATGCAGACTATGAACTAATACGCGCAGCAAGTGTGTGAAAGGAGATGGATATCGCCAGCATGAGAGAGTATCATGACTTGTATCTGAAAACGGATGTACTCTTTCTGTGCGATGTGTTTGAGAACTTCAGAGATGCAAAAGGGATTAGAGGTGGCACAGCGCAGCAAGCGCAGCGGTTTGCCAAAAGTCAACAACCCTGGCCTTATATCGAATGATTCAATGCCGACAAGCCCACCAACTACTTGATGTATGCGGATGCTGATAACCTGTATGGATGGGATATGAGTAGCTATTAACCGATCGGTGGCTTTGAATGGATTAACACCGACGTAACCAACCTTTGAGACCCTTGCCGTGAAGACGACTAATGATTTATATTGGAGGTAGACTTCGAATATCTCAAGGAACTTCATGACTACCACAATGGCTACTCGCTTGCCCCGGAAACTGTACAGCTGAACAAAGTAAAGAAACCTCGGAGACAAACTGAGGTATGTTGTATACTACGTCAACCTAAAACAGTACTTGCGCTCAGACTCAAGATCAGAAAACCACACGGTTATAAGTTTAAACCAGATTATATGGCTGAAGATTTATATAGATCTAACCACCGCGCTCAGAGCCGCTGCCACCACTAACTTTGAAAAAGACTTTTTCAAGCTCATGAACAATGCGGTGTCGGAAAGACAATAGAAAATATCCGCAAAAGGGGTTGACGTCCGAATGGTTACCAACGAGAAAAAAGTGATGAAGCTCGTCACCAAGCTCAATTTTGATCGCCGGGTTAACTTCAGTGAGTATCTTGCAGCCATGCACATGCGTAAGACTAAATAGAAATTTGACAAGCCAATTTACCTAGACATATCTAAGACCTTAATGGCGGACTATGTTTACAAATACCTAAAGCAAACCTACCGTGACAAGACAACCATCTGTTACACCGACAGTATCGTTTACAATGTCGAACCTCCAGATGTCTACAAAGACATTAACGAACACTGGCGGCAGAAGTTCGGCACATTCAACTATTCAAGTGACCACACTTCCGGTATCAAATGAGGTCTGAACAGGAAAATTATTGGAATGTTCAATGATGAATGAGCCGGAGTCCCCATGACTGAGTCTTGGATTGCGGTCCAAGATATACGCGCTCAAAGTTGGCAAGCGCAAAGCGAAGAGGGCTTAAGGGGCGAAGAAGTGCATCGTCAAAAATTACCTTTGAAAACTACAAGAGATGCCTTGATAAGTACACAGTGAGCTACCGGGCTATGAATACATAATCAAAAGTCATAGGCATAAGATATATACACTTGAGTGTCACAAGAGAGCCCTATCAGCCAACGATGACAACCGTCATATCATGCATGATGGAATTAGCACCCTTGCCCGTGGCCACTACAAAATCGTCAACCGTAAATAAATGAGCGGCATATGGGTGCATAATTTAGTTCTCCCCTACAAACCCCTTTTAAACACTCAGCTCAAACAGGCTGTAACCACCACGAAGATTCAGTACTGTTGGGGTGCGGTCATGCCTGATACACTACTACCAATGGTCTGACACACCAAATGTGGAACCTTAACCACGACAGCTGGAAGGATCGTCTAACGCACTTGTCGTTTTGGTAAAAGCGCAGACCGACAAAATATTACATTGACTCTTATGGTTTGCCAACGCCCGACGAGATGGTAGACTATTTGTAGCCTGAGATCCTTTTCAAAACTGATGAACTTGAGACGCGAGGGGATGTGGTTTGTGGTCATTTTTGTCTGTCCGTTTTGAAGATGCTAACAATGGGAAAATCGTGGAAAATGCAATCTTTTCGCTCTATAAATAAATGGATAAGTTTGGATCCCATGCAAGACAGTGCATATCCGTCTGGTGGATCGTGCATCATTTCGAAATGAACGACAATCGCATTACTAGCCTATGATATCCCAAGGACAGCTCGGATGCTGTGACAAAACGGTAGGTGACCAAGCAGTTGAAAGATGGTATAAAAGATAACAATGAGCTAGAGGCTGCGCTAGAAGCAATCGTGAAATAGCTCTCGAGGACAAAAAAAAAACACCTTGCCGGTATCGAGAAAAAAAAGGTGGGAAAGTGTCTACCTTGCGGCACAAGAACTAGTGACCAAAGGATGGTATATGCAAAGAACTATGTGGATCTAAGCATGGCGGTTCTAGAGAAAATCAATACCATCGAATTGAAGGTGAAGTCTTATCACACGGCGGACAGGAGACGGCGCGAATCGAATCTCATATCTGAAGAGGACCTGCGCAACTATATGATAACACAGCAGTTTTTTTCCAGTCATATGAACTAGTCTATTGCACATCCGCAGCTTTGACCCAATAGTTGAACTCCGTGGGGTACCCCTCCACTTGACGTTAAGCTCTTTCATCCCTCCCCATGTTCTTCTACGCAAGATATGTTCGATGCGGTAGGTGTTTTGACACTCATATCAACAAGGTCGGCCTCCTAGGTCTCATCCACACCACACTACTACACCGCGTTTTTGAAACGTGCCTCGAACTGGTTTGTGCAACTCATCCGCTAAATCATCGGTCCAGCGAACTTTTATTTTCTAAATACTCAGACCAAATCGAGTTTTGGTATCGATGATTGGTCCGATGATGCTGTGGTCCATGCGTTCGCGTGTGGAAGTGTTGGCAATGGTGTTAAGCGAGGCTACCATAGCTTTGCCACAGATGGGGTAACGGGCGGTTTTATCCTTGTCCTAGGCATAACAGAGATCGTGGTGATATGCAGCCTGGTAAACTCGATTAATGTGGTTTGACCGAGCTTTCTGGGTGCAGGCGCTTGCTAAGTTTAATCTCTGGCCCGGTAAAGTTGTTTCCGGGTAGACGCATTTCCATGGGTGATCGGTTGATTACTAGTAGTTTGTCCATGAACCCTGCACCAGTTGCAGCAACAAACTGAGACTTCATGGCACCGCATACCTTACAATTTCCAACTTTAATCCGTCGCCTGTTCGATTCCTGGTCATTACCTCGCTGGGGTTAACTATGTCCGTCTTCCAATGACATAGCAAGCATAAGTTCATCGCTATTTTATTCAAATAAATGAACGTCGAAGACATTTCCTACAGTGCCAACGCCCCCAACAGGAGCAATCGCTACCTCCTACCGCAATCAGAGGGTTATCATTGGGAAGTCGGACTGTGGTAAGCCAACGTTGTTAAACAACATAATCCTGTGCGATGGATGCCTCAAGTACGATCAATTGTACGTCTTCGGGAAATCGCTTCACCAGCCCATCTACCGGATGTTGCAGCAAGCGCTGGGAACAGGCTTCACTAAGGAAGATATCCTAAACCTCGTACAGTGCAAAGGCAAGTCACCCTACTCGTTGATCGATGTGGTCAACGCCCTACCACCACCACGACACCGGAGTGGTATCGAAACTTTTTTCTTCGAGCAAAGGAGTGATGAACTAAGCCCCGGAAACTCGACCAAACCTCATTGTGTTCGACGACTTGATGCTTAGCAAATGAAGACTACTACGTGAGTGATCGCCACAACATTGATTGTTTTTAATTGTGACAACTACTTCAACTGCCCCGCCAGTCTATCCGGGAGAATGCCAATGTCCTATGCTTTTTCTAGCATGATGCTAAGAATTCCGAACAAATCCGACGAGATCACTGCAACAATCTCACCAAGGAATACTTTAAATTCAGAAATTATTGCGAGGTTTTTATGATTGCGAATAATGCGACAGAGTTGTAAACGCAATAATTAAAACTCGCATTTTGTAAAATCTTAACTGAATTGAGCATGACTTTTCTCAAAATCGTAATAATTAAAATCGCATTTAATTTAAAATGACAAAATCGCAATAATAAATGAACGCAATAATTTTTGAATTTACAGCAGTTTGCCATTCAGTGTAAACATTGCTGGTCAAAAGCCTATGTATTTGTAACCGTCGATATTAAAACCACCAAGGCAAATGGAAAATATCGATGCAATTTGATGAGTTTTATAGGTGTATATGGCCCTGAAACTTAAATTTGAGTCGGCCCCGGGCAAGGTATGAAGACTGTGTTACAAGTGTGGTTGGGTTGTGTTTCATTATATATGTCCCGATATGGATGAAAGTCTGTTGAATTGGCTATAAACATAATGGAAGATCCCAACGCCCACAACAACCCAAATGCCCGCCAAAACTTGTTTCGGTGCAATCACCGATGCAAACCGCGTAAAGACGTATGTCTCAGATACAGGAATCTTCAGAAGATGGGCATTCGACCCACGCTTGAACCATCGCATATAATCGATCGACCTGGGTCGACTTGGTATTCGAACCAACACTATTGGGGTGTGCAAGGCAATCGAAGGCGTTCACACCAACGCTTAGGTGCGTTCGAATGCGTTCTTTCAAAGCCTTGAAGGCGTTCGAAGCCGTTCACACCAACGCCTAGGGGCGTTTGTTCCAACGCTATGAATAAATGACGTTCATCCAAATTCCCGTCCCAAAGCAGCGGGAGGCACTCTCAAAGGAGTTGCATGTAACTAAGCGGAGCATTCAATCCTGTAACATGCAGCACCGCCCTGACATGATTGGACCTTTCCAAAGTGTTTAAGCCTGAGGTTGAGGCTCAGCGGAAAGCAGTTTAAAAAAATCACCAAAACAATTGAAGATTTACCTCCCGGTTGTGCCAGCCCTTCCTTCTCCAACGCCCGAGTTTGCCGACCCTCTACCTATTGCACCACCTACAACCACCGTCCTCGGACCTCGAGCACAGCAGTATTTGCAGCTCAGTATGACTCCTTCCGCAGACCACAACCTTGGATTGCGATCTGAAAACGATGGTTTCTTCATCCGAAGTTTATCAGTTACTTTTGACGGCGATGATATTTTTCTGGATGGTGTGAGGTACAAAGGAACCCTTGGCCTCTGGGAACTAATGGTGAAAAAGAAACCAGATTCGTTCGACGCTGACGACCTTGACGACTTTGAAGAGATCCTGAAAAGTTCCGGTGCCATGTATCAATGCAATGCCACCCTCTTAAAAACGGCGAAGGCGAACAAGAGTTACAAGGAAGGAAATCGTATCCCACATCTACCAAAGTGATAAGTTTGGCAGTGGGCTGCCAGTCGTGTTTTTTCCTGCCAACTTCAAGCAGCTTCTCGATCGCTTGGAACTGTGTAATGCAGCTTACCGAGCACGAAATAATGGTGTGTGCAACGAAATTGTGTTGATTATTGATGCTATGAAAAAGGGTAGACATATCAGCATTGAGGAATATAAGGCGCTTCATCGTAGCTTTCTATAAATAAATGTTGCAAATAAAAAAAAGTTACGCACGAAAGTACGACTACGGTAGGACAGGTTTGTTTGACACAGTAGCCTTGAAAGGTGTTGAAAATTGTGGTTGGTAAAGTGGTATAAACCATCTACTACTTCGTCAACGCTAAAAATACATACATTATGTCTGACATCCTTACAATCACCGAAGGATTGACTTTCGATGAAAGTCTCCAGGGATTTATCAGGTTCACGAATACGAACCTCAAACTGGTGCCAACCTGAATAATCAAGGTGATATCCTAATCAATATCGAAACCCAAGACTTATTACTCCATCCCGCTAAAAGTTATCTTTTGGTAGAGGGGCAACTGCAAAAGAACGACAGTAGTGCATATGCTGATGCAGATCTAGTGTCTCTCTTTCATGATGGAATCATGTATCTCTTCTCTCAGGCCAGCTAATCGAACATATCAATAACCCAGGCGTTGCCACTACCATGTTGGAAATTCTGATTTATCACGACGATTTCTCCAAATCCCAAGGTCTCAACCAGCTGTGGTGCATGGATTCATCTACCGAAGCTAAGACCGAAAACACAAGGTTCGCAGCACGTTATGGGAAAATTATCCCCATTGTCACTAGTGCGCGTGATTCAGACGCCGATGCCATGCACTAAGCCGCCGCAGTCAACGATATGGCAAATAATATTCTGAGTCAGATCTCTTGGTTCGTTCTTCACGTCACCCTATCAGACAAAAACAAGATGCGGCTGTACAAAACTATACAAAGTAAAAGTAAAATCGACTGTAGATTTCGCATGAGGCAGTGTGATTCTATCACCGTTCCCAAAAACACACAATTCAACTGGCGCCTCTCTGCCACAAGTGGTACTTAAAAGCCTAGATATACAATCGTTGCAATCCAATCCGACAAAAGTGGATAAGACCCATGACGCCGCCGTGTGCGATCACTGTCGATTGCAGAACATAAATATTACTGTCAACGCTGAACGCTACCCAGCCGTCGTATTTAATGCCTTTATTACCCAAAATAGGGTTGCCAGAGTGTTCAAGGAGGCTGCAGACATCAGAAAGAAACTCTACAACATGGTCACCCTCCTCAGTAACGGCGGCGTCAACACCGATACCTCTGATTTCACAGGCTTATAGCCGGTGTTTATCATCTATGCAAGTCATCAGTCCGAGCGGCTGAAAGAATTCACGGTGCCCATCAAGATACGAGCTGAATTCGATCGCAATGTTTCCGCCAACACCGAAGCATTTGCACTTGGAATCTCCGACAGAGTTCTTTACTTCGAATCTGACAGACACAAGATGAACGTCGTGTTTGAAGCCCGAAAATAAATGAACAACATTATTTTACAGCAATTCGTAAGTAAAACCGATCTAAAGCAGGGGTTCTCGTTCATAATAGTAGTATCCGGGAACCATACCCAAATTCATACCCGCTTCAATTCACTAAAAATTGGAAAGAATTATGAGATGTCATTTGGTAAATCATGAGACCTACTACATATACTCCATCCCCAACATTCATACAGGTTCCTATGGCATCAACGATGAAATACAGCGACAGCTGCGGCTCAACAAACACAAAGCCAAAGTCATTATCGATGCAAATCGGGAAACCCTAAGAGCATCACTAACTCTCGCCAGGCACTACGAAGAAGATTTCAACTTTACAAATAGCCGCAACACCGCCTTGGGATTAGAACGGCAAATTTACACCTACGATAGGGCTATACAGAAGGGGAACACATTGTTAGTATCATCAACATCATCAGCATCCAGCTGGCAAATAGCGCTATTATCTATGGGAGCTATGTTAATGGAAAGCAGTAATCCGCCATCTGTAGTTTCTTTCCCGGTGTCGATCCTGGCATGAAGAACCCCCCAAAAAAACTGGTGTACTTACCAGTGACCCTGAAAACCATCAATCGCATGTGCACTTATCTCACCGATCAGGATGGTGACCCCATCAAACTCCACGGGTTACACCTCATTTTCCATTTTCATCTTCTAAGGGAATAAATAATAACTTAACACGATAATGGTTTGAAAGGTCAAGTAAATAAACTACACTGGGCTGCCAAGAAAGGTTGTCAAGTCTCCATTTTTTTGTCCCATGCAAACCTGTAATGCGAACACAAGATGTGACTCACCTCTCGGCAGGTTAAAAGATTATCAAACTTCTTCAAAAAGTTACTTGTGTTATTAATCTGGAGCTGAGTATCACCCAGATAAAGAAAACATAAAAAAAGGTGGATACCTACACATGTTCGTAGGGTTGGCAATGAGGGCATTTCACATGGTATCTAAAACCATTCTATCTGCCTTGGGTATTGGAGACTTGATTGCTTTGGGTGGTGTACTCGTCAACAAGGTATTGGGATCATGAATTTACCTGAAACTTGGTGGATGCGTTTGAAATTTTAAGATATTTTAATTCTGGTATATATGGTGAATTTATTTTCACAGTGGATCCTAGTGGTAACGATCTCTACCTCAACCCTAAAACGCCAAGATCACCTATGATGATGGACTTTACTTGAGGCGTGCACGTGGTCAGCAATTCAACGACGAAGCCGGTCTGATATTAGGTGCTACCAGCACCTTCAAAGACACCCCTCCTCGGTATGCTCCTATGAATAAATGAACGATTTAGATTCTGGGTACCGGCAACTAAAGATTTCTACCTCCTGAGCCTTATTCTCTCTCTGATCAGACATACCCTGTGTTTATTAAGTGGCTTTTTTCTCTCTTCTTTCACAAAGGTACATTGGCAGGTAATAATTCAAGGTCAAATTGGCCAAACGCCCAAGTGTAAATCATAGGTAAGGGTCTAAGGTCCAATGGGTCAAAAGGTCCAGGTGGGACAACTCATGATTTGTCCTCACCATGGGTCCAAAGTTAGATTTATAAAAAAATGCCTTACCCCAATTTTTAAAGGAGTGTAAAAAAATCCCTACGGCAATATTTTTTTAGCCACTAGGTGGAAATGGTAGGTAATGGGCTAGGGTCCAATGGGTCAAAAGGTCCAGGTGGGACAACTCATGGTTTGTCCTCACCATGGGTCCAAAGTTAAACTTAAAAAAAATGCCTTACTCCAATTTTTAAAGGAGTGTAAAAAAATCCCTACGGCAATACTTTTTTAGCCACTAGGTGGAAATGGTAGGTAATGGGCTAGGGTCCAATGGGCCAAAAGGTCCAGGTAGGACAACTCATAGTTTGTCTTCACCATAGGTCCGAACTTAGGTCTTAAGGGTCAAACATGCCTACCCCAAATTTTCAAAAGTCTGTCAAAAATTCCCTACGGCAATACTTTTTTACCCACTAGGTGCAAATGATAGGTAAGGGTCTAAGGTCCAATGGGTCAAAAGGTCCAGGTGGGACAACTCATGGTTTGTCCTCACCATGGGTCCAAAGTTAAATTTAAAAAAAATGCCTTACCCCAATTTTTAAAGGAGTGTAAAAAAATCCCTACGGCAATACTTTTTTAGCCACTAGGTGGAAATGGTAGGTAATGGGCTAGGGTCCAATGGGCCAAAAGGTCCAGGTGGGACAACTCATAGTTTGTCTTCACCACAGGTCCGAACTTAGGTCTTAAGGGTCAAACATGCCTACCCCAATTTTTAAAAGAGTGTAAAAAATTCCCTACGGCAATACTTTTTTAGCCACTAGGTGAAAATGGTAGGTAATTGGCTAGGGTCCAATAGGTCAAAAAGTCCAGGTGGGACAACTCATGGTTTGTCCTCACCATGGGTCCAAAGTTAAATTTTTAAATAAATGCCTTACCCCAATTTTTAAAGGAGTGTAAAAAAATCCCTACGGCAACACTTTTTTAGCCACTAGGTGGAAATGTTGGTAATGGGTTAGGGTCCAATGGGCCAAAAGGTCCAGGTGGGACAACTCATAGTTTGTCTTCACCATAGGTCCGAACTTAGGTCTTAAGGGTCAAACATGCCTACCCCAAATTTTTAAAAGTCTGTCAAATATTCCCTACGGCAATACTTTTTACCCACTAGGTGCAAATGATATTTAAGGGTCTAAGGTCCAATGGGTCAAAAGGTCCAGGTGGGACAACTCATGGTTTGTCCTCACCATGGGTCCAAAGTTTAATTTAAAAAAAAATGCCTTACCCCAATTTTTAAAGGAGTGTAAAAAAATCCCTACGGCAATACTTTTTTAGCCACTAGGTGGAAATGGTAGGTAATGGGCTAGGGTCCAATTGGCCAAAAGGTCCAGGTGGGACAACTCATAGTTTGTCTTCACCATAGGTCCGAACTTAGGTCTTAAGGGTCAAACATGCCTACCCCAAATTTTCAAAAGTCTGTCAAAAATTCCCTACGGCAATACTTTTTTACCCACTAGGTGCAAATGATAGTTAAGGGTCTAAGGTCCAATGGGTCAAAAGGTCCAGGTGGAACAACTCATGGTTTGTCCTCACCATGGGTCCAAAATTAAATTTAAAAAAAATGCCTTACCCCAATTTTTAAAGGAGTGTAAAAAAATCCCTACGGCAATACTTTTTTAGCCACTTGGTGGAAATGGTAGGTAATGGGCTAGGGTCCAATTGGCCAAAAGGTCCAGGTGGGACAACTGATAGTTTGTCTTCACCATAGGTCCGAACTTAGGTCTTAAGGGTCAAACATGCCTACCCCAAATTTTCAAGTCTGTCAAAAATTGCCTACGGCAATACTTTTTTACCCACTAGGTGCAAATGATAGGTAAGGGTCTTAGGTCCAATGGGTCAAAAGGTCCAGGTGGGACAACTCATGGTTTGTCCTCACCATGGGTCCAAAGTTAAATTAAAAAAAAATGCCTTACCCCAATTTTTAAAGGAGTGTAAAAAAATCCCTACGGCAATACTTTTTTAGCCACTTGGTGGAAATGGTAGGTAATGGGCTAGGGTCCAATTGGCCAAAAGGTCCAGGTGGGACAACTCATAGTTTGTCTTCACCATAGGTCCGAACTTAGGTCTTAAGGGTCAAACATGCCTACCCCAAATTTTCAAAAGTCTGCCAAAAATTCCCTACGGCAATACTTTTTTACCCACTAGGTGCAAATGATAGGTAAGGGTCTTAGGTCCAATGGGTCAAAAGGTCCAGGTGGGACAACTCATGGTTTGTCCTCACCATGGGTCCAAAGTTAAATTTAAAAAAAATGCCTTACCCCAATTTTTAAAGGAGTGTAAAAAAATCCCTACGGCAATACTTTATTAGCCACTTAGTGGAAATGGTAGGTAATGGGCTAGGGTCCAATGGGCCAAAAGGTCCAGGTGGGACAACTCATAGTTTGTCTTCACCATAGGTCCGAACTTAGGTCTTAAGGGTCAAACATGCCTACCCCAATTTTTAAAAGAGTGTAAAAAATTCCCTGCGGCAATACTTTTTTACCCACTAGGTGGAAATGGTATGTAATGGGCTAGGGTCCAATGGGTCAAAAGGTCCAGGTGGGACAACTCATGGTTTGTCCTCACCATGGGTCCAAAGTTAAATTTAAAAAAAAATGCCTTACCCCAATTTTTAAAGAGTGTAAAAAAATCCCAACGGCAATACTTTTTTAGCCACTAGGTGGAAATGGTAGGTAATGGGCTAGGGTCCAATGGGCCAAAAGGTCCAGGTGGGACAACTCATAGTTTGTCTTCACCATAGGTCCGAACTTAGGTCTTAAGGGTCAAACATGCCTACCCCAACTTTTCAAAAGTCTGTCAAAAATTCCCTACGGCAATACTTTTTTACCCACTAGGTGCAAATGATAGGTAAGGGTCTAAGGTACAATGGGTCAAAAGGTCCAGGTGAGACAACTCATGGTTTGTCCTCACCATGGGTCCAAAGTTAAATTTAAAAAAAATGCCTTACCCCAATTTTTAAAGGAGTGTAAAAAAATCCCTACGGCAATACTTTTTTAGCCACTAGGT
Organism: Mytilus edulis; assembly: GCF_963676685.1. Taxonomy (NCBI): domain Eukaryota; kingdom Metazoa; phylum Mollusca; class Bivalvia; order Mytilida; family Mytilidae; genus Mytilus; species Mytilus edulis. The sequence continues at coordinate 18,637,531 of NC_092354.1, forward strand.
GGAAATGGTAAGTAATGGGCTAGGGTCCAATTGGCCAAAAGGTCCAGGTGGGACAACTCATAGTTTGTCTTCACCATAGGTCCGAACTTAGGTCTTAAGGGTCAAACATGCCTACCCCAAATTTTCAAGTCTGTCAAAAATTCCCTACGGCAATACTTTTTTACCCACTAGGTGCAAATGATAGGTAAGGGTCTTAGGTCCAATGGGTCAAAAGGTCCAGGTGGGACAACTCATGGTTTGTCCTCACCATGGGTCCAAAGTTAAATTTAAAAAAAATGCCTTACCCCAATTTTTAAAGGAGTGTAAAAAAATCCCTACGGCAATACTTTTTTAGCCACTAGGTGGAAATGGTAGGTAATGGGCTAGGGTCCAATTGGCCAAAAGGTCCAGGTGGGACAACTCATAGTTTGTCTTCACCATAGGTCCGAACTTAGGTCTTAAGGGTCAAACATGCCTACCCCAAATTTTCAAAAGTCTGCCAAAAATTCCCTACGGCAATACTTTTTTACCCACTAGGTGCAAATGATAGGTAAGGGTCTTAGATCCAATGGGTCAAAAGGTCCAGGTGGGACAACTCATGGTTTGTCCTCGCCATGGGTCCAAAGTTAAATTTAAAAAAAATGCCTTACCCCAATTTTTAAAGGAGTGTAAAAAAATCCCTACGGCAACACTTTTTTAGCCACTAGGTGGAAATGGTAGGTAATGGGCTAGGGTCCAATGGGCCAAAAGGTCCAGGTGGGACAACTCATAGTTTGTCTTCACCATAGGTCCGAACTTAGGTCTTAAGGGTCAAACATGACTACCCCAATTTTTAAAAGAGTGTAAAAAATTCCCTACGGCAATACTTTTTCACCCACTAGGTGGAAATGTTATGTAATGGGCTAGGGTCCAATGGGTCAAAAGGTCCAGGTTGGGACAACTCATGGTTTGTCCTCACCATGGGTCCAAAGTTAAATTTAAAAAAAAATGCCTTACCCCAATTTTTAAAGAGTGTAAAAAAATCCCAACGGCAATACTTTTTTAGCCACTAGGTGGAAATGGTAGGTAATGGGCTAGGGTCCAATGGGCCAAAAGGTCCAGGTGGGACAACTCATAGTTTGTCTTCCCCATAGGTCCAAACTTAGGTCTTAAGGGTCAAACATGCCTACCCCAAATTTTCAAAAGTATGTCAAAAATTCCCTACGGCAATACTTTTTTACCCACTAGGTGGAAATGGTATGTAATGGGCTAGGGTCCAATGGGTCAAAAGGTCCAGGTGGGACAACTCATGATTTGTCCTCACCATGGGTCCAAAGTTAAATTTAAAAAAAAATGCCTTACCCCAATTTTTAAAGAGTGTAAAAAAATCCCAACGGCAATACTTTTTTAGCTACTAGGTGGAAATGGTAGGTAATGGGCTAGGGTCCAATGGGCCAAAAGGTCCAGGTGGGACAACTCATAGTTTGTCTTCACCATAGGTCCGAACTTAGGTCTTAAGGGTCAAACATGCCTACCCCAAATTTTCAAAAGTCTGTCAATAATTCCCTACGGCAATACTTTTTTACCCACTAGGTGCAAATGATAGGTAAGGGTCTAAGGTCCAATGGGTCAAAAGGTCCAGGTGGGACAACTTATGGTTTGTCCTCACCATGGGTCCAAAGTTAAATTAAAAAAAAATGCCTTACCCCAATTTTTAAAGGAGTGTAAAAAATCCCTACGGCAATACTTTTTTAGCCACTAGGTGGAAATGGTAGGTAATGGGCTAGGGTCCAATTGGCCAAAAGGTCCAGGTGGGACAACTGATAGTTTGTCTTCACCATAGGTCCGAACTTAGGTCTTAAGGGTCAAACATGCCTACCCCAAATTTTCAAGTCTGTCAAAAATTGCCTACGGCAATACTTTTTTACCCACTAGGTGCAAATGATAGGTAAGGGTCTTAGGTCCAATGGGTCAAAAGGTCCAGGTGGGACAACTCATGGTTTGTCCTCACCATGGGTCCAAAGTTAAATTAAAAAAAAATGCCTTACCCCAATTTTTAAAGGAGTGTAAAAAAATCCCTACGGCAATACTTTTTTAGCCACTTGGTGGAAATGGTAGGTAATGGGCTAGGGTCCAATTGGCCAAAAGGTCCAGGTGGGACAACTCATAGTTTGTCTTCACCATAGGTCCGAACTTAGGTCTTAAGGGTCAAACATGACTACCCCAAATTTTCAAAAGTCTGCCAAAAATTCCCTACGGCAATACTTTTTTACCCACTAGGTGCAAATGATAGGTAAGGGTCTTAGGTCCAATGGGTCAAAAGGTCCAGGTGGGACAACTCATGGTTTGTCCTCACCATGGGTCCAAAGTTAAATTTAAAAAAAATGCCTTACCCCAATTTTTAAAGGAGTGTAAAAAAATCCCTACGGCAATACTTTATTAGCCACTTAGTGGAAATGGTAGGTAATGGGCTAGGGTCCAATGGGCCAAAAGGTCCAGGTGGGACAACTCATAGTTTGTCTTCACCATAGGTCCGAACTTAGGTCTTAAGGGTCAAACATGCCTACCCCAATTTTTAAAAGAGTGTAAAAAATTCCCTGCGGCAATACTTTTTTACCCACTAGGTGGAAATGGTATGTAATGGGCTAGGGTCCAATGGGTCAAAAGGTCCAGGTGGGACAACTCATGGTTTGTCCTCACCATGGGTCCAAAGTTAAATTTAAAAAAAAATGCCTTACCCCAATTTTTAAAGAGTGTAAAAAAATCCCAACGGCAATACTTTTTTAGCCACTAGGTGGAAATGGTAGGTAATGGGCTAGGGTCCAATGGGCCAAAAGGTCCAGGTGGGACAACTCATAGTTTGTCTTCACCATAGGTCCGAACTTAGGTCTTAAGGGTCAAACATGCCTACCCCAACTTTTCAAAAGTCTGTCAAAAATTCCCTACGGCAATACTTTTTTACCCACTAGGTGCAAATGATAGGTAAGGGTCTAAGGTACAATGGGTCAAAAGGTCCAGGTGAGACAACTCATGGTTTGTCCTCACCATGGGTCCAAAGTTAAATTTAAAAAAAATGCCTTACCCCAATTTTTAAAGGAGTGTAAAAAAATCCCTACGGCAATACTTTTTTAGCCACTAGGTGGAAATGGTAAGTAATGGGCTAGGGTCCAATTGGCCAAAAGGTCCAGGTGGGACAACTCATAGTTTGTCTTCACCATAGGTCCGAACTTAGGTCTTAAGGGTCAAACATGCCTACCCCAAATTTTCAAGTCTGTCAAAAATTCCCTACGGCAATACTTTTTTACCCACTAGGTGCAAATGATAGGTAAGGGTCTTAGGTCCAATGGGTCAAAAGGTCCAGGTGGGACAACTCATGGTTTGTCCTCACCATGGGTCCAAAGTTAAATTTAAAAAAAATGCCTTACCCCAATTTTTAAAGGAGTGTAAAAAAATCCCTACGGCAATACTTTTTTAGCCACTAGGTGGAAATGGTAGGTAATGGGCTAGGGTCCAATTGGCCAAAAGGTCCAGGTGGGACAACTCATAGTTTGTCTTCACCATAGGTCCGAACTTAGGTCTTAAGGGTCAAACATGCCTACCCCAAATTTTCAAAAGTCTGCCAAAAATTCCCTACGGCAATACTTTTTTACCCACTAGGTGCAAATGATAGGTAAGGGTCTTAGATCCAATGGGTCAAAAGGTCCAGGTGGGACAACTCATGGTTTGTCCTCGCCATGGGTCCAAAGTTAAATTTAAAAAAAATGCCTTACCCCAATTTTTAAAGGAGTGTAAAAAAATCCCTACGGCAATACTTTTTTAGCCACTAGGTGGAAATGGTAGGTAATGGGCTAGGGTCCAATGGGCCAAAAGGTCCAGGTGGGACAACTCATAGTTTGTCTTCACCATAGGTCCGAACTTAGGTCTTAAGGGTCAAACATGACTACCCCAATTTTTAAAAGAGTGTTAAAAAATTCCCTACGGCAATACTTTTTCACCCACTAGGTGGAAATGTTATGTAATGGGCTAGGGTCCAATGGGTCAAAAGGTCCAGGTTGGGACAACTCATGGTTTGTCCTCACCATGGGTCCAAAGTTAAATTTAAAAAAAAATGCCTTACCCCAATTTTTAAAGAGTGTAAAAAAATCCCAACGGCAATACTTTTTTAGCCACTAGGTGGAAATGGTAGGTAATGGGCTAGGGTCCAATGGGCCAAAAGGTCCAGGTGGGACAACTCATAGTTTGTCTTCCCCATAGGTCCAAACTTAGGTCTTAAGGGTCAAACATGCCTACCCCAAATTTTCAAAAGTATGTCAAAAATTCCCTACGGCAATACTTTTTTACCCACTAGGTGGAAATGGTATGTAATGGGCTAGGGTCCAATGGGTCAAAAGGTCCAGGTGGGACAACTCATGATTTGTCCTCACCATGGGTCCAAAGTTAAATTTAAAAAAAAATGCCTTACCCCAATTTTTAAAGAGTGTAAAAAAATCCCAACGGCAATACTTTTTTAGCTACTAGGTGGAAATGGTAGGTAATGGGCTAGGGTCCAATGGGCCAAAAGGTCCAGGTGGGACAACTCATAGTTTGTCTTCACCATAGGTCCGAACTTAGGTCTTAAGGGTCAAACATGCCTACCCCAAATTTTCAAAAGTCTGTCAATAATTCCCTACGGCAATACTTTTTTACCCACTAGGTGCAAATGATAGGTAAGGGTCTAAGGTCCAATGGGTCAAAAGGTCCAGGTGGGACAACTTATGGTTTGTCCTCACCATGGGTCCAAAGTTAAATTAAAAAATAATGCCTTACCCCAATTTTTAAAGGAGTGTAAAAAATCCCTACGGCAATACTTTTTTAGCCACTAGGTGGAAATGGTAGGTAATGGGCTAGGGTCCAATGGGCCAAAAGGTCCAGGTGGGACAACTCATAGTTTGTCTTCACCATAGGTCCGAACTTAGGTCTTAAGGGTCAAACATGCCTACCCCAAATTTTCAAAAGTCTGTCAATAATTCCCTACGGCAATACTTTTTCACCCACTAGGTGCAAATGATAGGTAAGGGTCTAAGGTCCAATGGGTCAAAAGGTCCAGGTGGGACAACTTATGGTTTGTCCTCACCATGGGTCCAAAGTTAAATTAAAAAAAAATGCCTTACCCCAATTTTTAAAGGAGTGTAAAAAATCCCTACGGCAATACTTTTTTAGCCACTAGGTGGAAATGGTAGGTAATGGGCTAGGGTCCAATGGACCAAAAGGTCCAGGTGGGACAACTCATGGTTTGTCTTCACCATAGGTCCGAACTTAGGTCTTAAGGGTCAAACATGCCTACCCCAAATTTTCAAAAGTCTGTCAATAATTCCCTACGGCAATACTTTTTACCCACTAGGTGCAAATGATGGGTAAGGGTCTAGGGTCCAATGGGTCAAAAGTCCCAGGTGGGAAAATTTCACCATAGGTCCAAAGGTAGGTTTCTTTTATAAATTGCTAATTTATATTTTCCGTGCACACCATACATTAAGTACAAACAAATAAACCTTTCGTATAATCAAATGTGAGCGCATTCCGCTTGCATGTTCAGAAGTAGAATCTTTTGTCAAAACAAATTTGTCTGACAAAGAAATAGCAAAGCACGAGTGCAATTTTCTATTCTTGTAATGCAAAACTATTGATACTTTTTAGGAACTACTTGACAGGATGCTGAGACTATGGAAAGCTATTTCTTACAATATAACAAAATTGATTTCTTATGGAAACGTCGATGTCATGTAACAACAATTTTGCCAGCATTTAAATAAGTGCATAGCTATTTACTATTCTTCATACACTATTTAAAATTGCGCGCAGCACGCTGTTTGGTATATGAAAAGCGAATAAAGTAATGATCAGGAAATTACATGTTAATTTGAAGAAAAAAAACATTAAATAGTGTCTTCGGCTACTCACTCATATATAAAAACAGATTATTTTGTGATTATATGATTGATAAAAACATTTAAAGTACGTTTGAATCTTATGCAACTTTTGGGTTTATAGACATATCTGAAAACTGGCTGCCAGCGAAGTGGCTGCTGGCGAGTGGCTGCTAGCTTGAGCCTGGTCTCTACTCCATAGATTTTTCTTAAAAGACTATATGTTGTTGATACATATTTTTTCGTTATAATGATGCAAAATACCGACTTCGTTTTTACGGTATACTTCGAATCATTTAAAGTAGCGTTCTTTGTGAAAAAAAATCCAACAAAACGTCGAAATAATCGTAACGTTATCGCGTTGCAGGCCGTAAAACGTTGATTTTTGACGTTTTTCAATACCAACAAGGTAACAAATTGATTATTAGACAAAAAACGAAGTCGGTGACCCTATGATTATTTTATATCATTAGAACAGAAATTTATGTGTCAACAATATATAGTTTTTTAAGAAAAATCTATGGAGTGGAATTAGAGATTTGGCGATTTTAAGACAAATTTTAGGAGGTTTTTCGCCGATTTTATGTGCTTTCTATACAAAATATTCACCCATATCAAAAGAAATCAATCTGCAATTTTTCAGATAATAAAAGAGATAAATGTATTATTTTTTCGATTTTCAGTTGTAGTTTAACGAGCCAAGGCTGTATGCAAATTTTTAGCAAAATCTGCGACATAGCCCATTTACTGTTTCTTGACCTTAATTAAATGTTAATCATATATACGAAAATAGACTTATTTTATTAGGTTTACATCTTTCCAGATGGATATTGCTTTATAAATAAGCTAGGCACATAAATGCCAGTGCTTGTTTGTCTGAGTGATATATCATTCTATAATATATATACTTTGATATTTCAGAAGCTGACAAAATGGAACCAAAGGTAAAAGCTTAAACTTGATTGACAAAAATAAAATTATAAAAAAGAAGATGTGGTATGATTGCCAATGAGACAACTGTCAACAAGAGACCAAAATGACACAGGTATTAACAACTATGGGTCACTCACTGTACGGTCTTCAACAATGAGCAAAGCCTATACCGAATAGTCAGCTATAAAAGGCAATGACGTAAACGTAATCAGGAAGAAAACTTTTCAAAAAATTGTTTTCTTGCTTAAAATGTGTACTTTTTGTTTTTTAAATAATAAAATTCTTACCTACATGTACCATCCTAAACTTGCTAGGCTTGGGTAGACAACATTATAAATGCTGAGTTTGAAAGATTCAATAAGGTGTACACAACAAATGTTCTTTAAAATAAAAAATATAATGCTTACGGTAGATCAGAGGTGTTTTTTCCTGGGCATCTCTGGTGGACATATTACTTTTTTAGTGTTACATTGTAAGAATAAATAAACTACACATAGAATAAGTGTCCTTAATTGTACATTAATTATTTTACCCCCCTTCCCCTCCCAAAAAAAAAATGAAATCAAGGGTAGATAATTATATTAGATAGGACAATTCGTGTTAGGTTTTTTTCAAGAAAAAAAGGATCTTCTCCCCCTATTTTTATTTAATAATATTTATAAAAAGAATAATAAAAAATAATTCTTCCGTCCAGTTTTAACCAATTATGTTACCTCACAACGGTATATATGTCGTGTACAAGTTGCGATTTTGTACAGGTTATAACATGTACAAAAATATTGTACATGTTATAACTTGTATGATGCAAAAATACAAGTTATAACATGTACAAAAGTACCCCATACATGTTATAACCTGTACAAAATATTGCTTAAAAATGGTTTTAACTTGTACAAAAGTTAAAATAAATCTTAAAGAAGTAAAATATACATTTAAATTCACCAATGCATAAAGAACAACAATAAATAGGCCAGAACGTGTCTTTTTCTGTTAAGGACAATGATCACAAAGTTTCAGAAATATATGTTTCATGAATAATGTTGGCAAAATGTGTTTTCATGTAATTGTATGTTTATGCAGTCCATCATGGTTGAAATAAGTGTGAAACTATTTATTAGAAGCTTGCATTCCTCAATGACAATTACATTAGATACTAGTTTCTAAATCCTTCCAACAAATTTAAGATCGATTTTTTATAATTTTGGGAAATACTCCCCCCTCTCATGTTTATAACATGCAAAGACTAAAACAATGTCGTATATGCTTACTATGTAAAAGCAAGAGAGAGCTGAAATAGTTTTCATTGGACCAGGCTTCATTATCAATATCTTTGGATCTATTCTTCAACGTTGTTGGCCTTTAGCATGACTTATGTCAATTTATAACTCACTTTTTGTTTATAAACTATAATATCATTGCATGAGGCGATTGTCATTTTGATGTTTTAAATATATATCATTTACTTTGAAAGCATTTATTGGTAGTCACTTTAAAAGTAAAAAAAAACGTATATTTACCTCATCAACAGACAGTAATTCTATATCATTCTTAAAGATTACTTTGTACTTTTGAGATCAACACTGACTGATTCAATATTCATAGGGAGAATAATTTAACGGCTGATTTAAGTAGCGGTAACAGGAAAGACATGTACCTCCTGTACGCAGATTCGATTTAGTTTGTAGATAATATGTTACATACAATGATATAGAAGCTACGATTTTTCGTTAAAGTAATATTAACGTTCTTAAAAAGTACCGTTTGCAGATATCAAGCCGATCAGAAAATCGCAAAAAAATCATTTGAATTGTGATTTTCTGACACTGTACGCAGACAAATACCCCCAAAATGGGTCTTAAATGCAGTATAATCTTATCAAAAAAGATGTAAGATTTATTGAAAACGACCCATATATCTTAGGTCTTATGATTCTCTTATGCCTATCTATGGACTTATCTTTATTTGATGAATTATAATTGTGAGTGTCCCCTTTGAATGCAATAGTAAAATACTTTCATTCTAGTTGACACTTAAAGACATAAGAGGATATCCAGGATAGATGTGTCTACAATTAAATTGAAAATTGAAATTGGGTATGTGTCTTACGACAACAACCCGCAAATGGAGCAGACAACATCCAAAGACTACAAATAAATGCTTTCAAAGTAAATGATATATATTTAAAACATCAAAATGACATTCGCCTCATGCAATGATATTATAGTTTAAAAACAAAAAGTGACATAAGTCATACTGAAGGCCAAACATGTTGAAGAATAGATCCAAAGATATTGATATAAAGATATATTAGCCTTATTTATTGTTGTTCTTTATGCATTGGTGAATTTAAATGTATATTTTACTTCTTTAAGATTTATTTTAAATTTTGTACAAGTTAAAACCATTTTTAAGCAATATTTTGTACAGGTTATAACATGTATGGGGTACTTTTGTACATGTTATAACTTGTATTTTTGCATCATGCAAGTTATAACATGTACAATATTTTTGTACATGTTATAACCTGTACAAAATCGCAACTTGTACACGACATATATATTATAATTTCTCTTAACATTTACATAAAATAACTATAGTTTCATTGATTTCAATGTATTCTAACAACAACAACAACAACAACAACAAAACAAGATAAGTGACCCCTAGTTTTTCTGTTGTAATTTGAGATTACATCTTGTATTATTTTAATTTTAGTTTCTTGTGTACAATTTGGAAATTAGTATGCCGTTCATTATCACTGAACTGGTATATATTTGTTAAGGGGCCAGCTGAAGGACGCCTCCTTGTGCGGGAATTTCTCGCTACATTGAAGACCTGTTGGTGACCTTCTGCTGTTGTTTTTTAATTTGGTCGGGTTGCTGTCTCTTTGACACATTCCCCATTTCCATTCTCAATTTTATTATCAACTCAGAATAATAAGACTTTTACTGATAGACCTTTAATAACCACCATTCGTAACTCAATTCTTTTATTACTTCGAGCAAATAATGCTCATTAGTACAAATATAATATATATGCAAATACAAATATATCATAAATTAATACATAAAACATTCATAATTGATAAATGAATACATCCGAGAAGAATAATGATCTATAATCATAATTAGTATTGGTAACTTATAACATGTCTGTTCTAACGTCATGCATGCTGTTCCTACAACCCCTATGATTTAAAACAGAATCTTTGAAATTTCCTCCGCAAAACAAAATAAAATGTTAACAAACACTAACCAATATAAAAGCTAATTCAGTATATGTTTTCCTTTATGTTCTTATAGGTCTTGGTCATATGCTTAGTACTATCTAGTATATTTGAGGATTAAAACAAAAAAGGAATGTGAAAAAAACGGATGTCCAACGTTACATTTTTTAGCAACTGTTATATCTCTTATGTATAGTGATCCTATTTCTTATTCTTTGATCTTCCCGAAACTTGGCAGAAACAACGAAGTGTGTCAGTTCTTGAATAAAATAAAGCCGTTCTTGTGTCGACTGATTTCGTTTGACTCGATGGCTGCATATTAAGCTGGAATAAGAAAAATGTCCAATGACGTTTTCCGTTGACTTAACGGTTGAAAGGTAGTTTTAAAAGTTGACATAGCTAAAAATGTCTAGAAAATGTGAGATAATTATAACATCTACCGAAAGAACAAACATTTGCCTCATTGTTCGTGAGTTCAAAAATTGTAGATTCTATAAAACCATCTCTACACAGTCGTTTTTCAAGCGGTAGCCATTTTGTCCAAGTTGATATTTCATTTGACCAAGCAATTAATGCGGGTTTTAAACCTGATATTTCAATAAGTAATTAATAATTTACCAAAACAAAAGTTAGATACACGAAAAGAACATAAAGTCTACATTTTTTTTTTATTAACTGCATGTTTGGGTCTTACAGGAATAAAATGCTACGAAATATTACAAAACGGTAGCCATTTTGTCCATACGTCGAAAAATGCAAACAAACGCAATTTTTTTCGACGTTACATGTGCAAAATGTGTTCCATTGTATATTCCTGATACATGAAACGGAGGTAACTGAAAGACGTATCGGAAACAGCGACCATAACAGTTTCATTGAATTAATGCAACCCCGTATAATACGGACGATTCAGGAGAAGATTAGTACATTTTAGAAGCATGCAAGCAACTTCAGATGACTGGGAAAACAATTTTCAAGATAGGGTTATAACTTCATTTTATTTAATGGTTGTATTTCGACAAATTATGTGTCAAGCAAATCTTTTTAATACTATTCAACTCAAATTAATCAAGGGTAAATATGTTTTATTTACTTGGAGAGTGTCGGATATATTTGTATAAGAGTTGAATCGAGATATGAAAAATTTACAATGACAGATGATATGCACCATGCAATTTTAGCAGTCTGCGATTGAAGTTTTGTTATAATTCATTTATTGAAAACCGTATACGTCTGTCCCATTTTTCCTTCCTTCAAATTCATTACTTACGACAATACTGTTAACATTTTAAGGTGAATTAAGGGTAAAAATTATTTGCTCGATTTCCACAATGGTAAATAGACATCACAAAATTAATAGAGACAGATTTAGAATCAACCAACTACATAAAAAAAAAAAGCAAATGAAACTTGCAAATTGAATAAATGTTCGTCAAAAGTTTCAGAAAACTCTCTTTGACGTCGTGGTGGTGTAACGTCGTGTTGTAGGAACATCGTGCGCAACGTTTCTATGTTTAAATGCACGGAAAAGAAATTTACAATTGTTACATATGTCTTTTTCATTTTCTGTGCTCAACAACTGTAAGTTTAAATGACGATGGACGCAATTAAATTAAACTTCTGACAATGCATTTCATTAAAAAAAGTGCATTCAACATAGTTGATGAATTTTGTTTAAGGTTCAGTGGCAAATATTTCATTATAAAGACACAAACATGATAATGTCATTTGAAAATGCACTGAGAGTTGTACAAGACCAACACTCTTTGCCAGATTTTTAGTTCACAAGGTTTTGAACATTGAACATGAAATTGTGTTATCCTAGCTGCATTCGTAATAACTCGGCTGATTCCGTACCTTCATCTAACGAAGGAGAGTAGCGGATTCACCCGAGAATTGCCGATTGATCCTAGCTGGGCATAATATTCTTACTCTAACCTGATAAGTATTTTGGATAAATTCCTTATATTATAATATGTATTTATTCTAATTGAAGATAACGCTGTACGAACACATCAGTTATGGTGGAAGAAGCCAAGATTTTACAGAATCCTGTCCCGATTTAGATGAGTACGACTTTGATGACATCACATCAAGTGCAAAATGCAACAGAGGGGTGTAAGTAGTAGTTTGCTGTCACTGTGCACCATAGTTTAACATAGAAAACCATTGGAAAAAAACAGAGAACCCTCTATGTAACAAAAACACTGTCAACATAAAAATATACTATCCACACTGATCTGTGTCCACACTTGTTTTATAAAGTTCGGTTCTGTATCAAGGAGCATCAAGATTTACCCTTGTTCGTCTGTACTTCCGTACCTCTACCCGTTCGTAGGTTCCAAAGTTGGTTTCCGTTCTCTAACTTTAGTTTAAAAAATCCACATAAAATATTGAATGATTCAATGAATAATTCATTTTTCATATGAATTATATTCGGATTTGTAACTTCATTTGTGATTTTTAATTGATTGTTTAAGGTGGATACTCTACTCAGAAAAATATTACCAAGGAAATATTTTCGTCGTGCAGGATGGCGAAGATTATAATGACAATCTCTGTGATAATTTCAATGACTATGCATCATCTATAAGATTGCTGGACAATTTTGTAAGTATGGAGTAACTTTCATCTAGAGTGACATTAAAATTATTTATCCACATTTTATAAAAGAGAGGCGAAAAATATCAAAGGGACATTCCAACTCATAATTCAAAAATTTACTGACATTGCCATGGTAAAAACGGACAATTTTTGAAACAGAAATAACAGTATGCAAACACAATATCTAATGATTAGCAAACATATATAGCTGACTATGCGGTATGGGCTTTGCTCATTGTTGAAGGCCGTACGGTGACCTATAGTTGTTAATGTCTGTGTCATTTTGTTCTTTTGTGGATAGTTGTCTCATTGGCAACCCTACCACATCTTTTGTATATCTTATAATGTATTCTTTAATTAATTTTAAAAACAAAGCTGACAATCAAATGATGAAAATTAACTTTTTTGGATATAAAGAAAAATCAATCTAAACAGTACGGTACAACCACATCGTTGTTATTTAGATAATATACTAAATAGAATGTGAGTAGACTGTCGATAACATTATGTCATAAATACATCTTTTTGAATTCCTTTTTTTAGGATTTTACTGAGCCATTTATCGCCCCCTTCCGACAGACTATCATCGTTTCCTCAAGACCATACTCTCAAATTGTGTCAAGGGAGAGCCGAAAATTAAGTCCCTGAAATTTTCTCCCCGCAGCTGTGATCGAACCAGGAACCTTTGTGTTAGTAGTTCGATGCACTTACCACTTAAACACGACTCTCTTCCTGGTAACTGACCACTTACGCATTTTTACACCATTAGACAATTATCATCTGTGAGCAGAAGCTCGCAGTTTCACTTGTTTTATTATATTTAATGTCTAGTTTATTAACAACAAGTTTATTAACAGAAGGGCGGACGAGTGGTCTAAGTAGTTACTACTGTAATCACTAGCCAGTCAACGCTGAGGTTGTGAGTTCGAACTCCGCTTGTGCGGTTGTACTCTACTCAAATCTTAATTGACAAGGATTATAGCCCGGTGACCAAAGTCGGAATTACGAAACTTTAATCGTCAAAAATGGTATCCTTGTATTCGGAGATATGCGTACTTTGAGATTCTTTTGGTCGTCAAAAGAAAGTATGGTGCAGTTTTTCAGACATCTTGATCAAATGTCACATGTTGTATTCAAGGGGAAAAAATTGAATATTTAACTCCAATTTAAAGGCTCTTTTTACAGTAGAATGATTGAAAACATGAATCTATTTTCTTCCTTATTAAATTTTTCATATAAAAAGTAGAAACCCATCATTAAATGAGATTTCCGAACACTCATATGCGACTTTAGAAAAAGGGGGGTAGTTTTCAGTTTTATTGTCAGTTTTCCTATCGAAGGTCTGTGGTTTTCTCCAGGCTCTCAAGCTTCCTCCACCAATAAAAACTGGCCGCCACGAAAAAGCCTAAAAAACGGAGCTTAGAAAAGGTGTTAAAACACCAAAAATCAAAAATCAAATTACAAAGAAGTATCTCTTAAATGTAAAAAGATATATACTGGACAAGAATGAAATTTAACATTACAACAAAAAGTACACAGATGAAAAGGCATACCACACTGCAAAAGAAATTGTAATAAAAAAACTGATCTTGTTAATCAAAACTTTTCCTGATCATGCATGCAATATTTGCCACTGGACATTAAGCCAGAAGAAATCCTCATAGTTATTATTTTTATTTTCTAAAAAGTCTTCCGGAGAGATGAAATTGCTAAAAAATGAAATGTTTGTCACTGGACATAAAGCAATCCAAAAGTCCCATAGTTATTAAAATTTGTGAAATAGCCTTCCGGAGAAATGAAATTGCTGAGAATTTAAATGTTTGCAACAGGACATAAAGCAATCAAAAATCCCCATAGTTATTGTTTTTATTTTTTCACAGCCTTCTGGATAGATGAAATTGCTGAAAATTGAAATGTATGCCACTGGATATCAAACAATGAAAAATCATCATAGTTATTATTTTTTTTTTAAATAGCCTTCTGGAGAGATGAAGATATTGAAAATTGATTATGACTTGGATAAGAAACAAACGAGTAGGACCCCCTCAACTGTCTTCAGCTGGACCCAAGTCAATAATACATCAGTAGAACAGACCTTGTCAGAAGCGGAAGAAATAACCATACTAAGGGAAAACACGTATGAATTTAAATGGAACAGAGGAACAAAAGTACCAGGTAAAATTTCGTAAATGATTTATTTGATCATTAACTTAATTCAATCTTTAAGATTTATTAACACTATTTTCCTCTTATCATTTTCTATCAATAGCACACCAATATCCTTAATATTTTTTTAGTCTCTATATTATTAATTTTTGTCCATGATTTCTAAATTTGTAAACCCAATCCATTCCTTCATATATGAATTGGTAAGTTTAGTTGTCATTGAGATCGGCATTTCTTGTGTACAATTTGGAAATTAGTATGGCCTTCATTATCACTGAACTACTATATATTTGTTTAGGAGCCAACTGAAGGACGCCTCCGGGTGCGGGAATTTCTCGCTACATTGAAGACCTGTTGGTGACCATCTGCTGTTGTTTTTTCTCTGTGGTCGGGTTGTTGTCTCTTTGACCAATTCCCCATTTCCATTCTCAATTTTATAGGTATACCCCTTTATTTCTGCAATATATAGGAACATACTCTTTGTTCGCTCTGGTTATACATTTACCCATGTGAAATTAGTTCAGATCCTCAAATAACACATTTAAAATTACCCTTCCAACTTCGTCCTGCAATGACAATGTTATCTGCTAGTGTAAATGTTTGCTCATTAGCTAAACAATTAATTCCATTATCATTGAACTAGTATATATATTTTTAAGGGACAAGCTGAAGGACTCCACCGGGTGCGTAAGTTTCTCGCTACATTGAAGACCCATTGGTGGCCTTCTGCTGCTGTCTGCTCTATGGTCGGGTTGTTGTCTCCTAGACACATTCCACATTTCCTTTCCCAATCAAAAAATATTTAAAATGTCACAATATCTCATTACAGCAACAATGACAGCTAATGTTGGTATTCCGTTAATTGGTAAAAAAGAAGTCAGTGTTAGTCCTGATATGTCTGTTAGTGTTGGGAGTGCTCTAGGAACAAAGACAACAAAACGTGAAAAATGGGTTGCAAAGTATCCATCTAAGATTCCATCATATTCAACGTATGTATAATATAATTCAGAAATTATAGTGAGTTTTTTTTATTAATGAGAATAATATGATTATGTGAATTAAAAACTAACATCGTGATATTTGATATATTTTCATAGATGCAGATTTTCCTGAAACTGAAATGATTAAGCTTGCATTGTTGTTCATTTGTTAAAAATCACAATAATTTTAAATCATTTTTCACTTTACTAAATAAAAAGATCTGAACACATCAGCACAGTTATGAACATAAACAGTGCCAGTATATACTATACTTTCTCTGCCCCACCTACGATAGTAAAGAGGCATTATGTTTTCTGGTCTGTGCGTCTCTTCGTCCGTTTATGTTAAAGTTTTTGGTAGTTTTTTATGAAGTTGAAGTCCATCAACTTGAACTTGAAACGTAAAACACATGTTGCCTATCATAATATGATCTGAACATTGACAAGATAGTGCGGATGGGGCATCCGTGCAACGTGGACACATTCTTGTTTATTTAGATATTGTTTAATACGGTATCATAGACTGTTTCTGACTTGAATAATGATGGCAAAAATTAACACTGATATTCCAAAATAAGCATATAATAGTGACTATTCTATGCTTATTTTGGAATAATGAGAAAAACTATAAACCGAAAGTCCCTAAGCTAAAAGCACAATCGATATCTAAAACACAAAATACAAATGGTTTACAGTTGTGATATTCCTGACTTGCTACATGCATTTTCTTAAGTAGAAAATGCTGGATTAACCCTGATATTAAAGCTATATAAACCTCTCACCTAAACGGTCTTTTTTTTTGGCGTATTTATACTTTATTTATTCGAGCGTCACTGATGAGTCTTTTGTAGTCTGGCGTACGGAATTATAATCATTGTATCTATGATAAGTTTATTTATCATATTTATCAATCCTCCTTTTTAAGTGTCGTCATAGCGGCTGAAAAATAAACAACATTGGTTTCCCCCCACATCGTAGCAAAACTGGAACATTACAACAATTATTTCAGATTTATGCATCACTGTTTACAAATATTTACAAATATTTTGTTAAAGTGTATCATATATAGTAATATTAACCCAGTTACATACCCGTGAAGAAATGATTTATTCTTTTAACACAGATCCGGTATCATCACCAAGCTATTTGTATATCATTACTACAAACGGTTGCTCTTTCAAGTGCAATGTTTATTTTTCCGTTGCTGTAGCGTTTCTCTTTAATAAACATGATAATATAAAAGGCAGTAGAGCTGTTAAAAAGGTGTAGTTAATCTATCGAAAACCCATGTAAGTACAATAATGTTTTCTTCAAAATATGTTGTTTTAGTCTGAACGGATCATGTTAGTTAGTATGTACAAATTATCGAAGTTTAGTTTAATTTATGTGCCATTGTCAAAAATTCTCATGAGCCATATCTCCATTAAAAATCGAAAAGCGAACAGAAAAGGAAAAATAATAAATGCAAACTCAAGCGACATCTAATTTGTTTTTGTAGTGCTGATTGCAAATTTTTTCAAAAAAAATTAAAATAGCAGGTTTCTCTTTTTAATTGATATAAAAAGTAAACATCAGGTTACCTAAAAAAAAAAGAAGGAAACACTTGAACTCCAAAAGATTCGAGATCGGCAGGATAAGCGTCTGCTGCTTAACATACTAGTACTAGCCCATCTGCATTTTATTCAAAATATAGCAATCGGAGAGCCGTGGTGTAGGGTAGTGTATCGGACTACTAACACAAAGGTTCCTGGTTCGATTCCCGTTCCGGGATGAAAATTTCAGGGACTGAATTTTCGACTCTCCCTTGACACCATCTGCGAGTATGGTCTTGGGAAACGATGATAGTCCGTCGGAAGGGAACGATAAATAGCGGACCCGTGTTAAGAGAGAGCCCTATCTCTTGTACGTTAAAGACACTTGTAGATTTCGAAAAAGAGCATGCTAATGCGACTACAAGGCAGCACTCGCACCTGCAAAGTGGAAAGGGATAAATATAAGTTGCAAAACTTGTTTCCCAATCCACTATTCCCAATCCTTTTAAAAAAATATGTTTGAACTAAACAATCGGGAAAGGGACGCAATAGGTTAAATTACAGTTCATATACATATTTAGTATGCAAAGTTATTAGTAAAGGCAACATAAGTATACCGCTGTTCAAGACTCGTAAATCGATGAACAAAAAACGCACTCGTATAGTATCGGCCAGCCAATTTGCGATAATGACCGTTTAACCTAATAGTGTCGCTTTCAGTTATAACACGTCTAAGATTGAAACTAAATATCTAAGGAATGATACATGTCATCAATATAGGAGGTGTTTGTTTTATTTAGAGCATCACTGATGAGTCTTTTGTAGACGAAACGCACGTCTGGCGTAAATACAAAATTTTATCCTGGTATCTATGATTAGTTTATTGACCCCATATTATGTTATAAGGATTATTCGAGTATGAGAAACTACGGTGAAAACAAAATGTTAGATTTAGTAGGCACACCATACAAGCGGCACTTTAGGAATCAAAATCTTATTTTAAATGAATAAAAAAAAGTAGAATAGCAATAATAAATAACTCCAAGGAAAATTCAAAACGGCAAATTAATTAACAAATGCCTCAATCAAAGCCTCAAACACGCCAAACGAATGAAAAACAACTGTCATATTCCTGACTTAGCACACAGGTATTTACCCATGTAGAAAACGGCGAACCAAAAATTTGCCCAAAATATATGTTGTCAGTTTTATCTTAAACAGACAACATTATAGCAAACTACTTTCGAGTAGAGATGAACAAATAATATTAGAAAACTCTTTTCTAATTAATATGTAGGTAATGAAAACATATGTAAAGTAGTTTTTATTTCTTTCCCACATGTCAATGATTTTATCTGTTTTTAAATGTTAACTTTATAACATTTAAGTTATTATTTTCTGACATAATTTACTGAATCGATATGTTAATATATGTTGCTATACAAATATGTGATGATAATTTTCTATATCAAAAAGTATATGCACAATCATATTTTAAATGCCAACCTTAAATATATATATAACCAGCCAGATCATGATATTCATCCTAGCATATAAAACCATGACAAAAATTTGTCGGGGTATTTATACAAATAATAAAATATTTTTCGTGTAGTACTGATGCCATGTCAACGGAAGCTGTCCTAGGACAACGGAAGTTAGGACTGTCCTAAGACAGTTTTGTTGTACATCATAATACATGTCTCACACACGTACCATCCTTAATATGGTCATAAGACCTATATTTGGACATATCTTATGATTTTCATTCCCTGGCTGGTTATTTGGAAAAGGAATCTGTAATTAATCCTCTCTTATAACAATCAGCTGATTGACAGACACGATGGCACTTAAAATTTAATAATTATATTTGTTTGAATTGTTTTACGCCCATCTGTACGATAAACTTTAGATCTTATTTTACTCTTTGATTACTTATTTATATACTTACTACTTTTATTTTAAAAGACGTCATTGTTCTAAACTTATTTTGATCGTTTCATTTTTCAGCATATACTTATTGGTTCCTAAGCTTCGCAATTGTTTATCTTTTTAGACGCTGTAAAAATGGAACCAAAGGTAAAATATTTATATACAGTTAAACCTGGCTAAACCGAATCCTGCATAAACCGAAAACCTGTATTAACCAAACATGTTCTAAAGCACCGTCATATCAAATTATATGCTCTGAGAACCTGGTGAAATCGAACATCGACCAAAACCGAACAAAATATTCAGTCCCGAAAAGGTTCGGTTAAAACAAGTTTCACTGTCTTTAACATAACATGCATTCTCAGGGGCGTAGCCAGGTATTCAGTCAACTGTAGGCACAAATCGGCAGTGGGTCTGGGTCTCAAGGCCCCCAGCAGGTCCAGGGCGGAGCCCCCCCCCCCCCCCCCCCCCCCCGACGGAAAACGGTTTTCAGCGTTTTAGCTGTAAAATTTTATGTACAAAAATATTAAATTTACTAGTTATTTAATCATGATAATTATAATATACAAGATAAAAAGTTCGAAGAATTATGAATTATGTACCATAACATCAGACTGGTGAATTAAATAACGCAGTATAATTGGAAATATAAAAAAAATATGTACAATATGCATTGCCCAGCGTAGATCAGCGTATGGACTATCCCTTTAATTAAGCAGTACACCCTGTTTGGTATTATCATATCTAATTCCGTTCTGATTGATATATACTTTAAACTTAATTTATAGTACATATTGACGATCCTTCATTAAAAAATAGGCACGTGAACACTGATCTTACTATATACAATAAAACTATCCTTTTGGCTAGACATCAACCATCAATCTTTTGAATCTTAAACCTTCACTCAAGCCACACAAACACATACACACAAAGTCGATGCCTAACAAACTTCAAGAAATTCGTATTTCTTTATATCCTCTACTGTAAAATCCCTACCTGCTTAGGAGTTTAAAATAATTGTGGGCTGGCCATTACACGCAGATCTGAGACTAAGAGTACTCAAAATTACTGGAAGCCAGTTGATTGATTGATTTTTAAACATCTAGTGTCAAATATCTATGCAAGTTCAGGACAAAAAAACAATTTTACAATAACTACAACTTGGAGCTAGGACCTGTAATAGGTGTCGTTCAGGACGAAGGTCTGGAAATAAAAAATGCCATGCATTGAAAAATGAGGGATTATTGGATAGGCACCGAATTTTGCTATTCAGTAGACCAACTACGAACTCCTCAAAGAGTTGCATTCTCTCTACAACTAGGCATCGGATTTAATGTCCCTATTCTGACTAGACCTAATTGCGTATTTATACATCCTGCACAGCCAAACGGACGACCAACATTGGCAAGTCGGGTGAAGACATAGTGGAAAGCTAGTTGAAAACTAACAGCAAATAATTAAAAACTTCATGTGTCTAAGTTGAGGTTCATTCAGGTTTTTATTGATAGTGAAATGATCTAAACCAAAGCTCTAGTTTATAGTTTCTATATAAGGTAAAATAGTAAAAACATTCAATTCTATTCAATATTCCATTCACTAAGGACGAGAGACTAGTGTACACATGACATTCGATAATTAAAGAGTTTTAACAATTTCACTGGCTTTCTTCTGCAGATAATGTTGTTTATTATTTTTTTTAGTAAAAAAAAATATTTGTGAAAAATTATGTGTAGGCACGTGCCTAAAGTGCCTAACGGCAGCTACGCCCCTGATTCTGACATTGGACTCGGACTTTTCTTAAACTGAATTTACTGTGCGTATTGTTGTGCGTTTGTTTTTTCTACATAGGCTAGAGGTATAGGGGGAGGGTTGAGATGTCAAAAAAAACGTTTAATCCCGCCGCATTTTTGTGCCTGTCCCAAGTCAGGAACATCTGGCATTTGTGAGTCTTGTATGATTTTTAATTTTAGTTTCTTGTGTAAAATTCGGAGCTTAGTATGACCTTAACTAATAATTATATTTGTTTAGGGGTCAGCTGAATGACACCTACGGGTGTGGAAGTTTCTCGTTGCATTTAAGACCCATTGATGGCCTTCGGCTGTTGTCTGCTCTATGGTCGAGTTGTTGTCTCTTTTACATATTCCCCATGTCCATTCTCAATTTTATTCTGCATGCTGTGATGGACATATAAATGAATAGCATTGCTTGTGTTAAAGATTTTTTTTTTTTCAAATTGAAATGATTTTGCATTGTGTTTAACTATTAGTATGCATGATTCCAATATATAACTGTTGGAGGAAATTTTTAGTTAACGCTCTATTGTTGTCTTTGAACTCATTGTAGATAACTCTTTATCAACACAAGAAATTTGGAGGACGAAGCAAAGAATTTACCAAATCCTGTCCAGATTTGCTTGATGCAGGCTTCGATGATATGACGTCAAGTGTTAAATGCGAAAGAGGGGTGTATGTTAAACTATCAAACTATTATTAGAATCATACACACACACATACATATATTTAGAATGTATAGACGCGAATTGTATTAGAAAAATTAAATCAATCAGAGAATAATTGAAATTATTTTCAAATACAAATTTTATTTTTCAGTTGCATTACAATTATTTGAAACACTAAAATACAAATAAATCAGATATTTCTTATAAACAAAACTTATTTTTTCAATGGAACTATATATATATAATATATTGACAAACCTTTTTTTCTTTCTTGTATATGCCCTAGTACTTGTAGCAAAGAGATAAAAATACATAGAAAAAACTGATGTGGGTATTCCACTTATATATACAATTTCGTTTAAGGTGGTACCTAACACTACAGGGAGATAACTCTGTAAAATCAGCTAAACGTTTTAATTACGTCGTGTTGTTAATGGAATATTAAGCTTCTCAATGATCAAAATCAGTGTTTGTCAAATTGCTATATAACCAGTGTAATTTTTCTGACAAAATGGTTGGTTCAATTTTATTGAAATTTTTATATTTTTGTCAAAGGGTCAAAGTCAACGCTTTGTCAAAATTTTATGAAAATTAAACGAGCCAAATTCATTTTTAATAGTGAAAGTGTTGGGTACCGCCTCAATCTTCTGTTTTATTTTAAATGTTAAAGGTGGATACTGTATCAATTTAAGAACTATAAAGGACGTATATGTGTTATAGAAGAAGGGGAAGTTTACGACAAGTTCACAAAGTATTTCCAAGACAGAGCGTCATCTTTAAAATTGCTAGATGACTACGTATGTATACTAAGTACTTTACACAACCAAAACGCACTGTTGTAAACAAAACTTATTATACAATAAATAAAATATCAAACAAAGTTCAGATTATCATATCAACGACTGATTACCAAGCACTTCACGGGTGCCACATGTGACGCAGGATCTGCCTAACTTTCTGGAGCAACAGAGATCAGTCTTGTGTTCTGTTGGCCTTTTTTATTTTAGCAATTGTGTTGTAATAAATATGGAGTTGTGATATGATTGCTGCAGTAAGATAACCCTCCACTAGAGACCAAATAAAAGAAAAATAAACAACTATAGGTACCACAAATGTACATAAAAAGAATACAGAAAAATAGGCAAAAACATAAAGAATAGAGAATAATAGGATGCTGAATTATAAGTCATAGATTGATGGGCAAAATTAACCCTCATATAAGATATGTGATTGCAGATTTATTTTTAGAATTTCACCGAAGAGCCAGAGTGTACAGTTTATGCTGATACTTTTAACGGGCGGTCTCTGACATTCAGTGATGATGTAGAGAACCTTAAATGGTACAAATTTGATAACAAAATGTCATCAATTGAGGTGAAAAGTGGCGCGTAAGTATCTGTTCTGCTCGTAGAAATTGATACATCCCGCAAATGTGTTTTTGTGTCATGGTCTTTTTTTGTTAACATAAGTTTTGTTGTTCATAGGGATTAAGATTATATCACAACGCTGACTGCTGTACCATAATTTTTGAAATTTCATTTATTATATGTCTATTTGTTTTATTCACACATTTTTATAAGGTTAATGGAATTATAAACGACTGTCATACACGTGGGATGTTTAGCTTGCTTTTGACCAGGAAAAATCATTCTACTTAATGAAATGCATGTACCATGGTCAGGAGTATGACAGTTGATTCCTATTCGTTTGATGTGTTTGAGCTTATGATTTTATCTAAGTATTGCTCTGATAATAACTTATTTTGACAATTGCCTAATATAAAATATTAGTCGCTTAATATTTTGAATTTGTTTTATAAACTACTTGATATCTACTATGATATAATATTGGATAAGAATAAACGTGTCGTATATGAAGTTATTCTCTTCATCGAAGTGTGAATTTTATTTGCATAACCTCTTGGAGAATTGTACGTATATAAACTTGAATGCCTGTGTACATAAATGTAAGGAAATATGTAGATCTTATATTTTCAAATTGTGATTGGCATCCTATAATGGTAAACAATATGAGTTAGGGAAAATGATGACATTTTGATTAGTGGTTAGTGTCTGGTGAAATTTAACAAGGAAAATAATGCTTGATAAAGTTGTTGGAATCGAACATCTATAAAAAAAAAAAAAAAAAAAAAAAAAGAAGATGTGGTATGATTGCCAATGAGACAACTCTCCACAAGAGACAAAAATGACACAGAAATTAACAACTATAGGTCATCATACGGCCTTCGACAATGAGCAAGGCCCATACCGCATAGTCAGCTTTAAAAGGCCCCGAAAACAATTCAAACGAGAAAACTAACGGCTTTATTTATAAAAAAAACAAGAATGTGTCCAAAGTACACGGATGCCCCACTCCCACTATCATTTTCCATGTTCAATTGACCGTGAAATTGGATAAAAATATAATTAGGCATTAAAATTAGAAAGATAATATCATAGGGAACATTTGTACTAAGTTTCAAGTTGATTGGACTTCAACTTCATCAAAAACTACCTTGACCAAAAACTTTAACCTGAAGCGGGACAGACGGACGAACGAACGAACAGACGAACGAACGAACAGACGGACGGACGAACGAACGGACGCACAGACCAGAAAACATAATGCCCCTCTACTATCGTAGGTGGGG
This sequence comes from Mytilus edulis, assembly GCF_963676685.1. Classification (NCBI taxonomy): domain Eukaryota; kingdom Metazoa; phylum Mollusca; class Bivalvia; order Mytilida; family Mytilidae; genus Mytilus; species Mytilus edulis. The sequence continues at coordinate 18,661,876 of NC_092354.1, forward strand.
CATAAAAATGAAGCTTGCATTCACCATCATCAGAAACGATACAAAGATTGTAAGGGACGACATCAAAAGTTCAATGAAGGATAAAAAACTTAATTCACATAGTTTTTTCACTGATCCCCCCACCCCCTCTTAACTTAATTTGGGGAAAATTGATTGACCCATATAGATATATGTAAAAATCAATGTCGGATAACCAAATCTTGCAGCCGTTCAACCCCCCACCCCCAAACTATTTGAATTAAGTTTTTTATCTTACATTGATCTTTTGATGTCGTCCCTAATGTATAGATAATTGTTTTGTTTTTTTGCACTAGATGGGTTGGATATCAACATCCAAACTATGCTGGAGATCAAAGTCTGTTTCTGAAAGGGAAGTATGTAGCGTCTGATAAACCTAATGATGAAGGTGGGTTTAAGAATGACAGGATTTCATCATTTGGCAAGATAATGTTGGTAAATATCAGATTAGATTCGGTTTTTTTTATCACAAATTCTTAAGTTGATCACTCATTTCTACACCGATTTGTTTTAAAAGCACGAATATTGCAGACAACACATGCAACGACCAAACGTAAACATTCGTAAAGACAAACACGAATCGGTACACCTAAAAAATAAATTTTGAGAAACGTGAGCTTAATAAAATGTTTTCCTTCCAACAAAGATCGAGGTATTGTCGTGACAACAGTTAACAACATAATTTGATTCTTTGTTAACTTCAGCATTACATAGTACACATATAACAACAGAGAATAATTGTTGTGGGACCAGCTGAAGATCGCCATCGGGTTCTGGAAATTCTTTTGCTACGTTGAAGTCCCATTATTGACATTGGAATGTTTTCAACTCTTTGATCGGGTTATTGTCGTCTTGACAAGTTTTGTACCTACGTATATTCGGTACTCTCATAACCGTCATTGCTACCTTTATAGAAATCATTTGCAGGTTCAGTCCACCATTTTCTACATAAGGAAATACCAGTACCAAGTTGTGCTCATTTCATTTCACAAGGGACTTTCCTTGTATTTCGGTATTTTTGTGTTTATTTTTTTTTTTCATTGTTAAAGAAACCAGCAACTGAAGGTAATATGAAGTTGCTTCAGATTGATTATGACTTAGACAGAGCAGATATCATCAGGACCCCCACGTCTGTCTTCAGCTGGACTCAAGTCAATAATACCTCAGTGGAACAGACGGTGACAAAGACTGACGAAATAACCATAACAAGAGAAGATACGTATGAATTTAGATGGGACAAAGCAGCTAAAATATCAAGTAAGATATAAGCAAAATTAGAAAAATAAATACCATGAACCAACTTATTTTCACTGATACTTTATTTTGGGTTTAGCCCAGATAGTCAGCTTCGCTACGATTAAATTTTGCGATTTTCTTATTCATTTAATGAAGTTTAAGGAAAGATCGAAATTATACATATTCGCGTTATTAAGCCCCACCTACGATAGTAGATGGGCATCATATTTTCTTGTCTGTGCGTTCGTTCGTTCGCTAGTCCGTTTGTCTGTTCGTCCGTTCGTTCGTTCGTCCGTTCGTCTGTCTCGCTCCAGGTGAAAGTTTTTGGTCAAGGTAGTTTTTGATGAAGTTGAAGTCCAATTAACTTGAAACTTAATAAACATGTTCCCTATGATATAATCTTTCTAGTTGTAATGCCAAATTTCATGGTTCACTGAACATAGAAAATGATAGTGCGATTGGGGAATCCGCGTACTGTTGACACATTCTTGTTTTTCTAATTGTGGACGTTACGAATATAAATCGCTCGCCGGAAAATCAGTTGGTTTACCATATACTTTTTTGTGCTTTTATACATGTGGTGAGATTCGAAAAAACTATTGAACAAGAACTATAAAGTTGATGTGTCGTTTCCCTTTTATTTCGAATCATCAGTTAATTACTTTCATTATTACAAATTTGATAATATCTTTATTTTCCTAAAAACTTATTAACTTGTGAAAAAAAATAATGTAACAAAGAAATAACAACTCTATCATTAAAATGTCTCATTACAGCAACTGTGAAAGGAAATGTTGGAATTCCATTAGTTGGCGAAACAGAAGTCAGTATTAGCGCTGAAATGTCTGTTAGTATGGGGCGGACTACAGGAACAAAAAAGTCAAAAACTGACAAATGGATTGCAGAGTATCCTTCAAAAATTCCCCGGTATTCAACGTATGTATAATTCAATCAAATGTAGATATACCGCATGTCTGGCAAAAATTCAAAATTCCAATCATGGTGTGATGACTTTATTCGGATGAAATTGATAATTTGAAATATAATTGTAGAGTTATGATTACTGTTTTTCGAACAAAACAGCATAACTCAACATCATTCTCTCCGTGACTAGCTGTCGAAAGAGAAATGTTTTCCAAAAAAATAAGTAATCATCATTTTGCTTTGGTATTGGTTCAATGTCAGCGGAATATATCTATCTAAATGCTCAATTTTAGTCAATTAGACTTTACCTGGTAAACAAATATTTGTGTATGAAATTGATATCATGTTCTATAATTGCAGAGTTACGGTAACATCGAAATTAACCAAAGGAAATATCAACATTCCATTCACTGCCGTACTGTATTATGGAGATGACACAGAGCGCACAATAACAGAAAAGGGCGTGTTTTATGGATGCCAGTACTTTGATTTTCATACTGAATTCAACGAATCAAAAGTGCCAACTTAAACATAACATATCTTTCGTAATTTTGCAAAGGGTGACGAGAAATGGGGTTGAGCTTCATAGCTATATACTTTTTGCAATTGCATATGCGAATAAATAAGTAGATTTTCTTTTTGCATAAGTGAAATACTACCTTTCCAATTTATGTGATATATTTTTATATTCTTAATTTTGATATTTTATGTTTCTGTTTTTATATTTTATGTTTTTGCTTGACCCATGTGGGTGTAATTTACAAATAAAATTATATATTCATTTTTATTGCCTATTCTTGCATTTAGGATGTACGGGCGAGTATCAACAACATATAAAACTAGACTGACTCAGAAGAGCTTGTGTCGCTCACCTGATTCTACTTTGGTTTTGGAAATCATGTAAAAAATGGTTAAAATCATAACAGATACCCTAATAATGATCAGGTCAAATTGGGTGTAATACTGGCTCGTAATTTAGTCAAAAGCAGAAGACTTTTGTAAAGTTTATAGATATTACCAATAAATACATTAAAACTTAGGGAAACTACTTTAAATGGACAATAACCTTATTTTTCGCTCTTTTTTTTCTACATACATAGTTTTCTCGTTTGAATTGTTTTACATTGTCCTTTCGGGGCCTTTTATAGCTGACTGTGTGGTATGGGCTTTGCTCACTTTTTGAAGGCCTTACGGTGACCTATAGTTGTTAACTTCTGCGTCATTTTGGTCTCTAGTGGAGAGTTGTCTCATTTGGCAATTATACCACATCTTCTTTTTATTTATATATAATGACAAATCAGGTACATGGTAACAACACTTGGTCAGGACCACAAAAGAAACGAGAGAAATCCGTTAGCGCCAAAAAATCGTCCTTTTGCGCCACAACCTTTTTCTCCAATGCTACGTTTCCGCCATGTGTTTTTAGAATACATAGTATGATCGTTTGCGCCAAAATAAAATATACAGTTGCAACAATTCCAAAAAAAAAATGACTTGCATCCTCCTTTATCCGGGATAGGAATTGGTAGTTTGCGCCGACGGAGTTACAAAAAATAAGTAATTAGAATTCATTTAATAGAATACTTTAGAACATAAAAATATGTACAGTCAGACAACATATTTTAAATTATATTAAAGGCTGGAATTTGTTACTCACTACGCACATAAAGTCTCTCTGGCTGAATTCTCCTTTTGTATATTTCTCATACTTTTGAACCTCAAATGTTTCCTTTTTTGAGACATGTCTACCTCTTACTTGGCTTTTTTTTAAAACTTTTTTGGATTCGAGCGTCACTGGTGGGTCTTCTGTGGACGAAACGCGCGTCTGACGTAAATACAAAATTTAATCCTGGTATGTATGATTTACTGCTGCTGCATGGGTACTTTGCAAATCAATTTTATGTAGTAGCTTATAGCTTCACAGTATTGTCCAAAAACACAAAGATTGGAAGACGTGATGCACAAATTCATTGTAATTCTTGTGGAATGCATCTGCTCCGCTATTGGTACATGTTACGGTAGATGGGATTTGAGCCCATACGGATTGGAGGGACCAAAGCATTATCATAAAATATATTGTTATTATTAATGTGTATGATAAAAAATTTTGATATAAACACATATTTCATAAAAAATATAATCTATAAATATAAACTTCTACTCACAACAAAATCGTGACCCAACAATTTCGGTAGAAATAAGTAGAATATCGATCTTCCTAAATTGTGTTCTGTGGTAGGAAATTGTTGAATTACTGGTTTATTTAAGAACATATGCATTTATAGTCGTTGTGGTCAGCGATACTATTATGGCTAAAAAGGGGAGGGGCGTAATCATAAGAACTAACTATAAAATCAGTTTCACACATTTATTTGCTCTTTTTTCTTTCACTTAACATGGCAAGTAACGGATCACTAAAAAAATCAGTACTACAGATTGGACGCTCATAATCAGTTGTCCCTCGAGTATACGGGTAACTGTGGATGTTTTTTTTTTAATCATTCCAACCATTTTAATCTCTTCATATACAGCTGGTGACATAATTCAAAAGATAGTTTTGTAACTAATATCTGTTAGTTTTTTTTAAGTAAAAAGTTCCCTGAAATTCGAGCAGTTTAAATTCAGAGGCAGAAAAGATTCTTAGCTTCATAAAAGTTCACACCACTTGTGCTTGTTACAATTCTTTCTGTACTATGTAGTCCTAGTTATACGTCTGTAACAGAAAAAGGTTCGTGCACAGTCAAGACGTGCAAATGCAGAAAAAGCTATGGTGCCATATTGAAGTCGTTGAAATGTCAAACTAAGCATACGCACAAGAATACAATTTGCGATGAAAACTAAGATCATCTGACTGTGGCATTTATATTTAATGTTTATGTAGCCTTTGAATTATAAAAGTAATACATTTCTTTGTAACCATCATTTTTTTTTATGATAGAGTTTATTGTATTATCGAAACGTTTCTAATGCATATTTGAAAAAAAAAACTATATGGTCCCCAGCCGGACTCATTAATGGTCACTAATATGATCTAGTATAAAAGTCCCAAAATGGCCCAAATACTCATATGGTCCGGTACGTTAATAATCAAACGAGTATTTACTCATATGGTCCGACCATACGCGTATCATGAGTTGACAATATGAGTATACGCATATGGTCATGACGATACTCGTATGGTCCCAATACTCATATGGTCAGGATCATTTATATTATACCAATGTGGACCTTATTTTCGCAATTCTATATGTGTCTCTTCATAGTCTACAACACTAGACAACATATGTTTTTGGGGGGTCTAGAATAGTTTAAAGTTTAGAGTTTGCGTCAAGCTGGTTAAAATTAGTATAAAAATTCCGAGTGTGCCAAAGGCCGAGATTGTTTTAGGCCGACTTAACCAGCGACCGGAAGTAGCTTTAACCAATTAAAATTATAATTTTGGATTGTAGGGGAAGTTTGGAATTTGCCAAATAGTAAGTAAATACGTAACAAAATAGCTTTTATGAAAACATATTATTCGATGTCGATTGGAAATATATACCTTTGATATCAACATTAGAATTTTAATGCCAGCAAGTTTGGATGGCCTCCATTTCCCGAAGTCTGAGCCACGATCGATGAAATTTTAATTTGTAAACAAAGCCGCATTTATAAGCAAAACCAGTCTTTGCTCTTATGTATCATGTATGATTTACAATGTATTCCAATAACTTACTCTTGGTGTTTATTTCTCATTGAGGCAGGTAAACATGAAAATTAAACATATCAACAGGTTAAAATTCCTGCTACATCTGGGACCATCATCATGATCATACAAATGAAATTTAAATGCTGTGAAATTAATATGAGGCAGGCATTACCTGTGAATGGGGACGAAGTCTATGATTTAAAAAAAAAAATCAACAATGTTTAAAAGAGAAACGGAAATACCGTAACGTTTCCTATTTTGGTGTCATCAGGTAACATTTTTTTTTTAAATGAATTAGTATTAGTTCCTTTCTTAGACTGATTAATATAAATTACTTCTTGGCTTCATAAAAGACTGTAATAATAATATAAATTTATTTGGCCGAAAACATAAATCTTTACATACATGAATTACAATAATATAAAGAACAATTACCAATACATATACAAATATTAATACTTATTCAGTTAAACTAGAATAATATAAATTAAGGCGGGCCACAAAAATTTAATATCCGCCACATAAGTTACCGATGCATAAAATGCAAAAATAAAATAAAATAAATAAACTAGAAATTTGACAAAAATAAAAAAAAAAGGAGAGGGCGGGTGGGTAAATTTCGATCTGATTACTCTAACGTATTCTAATGTAATGACTAGGAAAAAGAATTCACTTTAAAACTAAAGGTGGAGTGAACACAATTCGAAATCAGTTAAGCGAGAATATCAAATGATCGGCCAAAGGGGGGTAACTAGAACATATTTCGCATCGTAATTACTAGTTTTTTTAGAAAAAACAAACCAATTACTTCTTGGCTTCATAAAAGACTGTAATAATAATATAAATTTAATTGGCCGAAAACATAAATCTTTACATACATGAATTACAATAATATAAAGAACAATTACCAATACATATACAAATATTAATACTTATTCAGTTAAACTAGAATAATATAAATTAAGGCGGGCCACAAAAATTAAATATCCGCCAAACTAGCCCGCCAAACAAAACCAAACAAGTTACAGATGTGGTTAAACCCAAGAGATGTAACACTCTCTTGAAAGTTCAACTCCAAGCAGGAAGAATAAAACACTTCTTCAGCTGCTAGATCTACTTAGGAGATACTCACGGAAATCTCTCCTAAAAGTAGAGTACCTTAAAGAGACATATATACACTAATGAATCCAAAGGATGAAACACTCCCTTGAAAATTCAAACACCTAAGGAATGAAACACTCCCTTTAGGCTAGCCTATAAAAACTAAATAATAATAATGACATACATGAAGACAAAATACAAAATACTAAATTATTTACATATGATTAATAGCATGCTGGAAACACTGGCGCAATTCATATTGCCCAGCTTCATTAAGGTGAAGCCCACCATCTTTAAAAGCAAATAATGACCTTACTGGAATGCCTTTATGAAAAAATCTTTTAAAAGACCTAATATAGCTTAAATTACTCTTAGAACACATCCTGCTCAATTCTAAATTAACACTTTTACACTTATTACCTGTATAAGAAAAATCAACAGGCCTTGGCAGAATAGAAGATATAAAAATTTTAATACTTGATGAATAAGATTTGATAGTAACAATAAGTTCCCTAAAATCAGCAATAATTTTGTCAACAGAGTTATTAACTATATCATTCGTACCTAAGTGAATAATAATATGAGAATAGTTAGCTAAACATATATCTCTACCCTTAATCATGTTTCTTAAAGAATGTATCCTGGCTCCTCTGACCGCGACCAAATCCATGCAAATTATGTCATCCAAATATTTCCCTATAGAATCTGTAAAAACCAAAACCTTCTTACTGGTCACAACTTCTGAAAGACAATCAAACAAATTTTGCCATATTTCTAACTACAGAAATTTTATCCTTCATAGAAAATTCTAAATATATTTTATAGGCATCGCTTGCCCAGTCCCCGTGTAATTGAATAAGATCACTAGGTACATGTGAACTAAATGCAAAAGTGGCACCACCTCTCCTAAAACTATGTGATGAATATAGATTAGGATCTCTCCCTGTCTTCAGAATAACAGATTTCAGCTTTCTCTGGAACTGACCATAAGTGACTGGTGTCAACTTCGAATTCTTACTTATAACAAAGGCAGGGGAATCATGAGATGCCGGAACTTTACTACACATATGATTATACGCAGAAACCGGACAAAGGACAGAGCCAGGGATTTTAACCAACGGAATCTTTAATCTTCTTTCCCCATGTTGAATAGTCTTAGTCCATTCAAAAACAACTATAGCAATATCGTTAACAACAAAGACTTTACCTCTGGTCAATTGCTTATTCTTGTCAAATTGAGAACAAGAATCTGGAACTAAGTTAGATTTCCTGGACATCAAGAAAAAGGCAAACAAAAAAAGACACCAATATACACAATCAGAACCATCTTCTAAATTAAAATGTACCACCATCTCTAATAAAATATCTGGTGAAATGGGTAAAGCTCTACGTGGCATATGTGACTTGGTTCGTGACAATCCTTTAAGCAGTAATTTATAAACAAAACTGTCTAAGTGTGGAAAAGAGCAATCCAACATTAAATGCATAACTTTTACACCATTAATATAATTCTTAATAGATTCTACAGATTTAAAAGACCGACTGAGAAATTGTGCATAACAACAAATAGTATTCAAATTTGCAGGAATAAAACTCATATTAAAGTACGTGCAAAATAGTAAAAAGGCTCTCCATTGGACTAATAAGTTTTTCTTCGATCCTAGCGCATATGCTGCTCTAGTAGAAACTTTAACATCCTCTTTTAACTGTAATAATTCTAAATCTGAAAAGCATTCAAAAATTTCTTTTATTGGCTGTCCAATGCTTGTTCAAATATAAACTTTATCAACGTAATTACCACTTATGCGAAAATTTAAACAAATGTTCTTCCGCACTAAACTCTTCTAATGAACCTGATACCGCATTATAGAACAATGCAGCAAATTTATCCGAAGTATGCCATCTCGATAAATAATCAGGTAACCTATTGTCAGTTCCTGCTAAATGAACAGCCCTAATCTCAAATTCGTATATAGCAGCAATGTAGCAAAGTTCTCTCAGACAACACTGTAAAAAGGTATCTCTGGACTTACCAGTGTTAATTACAGTAACAGAAGTAATGTTATCGCACAAAATACGAATTCTCTTTCCCCTGAAGCACTGCGCCCACAACTTTAAACATACTATAATAGATAATAACTCGAGACAGTTTATATGTAGATTAGACTCCATAATAAATTCTGGAAAAACTTGATGAAAGAATTTTCCACCAAACCAACCACCGCAACCCGACAAGCAAGCGTCAGAAGAAAAAACTTCGTCCGGTATCGACCATTCCTCTATCATCATCATTGATATGCCGTTGTAATGAGGTAGAAAATTGACCCACCACAATATATCATTTTGAACATAACTAGGCACTACAATATAACCAGTTTGATCGTAAGCTGATCTAAGCCAATTGAGCAACCTGCTCATAAATATATGTCCAGGTCTAACACAGCTCGCCATAAAATTTAATTTCCCTACCAACGATTGAATATCGCGTAATTTGGCAGATCTCTTGTTTGTCCAAAAAAGTAAAATTTCCTGAATATCTTTTAATTTATCGTCAGGAATTTGTAACAAAAGTTTACTAGTATCACATATTATCCCCAGAAACTCCATCCTAGTACTAGGAGAAACTGCCTTATGAGACGATTCTTCTAAACCACAGGAATCAAGTAAACGCTTTAATTCAATATATGCCTTATCGGCTCTGTCAACTGATTCCACCCCCGCAAAATCATCTAAATAGTTTACTATATCAAATCCCATTTGCCGATACATGAAAGCAACTGCATTTGTAACACGCTGGCAAATATGAGCAGCTGATCGCAAACCCATGCTGAGGACTCTATCGAAATATAAATGATCATTCCATTTGTATCCAACTAAGTGCACATCGTGTAAGTCAATGAAAATTTGTCTGTAAGCCCTACTCAAGTCCCGTTTGAAAATAAAACAGTTCCGACCATGCTTTTTAATAAGCTCTACTAATGCATCAACATTTGGATATTTTAAATGAACCTCATTTCCTAAATAGCTGTCTTTGTCAATATAACCGTTGACAGCACCCCCTCCTTTTACACTTAAGTCTAAGATGATCCTCCGTTCCTGAGAACCTTTTTTGGGAACACTATTCAGCGGCGAAATGACAATATCATGAGAAAACGGATTTACGTGAAACGGTCCTAATACTGCTTTCTTCTCGATTTCTTTTTTCAAATATTTCTCTAAATCATCCGGGAACTCGACCGCTCCCTTGTGATTTTGAACGATCTTCTCAGAAGAAAATTCAGTACAATTTTCACAACCAATAGGAAAACCGAATTCCAAAAATTGACAAATGTTCCTATCAAAATAATCTGTTAACATGAATTTGAAGAAGTCTATATTCAAATGCGAAACCACTGGGATTTTACTATCCTCAAAATTATACTTCTGCGAACTCATAATAAGTTCGTGATCCGACACAGATCTTTCTAAAAACTCAAACCAATGTTTATCTAAATTGAGTACTTCTTTGCAAACTGAACAATTTGAAAAATCTCTATTACCTTCATATACTACCGTATTGGAACTAGAAAAAATTTTACGTGCTTGATTTCGTTTCAAATATTCAGGATAAAAAATTTCAGCGTCAGGATTCATCGGAGAAAAAGATATATCTAGTCATCCAGACTTTGGAAAATTAGGACAGGAGTTAGCACATTCAGGATGACTTAGTTTGCTTTTATCTTTTTTCCAGCATACTGCACAAATGTGCTGAACTACTCTCTGCTGACCTTTAATGAAAGTTGTATGTGACCCTTTGTGCGTACAACGGTTCCTATTAAAAAGAGTACAAAACCAAACCTGGTCATCCTTATTTTCCGACGACTTAGCGGGAAAACTCGATGTTTTTGCTTTAGGCACAATATACTGAGTAAGAATAGGAACTTCGATAGACGATGGATCATCATCCCAGGACTTCTGACCTAACTCAATTTTGCGTAACCACGCAGCATAAAAAGATAGCAGACCTTTCCAAGAATAAATATTGCTATAATATGTTATCTTCTTTAGTAGATTTAAACGACCTGACCTCTCTTTTTCTGAAATGCTTTTACTTGTAATTATCTCCAGCTCACCTGCAGTAAAAAGTTTAGGATCTAAATCGTTAAAGGACACAGACTCGTTAACGAATTCATATTGAAGAGCAGATTGGGGCCAGAGCAATTGAGTTTTGACTTTGTCGGAAGCCTTTGCTTTAATTCCGGACTTGGTTTTCTTGTTTTTCTTCTTTTTCTTTTCGTCACAATCTGACTCTGAATCGGAACTATCCGAAACCCTGATACAATCTACTTTCTTTTTTCCCTTCTTAACAGTGACAGAGTGAGATTTTTCAGATGAAGTACTAGAAGACGAATCAGAATCAATTGTTTGCTCAAGAAGACCTAGCTTTGATAACTTCTTGTCTACTATTTCGTTTAATTTTTCAAATTGCCTAAGTTCATTTAGTGAAGGGTCTTTAATTGATTTTTCCCGTAAAACCTTCTCTTTACTTTTGTCGCTAGATGTCGTAGCCACTTTCTTATGTAAAGTACTTTTACTCTCACCTTTCTCTTTTTCTAACTCCTGCTGTTTTCTCTTTAACTCTTCCTTCAACTTCAACTTTTCGTTTTGTAATCTCTGTGATTTTAAATCATCTTCTGTGCTTTATAACTCCGCCCTTAAACATCTCAACTCCTCGTCTTCAACATCATCTTCATTGCAGGATTTGTCTAGACTGAGGGCTGCCGCCAACTTCTTCTTCGCACTGCTTAGAGATTTTTTCTCGTCCCTCACGTCCAACTTCCTTTTAACACTGCTTGGATCTTCAAGTTTCTTCTCCTCTTTGGTTTCCCCCGCATCTGGGATCCCGTACTCCGATAGTGACTTATAATTCATTCCATGGACGTCTCTGCGAGGTCTGTCGGCCATCGTCAAACTTTTAACTTCAAACTTCTAACTCTAAATTTCGATCTGATTACTCTAACGTATTCTAATGTAATGACTAGGAAAAAGAATTCACTTTAAAACTAAAGGTGGAGTGAACACAATTCGAAATCAGTTAAGCGAGAATATCAAATGATCGGCCAAAGGGGGGTAACTAGAACATATTTCGCATCGTAATTACTAGTTTTTTTAGAAAAAACAAACCCATATTATTCAAAGTCTCATGTAAACAAGATCGGAAACGGAAGTAGATTTCTGCGCAGATCCAGAAATTCAAAAACGCGACAAAAAAAAATTGAATGATTTTGAGTTCATTAGTACAATAAAAAAAATTTCCTGATTTTTTTAAAAAATTTTGTTTATTGAATTTTCTACTGTAATAGGATTTTGTATGTGTACAGTATATTAGATTAGATTAAAGTCTAGGTAAATTATGAATATAAAGGTTCATCAAAATGTGCGTTAGACATGTTAGAATTTCAAATAAATAAATACAAAAAAAAATTAAGGGTATCTTGGAACCCAGTGTCTTGTACATGTCTACTTTTGCTGTTGTCTACATTAATATGTTTCAGTGTGATAGGGGATACATGTTATGCATGTAAGTCAAAGAGTTTTTCAGGTAATTAAATGTGATATACATACAATGTATTAGTTGTTGAATATAAATGCATCTCAAAACATGGATTGAAGTGATTGACACATTTATTTAATTAAATGTTATATATTCAAAATAAATAATAATTAAAATATAATGCCACATAGTTTATAAAAAAGCATGTATATAATTACATGTACATACAATACACTTACATACATGCATATATCTGACATGATGTATAATTGTATATATATTGAGGAAACTAATACGTGCGTATCTTCCTTTGAGTGCCATTAATATCCAGGTGTTATTTGACAATAAATTTTCCTGTTATATCAAAACCAATTTATCATGTTTATAACTATTTTTTATACACAATTATGTCCCAGGTTGTTTTTTTAACCAATCCTTTTCAAGAGTATTTATCATTAAAGTCTGGTGCAGGCCTAGCTACATGTAGCATGGCTAGAGGGATAAGTAAATTACACTGTTCCCCTATGCCATCTAAATCTTGACACTTTAGTGTAGTGATATATTTAAGTTAACTCAACAGGGGTCCTGTTTAGAGGGTGAAGATGTGCAATGTAGCATTGGAAACAGGTGGATAAGGATTGCAAATGATACGACTACATGTATCTTTCAACTTTCAATGTACCTGTAGCAAGTAAAGATATGTTTAGAAAAATAGTGAACTGTACAGCCTTTTAACAATGAACAAAAACAATACTATACTGTAAGATTAGTTATATTGTACATGTGTAGTTGCCTTTAAAGTATGGGTTCCCCATTCTGGAAACACAGTTGGATCATGCTAAAGAGCAATTGCTTGGTCACAGCTAGAATTTGTTAATTTTTACCAAAATGCTTGCGATTCAATTGTCAGGATTGTGTATGTTGTCAAACTATTTTGTTTTACCTACATGTAAATGTACATGTTTAACCGCCGCAATTTTGCGCCTGTCCCAAGTCAGGAGCCTCTGGCCTTTGTTAGTCTTTCATGATTTTTAATTTTACATGTAGTTTCTTGTGTATAATTCAGAGTTACTGTAAGTATGACGTCCATTATCACTGAACTAGTATACTACAGGGCTCGACATTACCGTTTGTCTGATTGTCCGGGACAAGTGGAAATAGGTGTCGGGCAAGTAGATTCATCATACTACTTGTCCGATGGGACAAGTGAAAAAATCGATGTCAGATGTTTTCATAGATCAAATTCAAGACTTATACATTCCCAAATATATGAATGATTGTTTTATTGATCATACAAAATGAAATAAATATTCATTGATTGAACCAGAGTCATATAATACTTGTATTATATGTCTTTGATTGAACTATTTGTACATGCTGGCAGCCATTGATGAGGGGAAAATAAGTAAGGGGATGGAAACCAAATGGCAATGTTAATGTTTCTTCTTAGTATAAGTTAAGCCTCCTTTAATTAGGAGCACCTCCATATGCATGACATGGAGTTTTACCTTAACTTTAAAATTTTAAATTAAAGTTTGTATCTTTTGATTTTGCTTTTAGGCATATCAATACATTAAAAGAGGTTTTATCTGATAAGATCTATATGTTAAAATAATAAGTTAAGATGTAAAAATTAAATAAAATCTAAAAAGGCAGATTTTTTCCTAAAATGTTTTATGTACTTCATGATCATATATCATGATATATCAATGTATGTAAAAATCAAAATAAATTGTAAAATCTTGTTTTGAGACCACCAATAAGTTTAAAAGGTTTATTTATAAATAAGGTGCCAGGTGTATTTGGTTTAAACCATACCACTACTTCAGAATGAATATAGGTCCATGAATAGGAGAACCTAGTGGTATGGGAAGAGATATGATTTAATCTTCAGTCTGAAATAATAAAATGAATTTTGATGTGGTATTCATATAACATAACAAAATGCTCCCTTTATTAGGCTACAATCAAAGCACAAGTGTTATTATTGCATATGGGCAGGAATTCGCTAATGCTACTTTAGTGTGACATTGTAAGAAAAAAATAAAAATCATTATAAGCTTCTAAATTTTTTACAAATTATTGCTACAAATGGTGTCCTTCTATTTTTAACCAAAAAAATCATTTTTAAACTTGCGTCAGTTTGGAACCAAAGCAAATAATGAATTTGGAGCATGTAACATTGACACTTTTTCCAAATTGAGATTAATGATTCCTTAACTTATTCAACATTCAATATCATATATATTGATCACAAAACATTGTCTATCATCAAAACTCTAAAATGTATATTTTCATTTCTTTCAGAAATTTTGTGAAAACAAGTTTCCTCTACTTTTCTGTCAATGTTACATGCAATGTTTAAGAGATAAATACAGTAAGAATCATTTTCTTTCTGAACGTGTAAAGGCTCTTTTTCATTGTGTTACCCTCACATTAAAAAATTGTATTGATAGTTTTGCAATTATCTCATTTCTGTCATAAAATAATGACTTAAATGTTGCATGTAACGTGGACACAAAAAATATAAATAATGAACCATGCCAGAATTGACCTTAAAAGATATAAAAAGCCTCCAAACAACCATCTGAATGTAAATTATACAATTATACTGCCACATTTCTCATATATGATATTATTTAAATAGTGGTTAATACCAAAACCATTCACCTAAGTTTCAGACAGCAGACATATTTTTTAACTATACCAGTAGTTATACTTGTTCATGGTGGTACACTATGGAAGGCTAAATTAAAAGATATTCAAATGTCAAAATAACCAGAAAAATAAAATTAAGACCAAAGATAGATCAATTGATGAAGGAGTCATCCAAAATTTCCACAACATGACACATTTTTATATCAGTAAGTAAGCAACCCGTTTTTTTATGCACAGGGATGAGATTGATAAGAAGACAACCACACAACCATCAGCATCCACAAAGTTTCTCACTCAATAACTAATACTGACAAAGTAAGGGTACAAAATGATACATGTATCCCTCATTCATGTGACACAGTTACACTTAAAACTAATAGTATGAAAAACCAAGACAAAATATGGACAAATCTACGAGAGGTTGATACAGCTGCATTTATTGAGAATCTTATTTTCAATCGTTTACATAACTTCTATAAAGAACAATTTGGGTTTCATCTTTGAGGTTGTTGTCTGATAGACATATTACCCTATATCTCGTTTTATTTCTGCTGGTTAATCTTACATTTATGATAACTTTTTAAGGTTTAAACAATAAATTTTATTTCAAACATTCAAAACAAGTTTCTTGTTTTCTGTCTCCAACATCTTCAACTATCTATCTGAAAAAAGAAAAAAACAAAAGAACAAATAATCTACCCTCAATCAGAACCAAAATCCATGCATAGATTATAAAATTTACAATAATATAGAAACTCTCAAATATCTTGTTTCGATTTTTCAATGCCATTTCATCTTGAAAACTTGTTACCTAAACTACAGGAATCCACAATTTAAAGGGCCCCATAATGACCAGTGTAAAACAATTCAGAAGAGAAAACCAACACCCATTAGACCATAGTCCTGTTTTCAACTTTATTTGGCCTTCTTTTACTTTTTTTGTTTCATTAGCGTCACTGAATAGTCTTTTGTAAACGAAAAGTGTTTCTGGCCTACAAAATTTCAATTCTGGTATCCATGATGAGTTTATTATTATTATTTTGAAATCAGAAGGAGTCTGAACCTCTTATAATGCAAAAGATATTCTGGAATGTCAATTATTGGCATAACAATTAAAAAAAAAATGTTACAAATTGAATTCCTCATGATTTCTATAATGAACATCAATGTGTTGACTGGTGAATGAAAAGGGATAAATAAACAAGATTTTGAAATAACTGTCTTCTACACTGCTGTAGAATGGTCAAATTGGAAATCACTAGTATGTCTGCATACACAGTCACCATCCTCTGTTTTTCTGACACAGAACTACTATCTGACTGGCTGAAAGGACTGTCACCACCTGACTCACTAATAGGGACCTTATCAGACTGGCTAACACAGACATCATAATCTGCCAGGCTGATAGGGTTATCACCATCTGACAGGCTGAAAGGGATATCACCATCTGACTGGCTGACAGGGACATCACCATCTGACTGGCTGACAGGGACATCACCATCTGACTGGCTGACAGGAACATCACCATATGACTGACTGACAGGAACATCACCAACTGACAGACTAATATGAACATCACCATCTGCCAGGCTGACTAGGACATCACCATCTGTTGGCTGACGGGGACATTACCCTCTGACTGGCTTGCAAGAACATCACAGACTGACTGACTGTCAGACAGGAACATCACCAACTAACTGATTGACTGATATGTACATCACCATCTTCAAGGCTGACAGGGACATCACCATCTGTCTGGCTGCCAGGGACATCACCATCTGACTGGTTGACAGGGACAGTTTCTTTTTGCAGCATCTTACTGAGAGTTTCCTTCATCACATGTATTGCTGATCATCTTTTTCTTTCTTAGGTTTATATTGCCTGTAGATTTTTTTTTATTTAAAATTGCAAGTAAATTTTCAAGACTGACACCAATTTTGTTGTCAATGAAGAAAATACACTTCTAAAAAGAATATCTATATTTAGAAATAAAGATAAAGTTTGATGGTGGTAAAACAAGTTAAATTATCAATAATCTCTTTATAGAGCAAAAGGAGTAAGTAAATGTTATCAGTTCTGTTCATGCGTGTAACATTGACAGAAAAGTAAAAGGTTGTATGTCAATGTTACATACATGCAGACCAGAAGATGAAAGTGGTGTGCTTAATAGTCAACTTTGGAGAAATAATGTAATTGCTGCCCAGTAACATCTAATTAATCATTTAGGTTATAAAATGTTATATAAATGTCTGACTTTAAGGAAGTAATACCTTTGCATGTAACATAAAAAAATCTTGACACAAAATATTGTTGTCAATGTTACTAACTAGTGTTAAAAAACAAATTAAACAGGAAAACATGAAAACGCTTTAATTTTGTAAAATAAAAATAAGATAATAGCTCCATATGGCAGTAAGTTTTGTTTACGCATGTAACACTGGCCTGAACATGTAAAAGTCTAAATAATAGACTCTGTCAATGTTACATACACAATTTCTTAATGAAAAAAAAGTTTAATTTGGGTTTACCTTATACATTATTTTTTAAAATAGGTATCATAATAATAACTTTGAATATTAAAAATGAGATGAACTGTTGATTTCAACACAGTAAAATCTTCTCATGTAACACAAAAAAGACCTGATACAAAAATCGTAGTCCATGTTACTCATAAAGTTATCATAGGAGCATCAAAGAAATTGTGTGATGACAATATTTCAGATGTTAGTCATTTATAAACTCAGATAAACTCATTTTAAAGCTCATAACAGACAATGACAGAGGTTTGGAAATCAATGCTTTAAAACATTATAATTCTGGGTTATGTATGTAACATTGACAGGAACACCAACAAATGATGAGGAAAAATTGCTAATCAACCAGGAAAAAAATAAACACAAATAATTAAAACTCATTTACTTCTTTAATATCATTTTAATGAAGCAAATTTAAATTTCAACAAGATTTTATTGATTGAATAATTGTATGCACATTTATTAGGTTGTAGCATGTAACCTGGACGCAGAAGATGTGTCAATGTTACATGCCTTTAAACGATAAGAATTACAAGTAAATATTGTAAAGTCTAGAAATCAAGAAAGATCAACAACTTCTCTGTTAAGAATTCAGCATAAATTTACATTTGATTTAATATTATGCACTGGCCAATTATGCTTTAAGTGTAATAAAGTAATATTGTTTTTATTCTGGTGTCAATGTTACATTTTATGTTTTCAAATTAAGTGGCCAGTTATCTTTATAATGCTGAGAATGAATACAAGTACTAGTTAATCGAATTGGCAATTAATCTGTGGTATTTCATGTAAAATATTAGATTGATAAGGCAAAACGTACAAAAAAAAGCTTTTGCATGTATCATAGACACCTTTCCTTGGTAAATATTTTCGTGTCAATGTTATGTACAGAAATCTCTCCAGCAATAAAATGAATATCGTAAGGGTCAAACCTGTTTAAATACAAGATAAACTTATATTTTTTGACAAAATTGCAAAGCAAGTCACACATCATTATCAAAGAACCTAATTTACACAGAAAGTGCATGTAACACTTCATTGTGAGGTCAAATTAACCTGGTCCCACTCTCTTATCATCTGCTTGATCACTGGTAGATGCCTAGTGTGAAAGATGACAAAGCCACATTTTAATGTAATTGTCAGTGGGTTGAAATGTGAAAAAAATAATTATGGTAAAGCTTACTATAAAAAGTATACAACTGTTATAAAAAGATGAGTATTATTGGGCAGTATTGACACGAAAATGAAATAAATTTTCTTAGCTTCTATATTTTTCAAACTTTAGTTGATTGATAAAAATCATGAAATCCAAATTGTACCCATTGTTGACACCTTTCAAAATTTGCCATGCTGGACCAATAACTTGTTTCCAAAGCTAATCAGCTAATGAAAAGGTGCATGTAACATTTGTTGACGGGAAAAGTTACATGCACTTGTCCATTTTCAAACGTATTTTATTTGCAGCAATAATCGGATTCTGTACAAAATGGGGTTTCTAAATGATAGACGGATCATTTTGCAGTTGATTTTCAACTATTATAGTAGAACAATTCTTCAGGCATATTCTAAATATGACTAGGGGTTTTGCCACTGCAGAAATGTCACACTTTTTGTCTACAGTTTTCAACTACCAGCACATAACAAGTGCTGAATTTTTGTTGATTTTTTTAATTG
The DNA here is from genome assembly GCF_963676685.1 of Mytilus edulis. Classification (NCBI taxonomy): domain Eukaryota; kingdom Metazoa; phylum Mollusca; class Bivalvia; order Mytilida; family Mytilidae; genus Mytilus; species Mytilus edulis. The sequence continues at coordinate 18,681,242 of NC_092354.1, forward strand.
GATCCATTTTTTTTGCATTTGGCAATAAAGACTAACCCACTTTGATATTTAAACAATTTTTATTCTCCATATTTGCATGATTTCTTTATTTTTTAATTGGATAAACACTATTGACCCTAAAATTTCACTAGCGAATTCCTGCCCATATAACATGTACAAAATCAATACGTAGGATTTTCAATTATAAATTCGGACAAGTGAGTTAACGATAATGTAGAGGCCTGATACATGTACATATTTTTTAAGGGGCCAGCTTAAGTAGCCTCAGGGTGTGGGAGTTTCTTGCTACAATAAAGACCCATTGGTAGTCTTTGGCTATTGTCTGCTCTATGGTTGGGTTGTTGTCGCTTTGACACATTTCCTATTTCCTTCTCAATTTTATGTACATGTAATTTTACGTCATAAGTGCATTTGGTACATTTGTAGCTATGAAATCTATGTTACATGTAGTATGTTAAGCATTTATTTATCTAAATTGGTATAATTTCTGTATTGGGACTTAACATAAGATAAAATTAACATATCTGTATACATGATCTATGTAAGGGTTAACATCGGATTATGGGGTTCGTGTTGTTTATTCTTTAGTTTTCTATGTTGTGTCGTGTGTGCTGTTGTTTGTTTGTCTTTTTCATTTTTAGCCATGGCGTTGTCAGTTTGTTTTAGATTTATGAGTTTGACTGTACCTTTGGTATCTTTCGTCCCTCTTTTATGTGAATAAGAACACATGTACAGGGATGAATGCACAAAAATTCAAGCAGTTATAATCATGATATATATAATGAACTTGTCTTGAGTTCCAAATTGCATTTATGCAGTTTTTCCAAAATCAAATATATAGTTACAACGTGTACATTTGTATACATGTACATGTATTACAAAAATGTTTAAAAAAAACTTTAAACTGCATGTAAATTAAAATTACTCTATTAGTGTAATAGCGGTACATTTTGTACATGTTTATAGCTTAATCTGTCATTAAATGACCTATAGTGAACCCCAGTTGTAAAGCTGGTTCCTCATTTACATAATTATCTTAATTTTATCTATGAATCTATTTAATGTAGCACAGGATAGCCTTATAATTACTAAATATGGAAATATAATGAATAAAGGACAGATTATAGATAACATGGATAACATGCAGACTAAAATAAATGATATTAATTATCCATATAGCATGTATAGTCCAGCAAGTTACTAATAAAATCAATTTGTAAAGATTTTAACAAATTCCTTGACCCAGTGGCCAGTATTGCTTTTTTTTTTAAATTTTCTATTAAGATAGTTCTGAAAGATGTAGAATTAGATACAACACATGCGAAATGAACACTACAATTATTTACTTCACCAAGTTTTCTTACAAAATTTTTGAGGTGTCTCATTTAGGGAGCTACCATTTGATTTTTATGGGGGGGCTAGGATGAAAAATGTTGTCCTGCCTTTTTTTTAGCTGTAATCTCTGTCCTGCCTTTTTATTTTTCACTCTGTTCGGTCCTGCCTTTTTTTTAAAAAGTTTATCCTGACTTTTTTTTACCTAAATTGTCGTCCTGACTTTTTTTTTTTGCAAGTGTCTCATCCTGCCTTTTTTTTTTACTCAAAACTCCTGTCCTGCCTATTTTTTTCAAATTTCATCCTAGCCCCCCCATAAAAATCAAATGGTAGCTCCCTTATCAGATTTGCAGGATTATCAGTGATTATCTGACTTAACTGTATATATATATATATATCTGCAGGGATATTATTATCTTTAATGTGGACTCAGGTACAAAATGTACATTTTTTGTACTTTCAAATTTGTAGCTATACACATGTACAAATTTATGAATATCTTGAGGGGATGGGGGGGGGGGGGGGGGGGCTGTCTTTCCAATTAAATATACATACTAGAATATCATGAATATGTACATGTACAATGAAGTCTAGAACACTCCCCTGAAATCGTTGGCATTTATTAGTCTGTGATTGAAAGTCTTTAAAGTCCATCTGATGACAGAAACAATACCTTCATTTTCATTTTCTTACCAAAATAACCTAAACTGAATAATCATAAGGGAAGATGAAAAATGTGACTATGTACAAATGTATGGTAACTACAAATGTACATATGTAACATGAGGGTCTGGATGGGGGGGGGGTCTATTATTCTGTAAACATTTGATTTTCACCCTTTTTTCTCTAATCTTTAAAAAATTAACCTCTTTTTTCTCTAGTCTTCAAAAAATTAACCCCTTTTTTCTCTGATCTTCATTTTTTTTGCCCGTTATTCTCTAATCTTCATTTTTTAAGGGCATTATTCTTTAACATGTTTTATTATTTAACCCCATCCAAACCTTTAACATAGGACACAGAGGCAGTATGAAGAGGTTATTGTGGAAGGAAGAGAAGCGACACACAAAATACAAAATGAGATGCTTATGAATACTTTTTTATTTAAAAAAAATAATTCTGGTTTATCATTATCTGATTACATAATTAATAAATCAAATCAAATCAAATATTTTATTGTCATATAAACTTTACAGTTTGTGACCAACATATATTAATACAATAAACACAATAAACATATATACATACATATTAAACATACAAAATATCAACAGCATTAAAATGTATAACAACAAACAAGTTGTTAAGAGTCCCCTGCCCTCAGTTCTAATGACTTTTTCAAGAAGGATCCTAACTTATTTGTTTGTAAAGGCGATGATGGATTAATGAACTATATATCGGACTATGCGGTATGGGCTCTGCTCATTGTTGAAGGCTGTACGGTGACCTATAGTTGTTAATGTCTGTGTCATTTTGGTCTCTTGTGGACAGTTGTCTCATTGGCGATCATCCCACATCTTCTTTTTTATAGACTTTATAATGTACATGTATCAGTGATTTTGCATGTCAATTTTAACCCATTGTAATCATTTATGAAATGGTGGCAGAGTGGTCTAACTAGTTAAACTATGTAATTGTATTGTATCTCTAGCCTTTCAACACTGAGGTTATTAGTTGGAATCCCAAACATGGCATGCAGGTGCGCTCGACTCGAATCTTAATCGAATAAAAAATGGCAGTTTTCCTACTAAAGGTCAATTAAAGCTTTCAACTGTTTCCTCCACCAAATAATAACTGACTATAATACAAAACTGCTGAAAGTGGTGTTAAACACCAATCAATCAATCAGCATAGAATGTATCAATAAAGTCACATACATGTACGAGGGTCTGGATGGGGGGTTCTATTATTCTGTAAACATTAAATTTTCACCCCTTTTTTCACTAATTTTCAAAAAATTCTTTTTTTTTATTTTGATGCACATTTACAAATGTACAATGTAGATATGTACAATGTATGTAGCTATACACATGTACATATATATATATATATATATATATATTCATATAATCTTTTTGCATACATGTTTACAAAATATATAAATATAACTTTCTCTATTTTATCAGTTGATTTTGTAAGTACTTAATTGCATAAATTTCCTATCAGGATTTCCCTTGACAAACAGAAGTCATTTGAAAGGAAGCTACATGTGTATTGTTACTTAACCAAAACTTTTTATACGACCGCAAATTTTGAAAAAATTTTCGTCGTATATTGCTATCACGTTGGCGTCTGCGTCGTCGTCGTCGTCGTCGTCGTCGTCGTCGTCGTCGTCGTCGTCGTCCGGCGTCCGAATACTTTTAGTTTTCGCACTCTAACTTTAGTAAAAGTGAATAGAAATCTATGAAATTTTAACACAAGGTTTATGACCATAAAAGGAAGGTTGGTATTGATTTTGGGAGTTTTGGTCCCAACATTTTAGGAACAAGGGGCCAAAAAGGGCCCAAATAAGCATTTTCTTGGTTTTCGCACCATAACTTTAGTTTAAGGTAATAGAAATCTATGAAATTTTGACACAAGGTTTATGACCACAAAAGAAAGATTGGGATTGATTTTGGGAGTTTTGGTTTCAATAGTTTAGGAATAAGGGGCCAATAAAGGGCCCAAATAAGCATTTTTCTTGGTTTTTGCATAATAACCTTAGGTTAAGTAAATGGAAATCTATGAAATTTAAACACAATGTTTATGACCACAAAAGGAAGGTTGGTATTTATTTTGGGAGTTTAGGACCCAACAGATTAGGAATTAGGGGCCAAAAAGGGACCCAAATAAGCATTTTTCTTGGTTTTCGCACTATAATGTTAGTATAAGTAAATACAAATCTATGAAATTTAAACACAAGGCTTATGACCATAAAAGGAAGGTTGGTATTGATTTTGGGAGTTTTGGTCCCAACAGTTTAGGAAAAAGGGGCCCAAAGGGTCCAAAATTAAACTTTGTTTGATTTCATCAAAATTGAATAATTGGGGTTCTTTGATATGCCGAATCTAACTGTATATGTAGATTCTCAACTTTTGGTCCCGTTTTCAAATTGGTCTACATTAAGGTCCAAAGGGTCCAAAATTAAACTTAGTTTGATTTTGACAAAAAATGAATCGGTTGGGTTCTTTGATATGTTGAATCTAAAAATGTACTTAGATTCTTGATTATTGAAGTTTTTTTGGTCCAGTTTTCAAATTGGTCTACATTAAGGTCCAAAGGGTCCAAAATTAAACTTTGTTTGATTTCATCAAAAATTGAATCCTTGGGGTTCTTTGATATGCCAAATCTAACTGTGTATGTAGATTCTTCATTTTTGGTCCTGTTTTCAAATTTCAAATTCTACATTAAAGTCCAAAGGGTCCAAAATTAAACTAAGTTTGATTTTAACAAAAATTGAATTCTTGGGCCTCTTTGATATGCTGAATCTAAACATGTACTTAGATTTTTGATTATGGGCCCAGTTTTCAAGTTGGTCCAAATCAGGATCTAAAATTATTATATTAAGTATTGTGCAATAGCAAGTCTTTTCAATTGCACAGTATTGTGCAATGGCAAGAAATATCTAATTGCACAATATTGTGAAATAGCAATTTTTTTTTTAATTAGAGTTATCTTTCTTTGTCCAGAATAGTAAGCAAGAAATATCCTATTTGTGCAATAGCAAGAATTTTTTTTAATTGGAGTTATCTTTCTTTGTCCAGAATCAACTTAAATCTTTGTTATATACAATATACAATGTATATACACTTTTTACTACCAACTGATAAATTTAAATAATCTTTACCATTCAGTGATAACAAGCAGTTTTTTTACATCTTAATATTTTATGATGTATTTAAATGAGTAGTTATTGTTGCAAACTCCATTAGAAATTTGAATTGATATCAGTTTTGAAAAAGGGAAACGGGGATGTGAAAAAAAAGGGGGGGGGTTAAAATTTTCTCATTTCAGATTTCATAAATAAAAAGAAAATTTCTTCAAACATTTTTTTGAGAGGATTAATATTCAACAGCATAGTGATTTGCTCAAAGGCAAAAAAAACCTTTTAAGTTCATTAGACCACATTCATTCTGTGTCAGAAACCTATGCTGTGTCAACTATTTAATTTTAGATTTAAAAAGTTTGAAGAAGAAATCTTTAATTGATTTGTAAAATCTTGGCATTTGTTTTGTGTAAAAAAAAAACATGTAATGTCAAAAATTTGATCACAATCCAAATTCAGAGCTGTATCATGCTTGAATGTTTTGTCCATACTTGCCCCAACTGTTCAGGGTTCGACCTCTGCGGTCGTATAAAGCTGCGCCCTGCGGAGCACCTGGTTAACCTTTGTTAAATTCTGAAGTTAGAATAGTTATCAGACCCCATTATAACTCAGTTGACTCATCAATTGATAACAGGAACAGCCATGTTTTACTATCATTTTTTAACTGAGGGGGGGGGGGGTCTATTCTGTAAACATTAATTTTCACCCCTTTTTTTTCTAATCTTCAAAAAATTAACCCCTTTTTTCTCTAACATGTCTAATCTTCATTTTTTTGCCCGTTATTCTCTAATCTTCATTTTCTAAGGGCATTATTCTTTAATCATTTAACCCCATCCAAACCCTCCTCTATACAGATCTTGTTTGGTAACTTTTCTTCATTGTCTATCATTCAAAATATGATGTACATCATGTACATGAATGTATAGGGCCATGTTTGAGAATTGAAAGCACTGATTTATCATCTTTCACATGTTCTCTATTTTCTGTATTCTTCACAGTGCCACCTTGAACCTTTTATTTCTTTTCTCTCATTTTTTCAATGTATTTGATTTTTATGCCCCACCACCTAGGGTCATTATTTAACACTCTGTGTGTTGTTTGTCCATCTGTATCGTCTGTTTGTCCCGCTTCAGGTTAAAGTTTTTGGTTAAAGTTTATGGTCAAGCCCAAGGTAGTTTATGATGAAGTTGAAGTCCTATAAACTTGAAACTTAGTACACATATGTTCCTCATGATATGATCTTTTTTAATTTTAATGCCAAATTTAGAGTTTTGACCCTGAAATTCAGGCTCCACTGTACACAGAAAATGGTAATGGAGTGGAGAAATCATGTTCTAAGGGCACATTCTTATTTAAATTTTAACATTTAACACATATAAACATTGTTCTTTATATAATTAATGTGTTTAAATGGGATGGCTTGAAAATCCCTTATCATCATTAACTGCAGGTCAGCCTTGAGGGAAATTATTTTCCTGCTCCCCCTTTTCGTTCATGTCATAATTTTTGTGTTCCTCAAGGGACCTCTTGATGACATAATTATGCAGGCTCATGTTTCGTTGTATCAATAGATGAATAATTATGCATCAGTATTTAGAAATGACCCATGTTAACTTACTGAGAAATCAGTATATTTTTTCAAGTAAGTCTAATGATTTATTTTTCTCAAAGGTTACATATATATACAATGGATGTATCCAAAACTACATTGACATTTAACAGTGGCATAAGGGAAATTGTGGAATTGTATTATTGATAATTGTATGAAAGTTGCTCTGACAGCAATGAGAGAAGGGATTAAAAACTGTACTATAAAGATGTAAAAACTAAAAAAGAACATATATATTTTAATTTTAAAATTGACGGTACAGATTAATTTAATGGTATTATTTCTTGGACTTTTTTGGGTGAGCGCAAAACATTTACCAATCTGCTTTTTGGGCTCAGGACTTTGGTGGCAGATTAGTTTTTATTAATAAACTTTATTGAAAAGCACTTTACGCCCATATGGGCCAATGGCTTAAAACATTTATATACATAATATACAGTTTACATATATAAAACAATGAAAATAAACAATGCAGACACTTTGAACTATAATCCTTGTCTTTCTTTAAATCAATATTTAAGCTTGAAACTTTATATGTTTCGTGTTTTTAACAGCTGTTTACTTTGATAGATTTTTATGGAAGTTTGTGCAAGACTGTTGACATACATGTACATGTTGTCTGCTCTTTGGTCGGGTTGTTGTCTCTTTGACACATTCCCGATTTCCATTCTCAATTTTAATGTATTGTCAATAAGCTACTGAACCTTTACAATTACCTACGTCATGTACATGTAAAAGTAAATCAATACAATTTAAATACACAAATATATGATTTTAATTTAAGAAATGGAAATTCCCTCTATGACATAGAAAACAACTGAACCATGTAGACTTTGCATTAATGACCGACTTAAGCTTCCATAACTGGAACATAAGCACTTATTGTACCTTTATACATAAAAATGAAAAGGTTCCAGAAAATTTAACAGACGAGATTCTTTCATAACTGTAGCATACACATACAAAAAATGTACATTGTACCTTTATACTTAAAACTTAGAAGGTAGTTGCATTAATTGACCTACTTAAGTTTTCATAACTGGAGCATAAACAATTATTATACTTTTATAATACAACTGAAAAGGTTTCAGAAATAAGATAAATGTTTTCTTTTATAAACTATACTAATGAAAAAATATTGATTAACAATTCTTTATTGATTTACTTCCAGGTTTTACAGCATGCCATTGTAATTTGTGTCACATCCAGCAGCAGCAGCAGACACAGGGACATTGAGGTTTGTTGTCATTGGTTATTTATGATTTTTGCCGTCTGCTATTAATTTGTAATGGAGAAATCATTTAATGATTACTTGTTTTGAATGTTTACGTTTAACTTTTAATGGAGAAAAATGGATAAATAATTTAGCTTGTTAAATGAAGGGTGTATATTTTATATTATATATGCAAAGTTTACATGTATTAATAATGATCTATTTGTCTGATAGATATACATGTATGTAGATGTTTTGTAAAGGTGCATAAGACTTTAAATAGCAAGGTAATTATATAATGGTGATGCTTTCCATTGTTTTAAGAGGAGAGTTTGGCCTAAATCCCTTTCTTTTATTCATTTTTTACTAATATATTAATTATAAATGTTTACTGAAACTGCTAGTATACTAAATGCCCTCAGCAGGAAGGAACATAGGGGCAGATCCAGCCATTTTAAAAGGGGGGTTTCCAAGCCAGGACAAACTATATGTCCCCATTCAAATACATTGATCATCCAAAAAAAGGGGGGGTTCCAACCCCCAGAACCCTCCCCCTGGATCCGCCACTGGAACATGTAACTTAATCAAGAACTACAGGGTATCTGTTGGGTGATAGAAGTATAAAAAGACACCCAATTTCAGGGGCGGATCAAGCTATTTTTAAAAGGAATGGTTCCCAACCCCAGAGAAAGGGGGAGGGTTCCAACTATATATGTCCCTATTCAAATCCAAAAAAAAGGGGGGTTTCTTACCCCTGGAACCCTCCCCTTGGATCCGCCAATGAAATTGCTGGATTAACAGTATGCCCCCTCCCCCTCCCACCCTTTTAAACTTAGAAAAAAAAATATCATTTTCTAGCAGAAAATTGTCAACAAACTTTGCAGTGGCGGACCCAGGGGGAGGGTTCCGGGGGTTGGAACCCCCCTTTTTTTTTGGACGATCAATGCATTTGAATGGGGACATATAGTTGGAACCCCCTTTGTCCTGGGTTGAGAACCCCCCCCTTTTTAAAATGGCTGGATCCGCCCTTGCTTTGCCTCGTTAATCTCTATGATATTTTAAACTTTATTACTTCTTACGTTATTCACATTATTTACAAATCAGTTTTTTTTGTTGAATTTTTATGAAGCAATTTTGTTTGCACTTTTGCACTTTTTAAAAATCCCTATCTATCAAAACAAGTTTGTATAAACTTCTGATATAAACAGACATACATGTAGAAATTAAAAATATTCAATATAATAAAGTCTGATTGAAGTTAAGGAGGTTTTATTTCCTACAATGACTCTCAATTGATTTCTTCACTCTTACATTGTCTTAGGGTGAATTAAAATATCATGTACTGCTGCTCTTTAGCTGATTTCATTACTCTGAGGGTTGTATTAGAATCTCCAACACTAAACCTCCACTAGTTCCTTTACTTTGACAAACAGGAGGCATTCCATTTAAGTCCCATAAACTGACCCTGGACTAATTGCTTTAACTTTATTCTGAGTATACATTAAAATCTACCACACTGACCCTCACCTGATTGCTTTTAATATACTCTGAGGATGTAATAAAATCTCTTATAGTGACCCTCAACTGATTCCTTAACTCTGAGGCCATATCAATATTAAAGACCCCCACACTGACCCTCAACTGAATCTTTTAATATACCTTGAGGAAGTACTAAAATCTCCCATGGTGACCCTTAAAAGATTCCTGGCTTTTGATTTACTAGGAGGATGACGATCATGTATTAAAATCTCCTATAGTGACCCTCAACTGATTCCTTAACTCTGAGGCCACGGGCATATCAATATTAAAGTCCCACACTGACCCTCAACTGATTCTTTTAATATACCTTGAGGAGGTACTAAAATCTCCCATGGTGACCCTTAAAAGATTCCTTTCCTCTGAGGCCATATCAAAATCTTGAATTATTTCTTTATAGTGCTTAAACTTCCCTAAACACAGCTGTGTGTTAAAGAATGGTCAAGAATGGAAGTAGTTATATCATTATAATGACATTTTGATTATAAAGTGACCATGGCCACTTACTTATGGATTGAGGGAAATAATGACCAGTAATTGATATCATTACACTGGTCAGTCTGACAAAGGCATTGACCATTCAGCTTTTGTGGGAGTGTGGGTTTTTGCTTAGGACACATAAAATTGTTGCAATTTTATTGGAAACAAATTAGTTATTTTTAATGAAATTTAATACAGGAATAAGATTTTTTGGAATTAATGTTTATTTTGATATTTTCAATAGAAACATTTATATGAGTGTACATAGAACTTCCTTTATTATTCAAAATTTCTTTTTCCAAGAAATAAACAAACATTTAAAAAAAAAGATCTATATGAAAAAGTCATACGCTTAGATCACCAGATATGAATAGTGTTTGAAAGAACTTTGCTTCTGAACTTTGATTTATTTTGTACACCAAATGGAACTATTGATAGAGACAATTTGTGCAATTGAAATACATGTACATGTGTATATAAAAATTAAAACTTAAGATTTATTATGTAATTATTTGTTTTTTTTACAATAGGTTCGTACTTAAAAGTCCAGAAAGTCAAATTAAAACATTACTATGTATTTCTTTTAACCCCAATTTGTAATTTGTATTTTTGAAAAAACCAAAATAGTATATACTCAAGGTACAGTATAAACAAATTCCTTAATTTCCTATCATCTTTTCAGTATGGAAGAAACTTTAAAGACACACATTATTATGTTTTGCCTTAGATACTGAAAATAGAAAACTGTGCTCTGTAGGATATTCTGAAATAAAATCAAATAAAAATAGAAAATTATTTATATGTGGCTTGAAAAACAAATCCTGAAGTGCCATATGTTTTTATATTCTTTTGATCTTAACTATGTTACATGACCCCAAGCATCTGAAAGATTATTACCATTTTTCTGATTTCAATCTTAGTATACTGTACTAGGTCACATGACAGTTTACTTGTCTGACTACCCTAGCACCAATCATACAATAAATATTGGGTTAAATGTTGCTTTTTGATTTAATACCCTCACCAGTAGTGGATCCAGGGGGGGGGGGGGGGGGGGGGGGGGGGGGGGGCTGCCCCCCTGAAAAACCCTCTAAATCCTCCTCAGCTCACATCTTGTATACAATAATCTCTGTTTATATTGAAGAAAAATTAGAAGCTATAAAAAAATCAATTTGCACAAAACTTTGCAAAATGACATTTGGAAATATTATGATATTTTCTATTTTACTGTCAACTTTTTAAAATGCTAAACTAATTGACAACATATTAAGGATACTTAAAATAAACAATCCCTTCTGATTATAGAAATGAACCAGTACACTTGAAAATGACATCATAATTGTCATGATTGTGGTCACTATTAGTTTGAGATGTAGTAAGAGTGTGTTGACGTGGGTTAATTTTTATTGTAAATTTTGAGAAAATTGAGATTGTTTCAAAGAAAATAGTCATTTAAATATGGCTATGATATGTTATTTGAAATATGTTATAAGGTTAATAATCAACATTGTATACTGTATATTTGATTTGCCTTATCAAAACTTGATGTAGACATAAATCAAAGTATATATAATAATTTATTATATATCATGTATATGGAGATGTGGAGTGTATGTGAAAAAGGCAGCAATAATAAGAAAAATATTATTTAAAAAAAAATTCAAAAGATATCTTTTACGCCCTAGCATAGTGAGTTCCCATTGGAAACTTGTCACTTGAAGGTAATCATTTTCTTTAAAAAAAGATAGCTAAAATATAAATAAAATTTTCTTAGTCTAATTACAACTTTTAAAGGATATTTAGGGTGTATGCATATATATATGTGAATAAATAGCAACCTTATCTTAAAAATAATAATGAAAGCATTAACATGATAAATTTTCATCACTAAAGAAGAAATTTCTACTTATAAAGTTAACACCCACATTTATCGAAATGTGAAAAAGACAGCAACCCAATCTTAAAAATAATAAAAATATCATTATTTTTCATCATTGAAGAAGGTATTATAACAATTTAACAAATATATGTATACATGTAATGTTGTTACACCATTTACACCCACATTTATCGAAAGACCAATACATCAGTCACACAGGAAATGTTTTGTTTGATAAGATATTGTGGTTACAATGTAGGTTACGTCATGTGGTATGCATACATGTACAGTTAGTACGATAAAAATATATAACAAATTGTATTTCCGAAAATAATAACATCAACTAGTGTACATTCTTTAGGTAAAGGTTAATTAATTGTCCACTTTTTGAAATTCATTGTTGACATTGATACTAGAGTCATTTCGACCAGTACAATAAAAAATAAATAACAACTTGTATTTCCGAAAATAATTCATAGTCTACATTCTTTAAGTATAAGCTTGTCCACTTTTTGAAATGCATTGTTGACATTGAGATTACAGCCTTTTCTACAGGACAGGACTGTAATTCCAAAAAATCAAAACTACATATTTCAGTTTTCTTATTCAGATATCCGTGAAAATTCTCTAAGTGAAGTTAATTGACTCTTTACTTTTTTAGACATCTTTGACATAGCTGTTAGAGATCCAGTTTGACAGGACTGATAATCCAAAAAATTTAAGAAGTTGATTGTTATACAGTTTGTACATGTATGTACATGATATAATTTATATAATAATAAACTTTCAAATGACCTTAGGGACGACATCAAAAGTTCAATGAAGGATAAAAAACTTAATTCAAATAGTTTTTTCACTGACCCCCCATACCCCCCTCTTAACTTAATTTGGGAAAAATTGATTGACCAATAAATATATATGTAAAATCGATGTCAAAACTATTTGAATTAAGTTTTTTATCCTTCATTGATTTTTTGATGATGTCCCTTATGTTCTTGGTTGATCAATGATAATTGAGTGTCATTTCGTAGTTAGTTAAGTTTCTCAGTCACTATATACATGATATATAACTAAAAGTACAATTTGTATAATGTCATATTACTAATGTAATAAATTGTCTGTAGATTGTAAATAGATTGTAAAATAATTTTTAGTACATATCTGCCTGAGAGGTCAGGGTTCACTTGACCTGACCTCAGTTTAATTTTTCATTGATAATTATGTTCCCAACTTTACACATTTTAATAATAAAATAAGGAAAAATAAACCCCTTAGACAAAATACCTAATTCCACAGTATTATAAATGTCTCACCTTAAATCTTTTATTCATATGATATTGAAAATTATGGAAATAGTCAAGGAAATGTATGATTTTTTAAAACTTATTTTTATACAAGGAAATTTAATTATGAAATAAAATTAGAGGTCAAGTGCCTTATTTTCTTAAAATAAAAAAAAATAAAACACAAATTGTCAGATTAGATTCAATACAATTATTATCTGCCCTTGATTTTAAATGGAATTTGTTTTGAAATTTTTTTAATCCACTTTATCATTGTTATCAGCAATTTATTTTCTGATAGTTCAATCTTTAAATTCAAAGATTCAGATGTTTCAGTTTTACTTTCATTGACCATGTTGACATTGCAATTGTTGAATGATACTTAATAAAAAAAATAAAACTAAAAACAGTTTTTTTGAAAAATGCTCAGAATGGATGCTAATAATAGAAAAAAAGACATCTGATCTACATTAAAGAATCTGATACATGTCTTATTCAAGGAAATGTACGATTTTTGAAATTATTTCACAAGGAAATTACATCTTATTATATTTTTTTCAGTTAAATTGACACAAGGAAGAATTTTGTCAAGTGTTGTTGGCATACGCTAAGGTTAGTATAAGATCAAACTATTTTAAAAGAGGTTGAAGTGCTTACTAAATCATCAAGGTTAGAAATATGACACAAGTTCGTTAGAACTACATCTGTGTGGAGATATATGATTCAGTTTACATACTTTTGTTTTATAATTGCCATAGGATAGGGATTACTGGTTTTTATTGACCTTTCGAAAATTTCACGGTAAGTAATTATAATTATAAACAATATATTGTTTTATAATTGCCATAGGATAGGGTTTACTGGTTTTTATTGACCTTTCGGATATTTCACAGTAAGTAATTATAATTATAAACAGTGATATATCAGTACCTTGTATTGTTCTAGTTGACTCATATTTGACTTAGCCCATTGTTCCATGGATTTCTGCACTTTTGTTAACATGAATAATCTGTATTGCTAAATTACATACGTAAGGGTCGAGCAATATAAACAAACATTATGATCCAATTTAATACAATACAGTGCAAAACATGTACAATACAATAGAACATATATATATTTTAAGAGTTCAATTTACAAACTTATATAAAAATAAAAAAATATTTTAAAACGCCACATCCCAACACTATTTTAGTTTTCACATGTTTCAGCAGTTAAAGCTTGGGATGGTTGAAACCTTCTGAATAATACTAGTATTTAAAAGTAATTATTTTAAAATTGTTGTTTGCATTAATTATAGATATATAAGTGGTTTTGGGAAATGGGACAAAATTGCTAGATAAGGTATCATGATTTTCAGAAAATCTCCCAACAGTTATTTGTATCAAATATCTGGGAATGCTATATATACATTTATTATATACTTAGTAGTAAATACAGATAAATTGTATGTGTAATATAATCATTGGCAAGCGTGCTGTATCAGCCACCCGTGATGATATCGATATCAGCACGGTTGTAAAAGCTTTATCACACCTTTAATCTGTATGACGTCACGTCATCGATTGCAGTCACTGTTGCAAAGGCTTTCAAATCCATGACGTCATGTCAAACCTATAATCTGTATGACGTCATGTTACATAAAAACATCTACTTGAGGTATATGTATATAATAAAGTGTATATGATATGGCTTTTTCAATATCACACACCATATCAACCCTCAACCAATATAATCCCTCGAGCAGAGCTCTTTGGATTATATTGGTGTCTCGTGTTGATACGGATGCGATATTGAAAAAGCCATATGATATTCTCTATGTATAGCTAGTTCTAATTATTGCTATACTTGACCAGTCACATTAATCCTATTAATTAAAACCTCACAATAATTTCTGAAATTATAGTATGAAATTTGTTAGAGTGATGTTTTATATTTATTTTTCAGATCATGGATGTTGAGCCAGTCTGGAATAGTTAATATAGTGTTAATGGGATATAAAATGTGATAGATATATTCATACCAGATTCCCCATTTCTTGAGATTATTAAAAGTGATTACGTAATAAAAGGACTAACAATGGGTGAATTCATAGCTCCATGGAATCTCTTACAACTGGCATTGATCTCTGTGTATCCTATGTATATGTCTTTCTTTAGGATAGCCAATGGTAGGTCAAGACATATATATACCGGGTACTGTAAACCAACTTATTTTTTGCAGATACCTTATTTTGTGTTTTAATAGCCCCAGTGATATTGTTGGCTTTTTTCAAAACTACCTCTACCCTTTTTTATTCGGAAAATATGCGTCATTTTCATCAAATTGGGAAATTTAAAATACCGGTTTACCATAAAGGAGTATGTTCAGTAAGGTCCTAAAATGGCCCCCTTTTTAGCTCACCTGGCCCGAAGGGCCAAGTGAGCTTTTCTCACCACTTGGCGTCCGTCGTCCGTCGTCGTCGTCCGTCGTCGTCGTCGTTAACAATTTACATTTTGAACTTCTTCTAGAGAACCACTGAATGGAATGGAACCAAACATGGCATGAATGTTCCTTATGAGGTGCTGACCAAGTGTTGTTACTTTGTAGCCGATCCATCATCCAAGATGGCCGCCAGCGGGGGACTTAGTTTAACATAGGACCCTATGGGAAATGCATACAAATGACTTCTTTTAGAGAACCACTGAATGGAATGAAACCAAACATGGCATGAATGTTCCTTATGAGGTACTGACCAAGTGTTGTTACTTTGTTGCCGATCCATCATCCAAGATGGCTGCTAGCCGGGGACTTAGTTTAACATAGGACCCTATGGGAAATGCATACAAATGACTTCTTTTAGAGAACCATTGAATTGAATGAAACCAAACATGGCATGAATGTTCCTTATGAGGTGCTGACCAAGTGTTGTTACTTTGTTGCCGATCGATCAACCAAGATGGCCGCCAGCGGGGGACTTAGTTTAACATAGGACCCTATGGGAAATGCATACAAATGACTTCCTCTAGAGAACCACTGAATGGAATGAAACCAAACATGGCATGAATGTTCCTTATGAGGTGCTGACCAAGTGTTGTTACTTTGTTGCCGATCCATCATCTAAGATGGCCGCCAGCCGGGAACTTAGTTTAACATAGGACCCTATGGGAAATGCATACAAATGACTTCTTTTAGAGAACCACTGAATGGAATAAAACCAAACATAGCATGAATGTTCCTTATGGGGTGCTGACCAAGTGTTGTTATTTTGTAGCCGATCCATCATCCAAGATGGCCGCCAGCGGGGGACTTAGTTTAACATAGGACCCTATGGGAAATGCATACAAATGACTTCTTCTAGAGAACCACTAAATGGAATGAAACCAAACATAGCATGAATGTTCCTTATGGAGTGCTGACCAAGTGTTGTTACTTTGTAGCCGATCCATCATCCAAGATGGCCGCCAGCGGGGGACTTAGTTTAACATAGGACCCTATGGGAAATGCATACAAATGACTTCTTCTAGAGAACCACTAAATGGAATGAAACCAAACATAGCATGAATGTTCCTTATGGAGTGCTGACCAAGTGTTGTTACTTTGTAGCCAATCCATCATCCAAGATGGCCACCAGCGGGGGACTTAGTTTAACATAGGACCCTATGGGAAATGCATACAAATGACTTCTTTTAGAGAACCACTGAATGGAATGAAATCAAACATGGCATGAATGTTCCTAATGTGGTGCTGGCCAAGTGTTGTTACTTTGTAGCCGATCCATTATCCAAGATGGACGCCAGCGGGGGACTTAGTTTAACATAGGACCCTATGGGAAATGCATACAAATGACTTCTTTTAGAGAACAACTGAATGGAATGAAACAAAACATTGCATGAATGTTCCTTATGCCGTGCTGACCATGTGTTGTTACTTTGTAGCCCATCCATCATCCAAGATGGCCGCCAGCAGGGGACTTAGTTTAACATAGGACCCTATGGGAAATGCATACAAATGACTTCTTTTAGAGAACCACTGAATGGAATGAAATCAAACATGGTATGAATGTTCCTAATGTGGTGCTGACCAAGTGTTGTTACTTTGTAGCCGATCCATTATCCAAGATGGCCGCCAGCAGGGACTTAGTTTAACATAGGACCCTATTGGAAATGCATACAAATGACTTCTTTTAGAGAACCACTGAATGGAATAAAACTAAACATTGCATGAATGTTCCTTATGAGGTGCTGACCAAGTGTTGTTACTTTGTAGCAGATCCATCATCCAAGATGGCCGCCAGCAGGGGACTTAGTTTAACATAGGACCCTATGGGAAATGCATACAAATGACTTCTTTTAGAGAACCACTGAATGGAATAAAACCAAACATGGCATGAATGTTCCTTATGAGGTGCTGACCAAGTGTTGTTACTTTGTAGCCGTCCGCCATCCAAGATGGCCGCCCGTGGGGGACTTTTGAATGAAATTAAACATGTTCCTTTCCTTATCAATGAGGTTGTGTTGTCACTTTTAGCCAAATTTTATATTTTTTCATATGATTTCAAAAACCCAAGTAGAATCAGGTGAGCGATACAGGCTCTTGAGAGCCTCTAGTTTAGCGTAAATTTCAAATTCGGATTTATTGACCAATATCACAATAAATTAAAGCTAATATAGTGACTAGATAGGAAATAAGCTATTTTGATGAAAACTTTACGTTTCTACGTTACATTATGATGTCATAGGTTATACTCATTGATTTTTCACGAAAAAATCAATGAAAATAGGTAAATTTCAATAGATTATTGGACAGGAAACACAGAGCGCATACGTCGACAACAAATATCTTTTAAAATAATGTTTGTGAAGACATTTCACATGTCTTATTTGAATATTAAGTTTGTCGACGCCTGCGCTCTATGTTTCCTGGTCCTTAATTTGGTTGAAATCCAGCTCATTTTGTCAAATTTCACCAAAATCCCTTATCTTGACCTTTTTGGGATGTGAAAATCAACGTCTTAGACTTAAACTTTGACCAAAACAGTTCTGTTTAACTTTCTCACATGTATTTAAGGCAACTTAAAACCTTTATTTGCTTGTTACTATGAACTTTATAATTGGGGCCAAATATGGCCCTTACCAACTTACTCCTTTGACTGAAACTTCAATTTACAGACCCATTTTCAAGAGTCAAACCCTGCTTTAAAATAAGACCCCATTTTGTCAGTAATGATACATAAATAGACCCTCAAATGGGCACATATACCGGTAGTCATTTTAGGCAAGAAAATTGTTTAAATGAGTGTTTTTCAGTTTGTATTTATGCCTAATTACTACTGAGACTGCACTGTTCGGGAAAAAAGTTGTCTTTGTGGGAATAATTTTTAGCCATTTTTTTTTCAAATTGGGATTCTTTTCCAGGGGAAAAGCCTTTATTCTCCACTAATTTAAGGCAAACAATATCACTGAGCCCTTACAAGCCTTTTCGCAATAATTTAGTTTCTTGATTTTCAAATTTGCTTGTTGTAATTAAATAAAGAAAGATCAAAGTTTTACATATTCGCGATAATTTATATCCGCGTTATTTTTCTATTCGTGAAAGATGCGAAAAATAAATCGCTTGCAAAAATAAGATGGTTTACAGTTTACAATAGTTTACAATGTGGATTGTTTAAGACGTAAACAAAACACCTCTATATGTCTATGAAATGAACAATACACTACAGTATGTAAGGCGGAAAAAAAACTTCATTTAGAATATAAACAATACATTATGTGCATGTAGCATTTAAGACATAAACATAATGCAGCTTGTTTTAGACAAATAAAAACCCAGTACATTTAGAAATTAACAAAACATGTTATATATTTAAGACAAACAATACATAAATGATCCAATAGATATTGAAGACATAAACATGTAGATAATACAGTTCATTTAAGACATAAAAAATCAATGTACAGTATGTTTCAGACACAAAAAATACATGTACAGCTGTACAGTACAAAATTTAAGATATTGCAATACATGTACAGTACACATACCATAAAGATAATACATATAAATACAAACCATGAGATACTACACATAAAATTGAGAATGGAAATGGGGAATGTGTCAAAAAGACAACAACCTGATCAAATAATAAACAACAGAAGAGGGTCACCAACAGGTCTTCAATGTAGCGAGAAATTCCCACACCCGGAGGCGTCCCTCAGCTGGCCCCTAAACAAATA
The DNA here is from genome assembly GCF_963676685.1 of Mytilus edulis. Lineage (NCBI taxonomy): Eukaryota > Metazoa > Mollusca > Bivalvia > Mytilida > Mytilidae > Mytilus > Mytilus edulis. Next base: position 18,700,588 of record NC_092354.1, read on the forward strand.
TATGCTAGTCCAGTGATAATGAACGCCATACTAATTTCCAAATTGTACACAAGAAACTAAAATTAAAATAATACAAGACTAACAAAGGCCAGAGGCTCCTGACTTGGGACAGGCGCAAAAATGCGGCGGGGTTAAACATGTTTGTGAGATCTCAACCCTCCCCCTATACCTCTAACCAATGTAGAAAAGTAAACGCATAACAATACGCATATTAAAATTCAGTTCAAGAGAAGTCTGATTCTGATGTCAGAAGATGTAACCAAAGAAAATAAACAAAATGACAATAAATACATGAATAACAACAGACTACTAGCAGTTAACTGACATGCCAGCTCCAGACTTCAATTAAACTGACTGAAAGATTATGATTTTATCATATGAACATCAGGCACATGCATAGTTAAACAAATAAAAGAAAAAAAAAATTTATGGAGATACAAAGTAGCATATATGGTATAACCAAATTAAAGCTTAAAATAAAGTACTAACTGTACATGCATGTGCTCCTCTTCTTGTCGACTTGTTGTTATCATATCTTTCATATAGGTATGTCTGTTGGCTATATGTATGAAGACTAACAGTTTGTATACCATTATTACAGCAGATTCCATTGAGTGTGTAGCCAAAGGAAATATCTTTGGTTAGTTTGCTTGTTAGCTGAACCGTGAAGTCATTATAAGGTGAGGTATACTACCCTCCTTTCAAAGTAACATAGTCCAACAGACAGATAGATTGGTTTTCTGTAGGACTAGTCTATTTATAAAGTAGGGTAGTTTACCTAACCTAACAATGAATTCACGGTTCAGCAAACAAGCAAGCTAACCAAAGATATTACCTTTGGCTACACACTCCGTGGAATCCGCTGTAACTGTATCTTATATTTTTAGGTATGTCACTGTTGGCTCTATATGTAGACCTCCTGATTGTGTGTGTACCAGTTCTTTTTATACAGATGAAGTTAGGAGGATATCACCAGAAAGGAATTGTGGGATTGTTTTCTCAACATGTTCCTATTGCAAAAGGTATTAGACTTGCATATACATATTGTATATGGAAGTTATTACGACCTTGACTGGCTATACCATGTATACAGCCCTCCAATGGTCTGCTCAGTAGACTTGTATAAGAAGGCTTAAAAAATGACTTTTAATTTTCTCAGCCATTGTTGAAAAGATATTCTTTCAACTTTCAATAAAACTTGGATTGTACTCTTCTAAAAGAATAGCTTTGTTATTAGACAAGACACAATCATCTATTTTGTAGTAAAGTTTTGTTTTAAACCCACTCTTATTGTTATATATATATATATATATATAAATTTACAAGATTTAAGTCAAGATATGAGACAGACCTGTTGTATTCAAGTTATTTTTAGAATTTCAAGTTCAATATGTTCAACAATTGTCCAATGGGATAAATCATTTGTAAATAGGAACCTTGAAAACACTAAATTCTAAAATTATTATTGCAAGGTTTTTATTAACATGAATAATACACTTTTACCTATACATGCTATAACTGTTTACTTTTACAAATTATTGATGGAGAGTTGTCTCATTGGCGTTCATACCACATCTTCTTTTATCTAAATATTGAGAATGGGTGACACATTTGTTACATGGGTGATTATAACCTTTAAAAAACTGCATTCTGATATCTGATACATGTAGATATATATATGCAAATTTTCCTGAAATAGTAATTAATAATCTCACACTATTATTCATTTTTCAAAAATCGCAATAATGAATGCACTCAGTAATTTCTGAATTTACAGTAACAGATATTTATCTTTATCAACATTGTTGACTTGTGAATAGTTGTTGACTTATATGACCTATCTTGAAAGTAAACAATACATTTGGTGTGACATAATTCAAGCTGTGCACTTGAAATGCATATTTGCAGGTGCACCTTAAAATTTATTTTGTATTTAAACAGGTTCATAAAATATTCTGTAAGCCTGGTGCAATCTCAATGTCTAACATGTCTAGTGGAATTGTTTACCTTTTTATACGACCGCAAAATTTGAAAAAATTTTCGTCGTATATTGCTATCACGTTGGCGTCGTCGTCGTCGTCGTCGTCGTCGTCCGAATACTTTTAGTTTTCGCACTCTAACTTTAGTAAAAGTGAATTGAAATCTATGAAATTTTAACACAAGGTTTATGACCACAAAAGGAAGGTTGGTATTGATTTTGGGAGTTTTGGTCCCAACATTTTAGGAATTAGGGGCCAAAAAGGGCCCAAATAAGCATTTTCTTGGTTTTCGCACTATAACCTTAGTTTAAGTTAATAGAAATCTATTAAATTTTGACACAAGGTTTATGACCACAAAAGGAAGGTTGGGATTGATTTTGGGAGTTTTGGTTTCAACAGTTTAGGAATTAGGGGCCAAAAAAGGGCCCAAATAAGCATTATTCTTGGTTTTCGCACAATAACTTTAGTATAAGTAAATAGAAATCAATGAAATTTTGACACAAGGTTTATGACCACAAAAGGAAAGTTGGGATTGATTTTTGGAGTTTTGGTCCTAACAGTTTATGAATTAGGGGCCAAAAAAGGGGCCCAAATAAGCATTATTCTTGGTTTTTGCACCATAACTTTAGTATAAGTAAATAGAAATCTATGAAATTTAAACACAAGGTTTATGACCATAAAAGGAAGGTTTGGTTTGATTTTGGGAGTTTTGGTCCTAACAGTTTAGGAATAAGGGGCCCAAAGGGTCCAAAATTGAACTTTGTGTGATTTCATCAAAAATTGAATAATTGGGGTTCTTTGATATGCCGAATCTAACTATGTATGTAGATTCTTAATTTTTGGTCCCGTTTTCAAATTGGTCTACATTAAGGTCCAAAGGGTCCAAAATTAAACTTAGTTTGATTTTAACAAAAATTGAATCCTTGGGGTTCTTTGATATGCTGAATTTAAAAATGTACTTAGATTTTTAATTATTGGCCTAATTTTTAAGTTGGTCCAAATGGGGGTCCAAAATTAAACTTTGTTTGATTTCATCAAAAATTAAATTCTTGGGCTTATTTGATATGCTTTATGTACTTTGATTTTTGATTATGGGCCCAGTTTTCAAGTTGGTCCAAATCAGGATTCCATATCAAGTATTGTGCAATAGCAAGAAATTTTCAATTGCACAGTATTGCACAAAAGCAAGAAATATCTAATTGCACAATATTGTGCAATAGCAATTAATTTTCAATTGGAGTTATCTTTCTTTGTATAGAATAGTAGTTGATAATATATGTTGGAAATTTGCCAGACATGACTATGATGTCATTTTCTATTTTTATTTCTATTTTTATTTGCCAATAACTTTTTGTAAATAACTTCATTGGAAATTTGCCAATATAAAATGTTGCTGATGAAGCTTTTTTTCCTTATCTTATCTAAAATGTTTTTAGATAAGGTATGTTGGACATTTGCCAGACATGACTATGATGTCATTTTCTATTTTTATTTGCCAATAACTTTATGTAAATAACTTCATTGGAAATTTGCCAATATAGAATGTTGCTGATGAAGTTTTTTTTATTGTTTTATACAATAAACAATGTATATTCACTTTTACTACCAACCAATCTTTACCATTCAGTGATAATAAGCACTTTATTTTACATTTTAATATTTTATGATGTATTTAAAAGAGTAGTTATTGTTGCAAACTCCATTAGAAATTTGAATTGATATCAGTTTTGGAAAAAGGGAAACAGGGATGTGAAAAAAAGGGGGGGGGGTTAAATTTTTCTCATTTCAGATTTCATAAATAAAAAGAAAATTTCTTCAAACATTTTTTTGAGAGGATTAATATTCAACAGCATAGTGAATTGCTCAAAGGCAAAAAAAAACTTTTAAGTTCATTAGACCACATTCATTCTGTGTCAGAAACCTATGCTGTGTCAACTATTTAATTTTAGATTTAAAAAGTTTGAAGAAGAAATCTTTAATTGATTTGTAAAATCTTGACATTTGTTTTGTGTAAAAAAAAACCATGTAATGTCAAAAATTTGATCACAATCCAAATTCAGAGCTGTATCACGCTTGAATGTTTTGTCCATACTTGCCCCAACTGTTCAGGGTTCGACCTCTGCGGTCGTATAAAGCTGCGCCCTGCGGAGCACCTGGTTTATAATATTATATCCCTTTTCTAATTGGGGGGTTGTCCTTAATATGAATGAAATATTTGCCACTGAACATTAAACAACCAACAATCAATTTATCGTATAGTGGTGTTAAAATGCTTTCATTTATTCTCATCCATTTTTTGGTTTGTTCTCTAATTTCAAAGTAATTTTTCGTCACACTTTTCTCAGTTACTGTTGAACAGAATGAATTCATGTTTTGTTGAACAGCTTTGAATTTACAGTAATTTGTTTTAATGTGTGAACTCTTTTCATATCTGTCACACTACATCCTAGTTTCTGATACTTGGATTTTTGCAATTTGTTGAATAAACTTAAAAATTTTGTCATGCTTTCTCAAGTACTACTTCATATTTCATCATCAACTTGACAAGATAGTGAATTACTAGTTATACTAAGTACTATGTACCGGGACAATGAGTACATTCTTGATAAATACTGTCAGTTTTCTTTTTAATCATTCGAAAATAAAAATAAGCAAGTAAAAATTCTTTTTAATCATTGGAAAATAAAAATAAGCAACTAAAAATGTGTTTGATAATTAACACTAAAGTTTCCTAAATCCTATTCTTGAGTGTAAAACTTTATATAGTGTATAATTAAAGTAATCAAATGAAAACTGTTCCTTTATAAATAAGGGATCAATCCCCCTCCTGTGTGATACAAAAATGGACTTCTTGTTAGTATAACACATGTATAAAGAGTTAATTTTGGGAAATATTTTAAGCAAATTAAAATTTTTAAAAATATATGTAAATCATGCATAGAGTTTAAAATTTGTGAAGCTCTAAGTTTTTATCACTTAATGTTTTGAAGTAATAACTTAAAAAATAGAAATTTTCACTTAAGAACACTCATAGATATTTGGAACAAAACAGGATATAGTCCTTGTATCCCTTATGTAATATGTGTAAACATCAAGTTCTTTTCACTTAAAATTTAGTTTAGATATAAAATACCATCCTTTATGAATGCTGATACCAATGATGGGGATGAGAATTTCAGGAACTCAATTTTCGGCTCTCCCTTGACACCATTTGCGAGTATGGTCTTGAGGAAACAATGATAGTCCATCGGAAGGGGACGACAAATGGCTGACCCATGTTAAGAGAGAGCCATATCTCTTGCATGTTAAAGACACCCTTGTAGATTTCGAAAAGAGTAGGCTTATGCCGCTACAAGGCAGCACTCGCACCCGCAAAGTGGACCCACTACTGTCAATAATGATTTGACTGAAATCTAACAATATACCCAAAACAAAGACACACAGCAACTTAATTAAAATGAAACAAAATTGGTCCAACAAAAACAAAAATACATCACAACATTAAATGAAAATGAGATCGGTCTAAAACATGCAAAATTGTTTTTATTACAGCATGATAAAATTGAGAATGGAAATGGGGAATGTGTCAAAGAGACAACAACCCGACCATAGAAAAAAACAACAGCAGAAGGTCACCAACTCCCCAGAAGTTTACCAACTCAACAATGAGTTTGTCTCATTATTGAAGGCAATCACACGGCGTCTTAGTTAAATATTGATTTGATTGATTGTTGGTGTTAAGTACAGCTCTTTATAAGAACCAGGCAGAGTGCCATATACATGTGATATATGGGGGGTTCCCGATTTTATCTATAAATGGACTAATAGAAGCAATAAATGAATAAAGCTCAAAAAATAATTTTGAGTGTGAAAATATGAGTGGTTGCCATGGTAACGGACACACTATTTTTGGGTTGTTAAGCATTGTAAAATCATTAAAAACATCAGCTAAATCACCACATTTTAGAGCCTGATTATGAATAGAATCATGCATTTTTCATTAATGTTCATAATTACACTTTTATACAACTGGGTTTAAGCTTCATTTTAGTGAAGAATGCATGTCAACCAAGTTTGTATATTTTTTGAAAAAATTTGTGAAAAAATGCATATTTTCAACATTTCTGAAATTGGGATTTTTTCGAAATTATCAAATTTTCTCAGGTGTTTAAAAAAAAAGTGCAAATGTGTACAGAATAGTTAGCACTGTAGTAATGCAGTTTGGATACTACTTTACCAAATTAAATAGAAAAATGCGTGGGATTTTTTTTAGTTTTATCACCATAGCAACCGATTTTTTCCTTGGAAACAGAGTTTTTATTTGCAGAATATTGCAGTTTTAGAGCTTAAATGTCCTGAATTGTTTTATAACCAATAAGAAAATACATAAAAGCCAACTCAAACTTTAAATTACTATCGTCAAGTGTTGTTGACCTCAATTGTTACCACGGAAACACATATTATCCATAGCAACATCCACTTAAAAACTGCAAAAAGAGAAATTTATGTAAAAAAATACATAAATAGAGGGTGTTTATTTTTAAATTGGAATATGGCTTCATTCTTTGCTTCACTCACAGTCTTGTCTGGGTTTTTTTTCAGATTGTTCAAAAAATGTAATATATAATGTAACATTGGGGTTGGAGGGGAAGAGGGGGTAGGGGGGTATGTTGATTTTTTAAAATGTTGCATACAAGTAGATACTTAAAAAGATAATTGCATTTGGTCGGACTTTGTTCCGAGTTCATCATCTGATTATCAATTTTTGGAAGTTAGCAGATGATGAACTTCATGGGTTTACAATAACTGGGCCAACCTGGCTTATGGCAAGGCAAGATAGATATGGCCCTAACAATTGTAAGAAAATTCTTATTTTTTTATGGCACACACCCTTCTAAGATGTTATTCCAGCATAAATCAGAAAATTGACCTGTAACATAATATTAACAAACCAATAATAGAATCATTTGGTCAAAGCATTTCTAAAATGAAACTTAAGTGTGATGGACGGACGGATAGACGGACAGGCAAATTGAACACATTTTAAGTTGGTGGTGACTTAAAAAACAATAATAGTCAATTGTTGATCGCTAATATCAGAAGTCCAGTATAATGGAATCCTCTTTAAATATACATGTAGCTATTAACATATAATTAATAACTCCTTTGTTGTACTACTATCCCGCAATTAAAATTCAGGATCTCCGAGATAGACAAATAGAATACATCTGCTAAGTTGGAATTGTGCTAATCCCGGTAAAATAATTATGATATTACCGGCAAGATTATCATATAAAAAATATCAAGCAAAATAATTGTATCAATTATGAATTATTCCTTACTATGCGTCCTTCTACATACATCTCATAAGTTCAAGATTCCGATAACATTATATCTTGTTGTGTGTGTGTGTGTGTGTGTGTGTGTGTGTGTGTCAAAAGGAAGGTTGGGATTGATTTTTGGAGTTTAGGAATTAGGGGCCAAAAAGGGCCCAAATAAGCATTTTCTTGGTTTTCGCACTATAACTTTAGTTTAAGTAAATAGAAATCTATGAAATTTTTACACAAGGTTTGTGACCACAAAAGGAAGGTTGGGATTGATTTAGGGAGTTTTGGTTCTAATAGTTTAGGAATTAGGGGCCAAAAAAGGGCCCAAATAAGCATTATTCTTGGTTTTCGCATAATAATATTAGTATAAGTGAATAGAAATCAATAAAACTTAAACACAAGGTTTATGACCACAAAAGGAAGGTTGGGAATGATTTTGGGAGTTCAAGTCCCAACAGTTTAGGAATACGGGGCCAAAGAGGGGCCCAAATAAGCATTTTTCTTGGTTTTCGCACCCTTACTTCAGTATAAGTAAATAGAAATCTATGAAATTTAAACACAAGGTTTATGACCATAAAAGGAAGGTTGGGATTGTTTTGGGAGTTTTGGTCCAAACGGTTTAGGAATAAGGGGCCCAAAGGGTCCAAAATTAAACTTTGTTTGATTTCATCAAATATTGAATAATTGGGGTTCTTTGATATGTCGAATCTAACTGTGTATGTAGATTCTTAATTTTGGGTCCCGTTTTCAAATTGATCTACATTAAGGTCCAAAGGGTCCAAAATTAAACTAAGTTTGATTTTAACACAAATTGAATCCTTGGGGTTCTTTGATATGCTGAATCTAAACATGTGCTTAGATTTTTCATTATGGGCCCAGTTTTCAAGTTTGTCCAAATTGTGGTCCAAAATTTAACTTTGTTTGATATCAACAAAAATTGAATCCTTGTGGTTCTTTGATATGCTGAATCTAAACATGTACTTAGATTTTTTATTATAGGCCCAGTTTTCAAGTTGAACCAAATTGGGGTTCAAAATTAAACTTTGTTTGATTTCAACAAAATTGTATATTTGGGGTTCTTTGATATATGCTTAATCTAATCATGTATTTAGATTTTTGATGTTTGGGACCGGTTATCAAATTGGTTCACATTGAGGTCTAAAAGGTCCAAAATTGAACTTTATTTGATTTCATAAAAAATTGAATTCTTGGGGTTCTTTGATATGCTGAATCTAACCATGTATTTTGATTTTGGATATTGGACCATAATAGGTAATGTCCAATTTAAAATTTAAAGCTTTTAAGTTTAAGTTCTGAGACCACATTCATTATGTGTCAGAAACCTTTGTTGTGTCAACTATTTAATCACAATCCTTGAATGTTGTGTACATACTTGCCCCAATGTTCAGGGTTCAAACTCTGCGGTCGTATAAAGCTGCTCCCTGCGGAGCATCTTATTTTAGGTTCAAATTTCAAAAAAAATATTTTGCTATTTTCAACGTTTTTTTAACCTTTACATGAATTACGCCACTATTTTCTGTATCTGTCTCTGTAACCTTTATAAAAGACTGCATTAATCCCGAGATTTGGAATGAAACCACTAAGCTGAGAATATTTGCATAAATACAAGATTAATAACAGTAATAATTTGAAGACAAATTCCACACATGGTCTTATTTAATTAAATGCAACACTAGAAACAGCGCAGTACATACCAATGTTATTTTTCTTTGTAATTATCAATGTTTTCTAGTCCCAACAAGTTGTAATCATTCATGAATACAAGACTTTAGTGTTTCATGTGTAAAAAAAGAATAAATTTCCGATGTCCCACGCGTTGTGCACACATTTGATCAATTCAAGGTACAATGGCAAAAACTAAAATAAACACTTTTATGGCCGCGCCGCAATTTGGAAGGGGGGAGGGGGCGTTGTAGTAGGTTTAATCCATGTCCGTCAGTACATTAGTTGTCACAAAGTTGGTTTCTATTTTGCAATTATAGTTTGCCTCAATCAAATCTTATGAAACATGTATACACAATGCTTATTACCACAAAACAGAGATCAAGTTTGAATGTTGTTGGTTAACTATAAAGAAATTTCTAAAAGTGACCATTTGATCTTAAGATGTGGTATAATTGTTAATAAGACAACTCTCTACAAGATACCAATGATCATAAGAAAGTATCCAGAAGTAAATTTTGTAAAAATAAAATTCTATTTTTTTCCGTATTTTACTTATAAATGGACTTATTTTTTTTCTGCGGGGAAACATTACATTTACTCTGTGGTTAAAGGTTTTAGAATTTTAATAACTTTCTCCAACTATCCTGGGCATGCTGGGTTTGTACCAAACTTGGACAGAAGCTTATTTATGATCATAAGATAGTATCAAGAAGTAAATTTTGTAAAAAGATAAATCCATTTTTCCGTATTTTACTTTTAAATGGACTTAGATTTTCTTCCAGTTAACATGACATACAGTCTGCAGTAAAAGTTTTTAAAACATTTATGAGATTCATAAACTATCCTGGATTTTTACCAAACTTGGACAGAAGCTTCTTACAATCAAAAGATAGTATCAAGAGGAATATTTTTAGCGATTTTTTTCCTCATTTCTGTTGAGCCTGCGATTTACAGCAAAAGTAGGCAAGACACTGGGTTCCGCAGAACCCTTACAAATTTATTCTTAAGGCATTGAATGAAATGAATAAAACTTGAGGTTTCCCAAAATCTGACAAAAATCCCAAAACATGACAACTACAATGTACCTTAACTTAGCTCTGAAGCTAAAACCAAGTTATATCGATGTTATATAAGAAATTTCTGAGAGAAAAAAATGATTCTATTTATTATCAGGCTCGCCGACCAAACGTTATCTTTTCAAAAATCTTCATGTATGATATCTTTTTAAAAAAATGAACCTACCCCCCCCCCCTTTTTACCTTCTAACCCCAATATTACATTATATATTACATTTATTGAAAAATCTGAAGAAAAAAAAACAGACAAGACTGTGAGTGAAGCAAAGCATGCAGTCATGTTCCAATTTGAAAATAAACGCCCTCTATTTATGTATTTTTTTACATAAATTTCTATTTATGCAGTTTCAGAGTAGATGTTGCTATGGTTAATATGTGTTTCTGTGGTAACAATTGAAGTCAACAACACTTGATGATAGTAATTTAAAGTTTTTATGTATTTTCTTATCGGTTATGAAAAAATCCAAGACATTTAAGCTCTTAAACTGCAATATTCTGCAAATAAAACTCCGTTTCCAAGGAAAAAATCGGTTGCTATGGTGATAAAACTGAAGAAAATCCCACGCATTTTTCCATTCAATTTGGTAAAGTAGTATCCAAACTTCATAACTTCAGTGCTAACTATTCTGTACACATTTGCACTTTTTTGAAAAACACCAGAGAAAATTTGTTAATTTCGAAAAAATCCCAATTTCAGAAATGTTGAAAATATGCATTTTTTCGCAAAAATTTACAAAAAAATTACAAATTTGGTTGACATGCAATCTTCACTAAAATGAAGCTTAAACCAAGTTCTATCAATGTTAGATTTGAACATTAATGAAAAATGCATGATTCTATTCATAAGCGGGCTCTGAATTGTGGTGATTTAGCTGTTTTTTGAAAGATTTTACCAAGCTTAACGACCAAAAAATAGAGTGTCCGTTACCATGACAACCACTCATATTTTCCCACTTAAATTTTTTTTTGAGCAATATTCATTAAATGCTTCTACTAGGCTAATTATAGATAAAATCTGAAACCATCATGTATCGCACTCTGCCTGGTTCTTACAAAGAGCTGTACTTAAATCTACAGTTAGTACTCCGTAGGGACAAATTTTTATTAAATTAACCAAACAGAATAACACATAAAAAGTAAAATCACAAAAATACTGAACTCAGAGGAAAATCAAATTTGGAAAGTCCATAATCACATGGCAAAATCAAATAACAAAACGCATCAAAAACGAATGGACAAGAACTGTCATATTCCTGACTTGGTACAGGCATTTTCAAATGTAGAAAATGGTGGATTGAACCTGGTTTTATAATTCATTGTAATTATTGGCTGGAAAACTGACAATTGTAATCATTTAAGATCATGATTTAAGTCCTTGTCAATGATTTATATATATATGCAATGCATCATATTTCAGGTATTGGTGTGGCATTACTTATTGACCTCTTCCTGACCTGTGTATACCTTGCTCCTCTGATCTGCCATGTAGGTCTATATGCCATGTTATCAATGGTGGAGAAACCCTATGTATGGGGTACCTGTAGCAATGAATGGAATTCAAATCAATGTTTTGATCATGAGACTACAACGTAAGTATAAAAAATATACCTGGGGGCTGGGGCCTCTCTTTGTATACCTTGCACCTTTGATCTGCCATGTAGGTCTATATGCCATGTTATCAATGGTTGAGAAACCCTATGTATAGGGTACCTGTGGCAATAGATGGAATTCAGATCAATGTTTTGATCATGAGACTACAACGTAAGTATGAAAAATATACCTAGGGGCTGGGGCCTCTCTTTCATACCTTGCTCCTCTGATCTGCCATATAGGTCTATATGCCATGTTATCAATGGTTGAGAAACCCTATGTATGGGGTACCTGTGGCCATAGGTGGAATTCAGTTCAATGTTTTGACCATGAAACTACAATGTAAGTATAAAAAATATACCTGGGGCCTCTCTTTTATACCTTGCTCCTCTGATCTGCCATGTAGGTCTATATGCCATGTTATCAATGGTTGAGAAACCCTATGTATGGGGTACCTGTGGCCATGGGTGGAATTCAGATCAATGTTTTGATCATCAAACTACAAAGTAAGAATGAAAAAAAAATTGTCTGCAGCCTCTCTTTGAAAATGTTTATGTTTTATTATGCATGCCTATGCCTAATAGAGTTGGGTAAGAATAGGATAGGAATTTCATTTTTTATACCCCCACTTAACGCTTTGAAAAAGGGGGAGGCATACTGTTTTACCTCTGTCTATCCGTCTGTTCATCCATCAATCAATCAGTCAGTCCGTCCGTCCCATGAATATTTTTTGTCACATTTTTCTCAGGAACTACAAAACAAGGATTTCTGAAATTTGGTTTCAGGGTTTATATGTCTGCTATACCGTGTGATGCGTTTTCAGATTCATCACTCGACAACTTCCTGTTTACAGAACACTTGTATGATTTTACACTATTAAAATTATCCACTTGTGGCAGGGGTAACACCATGGCCAGTGAGCAGTAGCTCGCAGTTTCACATGTTTTAAGTGTTTCTTCTTTCTTAATATTTTTATATAGATTAGACTGTTAGTTTTTCTAACTGAATGGTTTTACACTAGTCATTTTTATGGCCCTTTATAAATTATAGCTTGCTGTTTGGTTTGAGCCAAGGCTTTGCATCGAAGGCCATGCTTTCACCTATAATGGTTTACTTTTACAAGTTGTGACTTGGTGGGAGAATTGTCCCATTTGCACTCGTACCACATCTGCTTATAATATATCCATGATATCCATATGTCCATAAAGTATCAGTATCACATGCACTTTTAGGCCTAAGTATTAAATTTAGGTTAAAATATACATACAGGTGTTTACAGTTATCTTGCTGATTTTTTTCACTGTCCATGAAACATTTTAACAATTTTCAGAAGAAAATTATTGGGTTATCTTTCTTGGTATGCTATTCCAATATATATCTGTTATCATGGTTATAAACAATAATGAATTTACAATGTATTTAAAAATTCTTCTTAATTTCTAACCACTTTAAATGCTGCAATTAGGCATCATTGTTCCTGGAACAAAATTAAATATCTTTGAAATGCTGAGACCTGATTATTATGCCTGCTTTCAGCAAAGCAAAACCCATACCATATTGTAAGCTATAAAAGGGTTGGACAAGAATTCAAACAAGGAAACCAACTTATCTAGCTAAATTCATTACAATTTATTACAGTGATAGAATAGACTATTTAACATGTTTAAGTTAGATATGAACATCAAAATACTGAAAAGTTATAAATCGAAACTGCTGGTGAAAATATGTTAATTTTATTGCATACTGTGGATTCATTTATTTCCGTGGGTACCAATTTTCATGGATATAAAAGGTAAACTTGTATGTTCGTAGATATTTAATTTCATGGTTTTTCTGAGGTCTGCATACAAGCCCATATATAATTTGTTATTCCTTCAACATTTAAGGAGGTAGACCTAGGTTAAGGGAAATAACTCTTAAAATCATCAGTACGTTTGTCTCAACCGTTTTCATAAATATATTCTAAGCTTCTAGGTTACATAGATTATTTCCAATCTGTTTCAGGTAAATGCTTGAAAAACATTGATGAAACTTGACTTTAACAAACACATAACTGATTTAAAGAGTTATCTCCCTGAACCAAGGTCTACCACCTTAAAAATCTTTGAGAATTGATATCCAATGGATAATAATGAATCCACAGTCTGTCAATTTTTTTTATAATTACAGTAATTTTATTAATTTTAAGATGATAAATCATAATTGAATTTCTATTTACAGTGAATCAGTTCCAGCTTTTATAGGACCTCAAGGTAGACAAAGTGATGCCCGTCTGCCTGAACAGGAATTCTTCGAGTAAGTATATAAAATTGAGAATGGAAATGGGGAATGTGTCAATGAGACAACAACCCTGACCATAAAGAAGACAGCAGCCAAAGGCCACCAATGGGTCTTCAATGCAGTGAGAAACTCCGCACCCTGATGCGTCCTTCAGCTGTCCCCTAAACAAATATGTATACTAGTTCAATGATAATGGACAAATGATGGATATCATACTAAACTCTCTATAGTTTCCGCTGTTTGATGCAGACCATCTTATCGAAAGGGTCGCTTTGAACATATATATGATTTACTGTCCAAGTTTAAGTGGGGTACCTAACACAAGGGAGTTAATTCTTAAAAACCAGCTGTGCATTTAAATCAGATACTATTAGTAAGGAGAAATCCAGCTTTTTGATGATCAAAATTAGTATTTGTCAAACTGCTATATATCCAACTAAAATATTCCTGTAAATTGTGGTTCAAAAGTCTAGAAATTTTCATATTAGCCTAAACAGGTCAAAGTAAATATTTTGTCAAAGTTATATGAAAATTAAACGAGCCAAGTCTATTTCAGTCAAAGTGTTGGGTTGGGTACCCCCTTAAATATTTGCATTACTGTTTATTGTGTAATTATTTAAAGAATTTGTAATTTATTTGTAAAAATCAGTATGTAAAACAGCAGTTGAGCCTTTAGCCTGAAATTGAATCGAATTTTGGAATTATAGCAAATTCACCTTTGAAATTTTTTATAATACATTTCTTTCGAGAATTCACCAAGGTTGACATGTATAACTAATGATAGCCATGTTAAATTTTTACACATTTTAGCCACAAAATGAATCATTTTAGAAATTTGTTATTTACGTGAACAGATGAAAGAGCGAAAAATACCAAAGAGACATTCAAACTCTTAAAAACTTAATGAATTTGACATTTTTTTTCTTTTTACAGTTATAGTTATCTTCAAGAGATTCCTTATATCTCTAACATTACAGAATTTCCAGTGTGGCATTTTTCAGAGGCATTCCAAAAGATCAATTTCTCTCTGGCTCCTATAGCATTGCTTGTCACATGGTTGTTAGTGTTTCTATTTATAGCTTTTGGACCTAGAGTGTGTGGATGGGTAAGAAATAATACTTCGTATTTGTTAGATAATAAGGTTTTAATGAATTTTAGCTAGAGTTGCTTCCCTTTGTCTCCATGTTGTATGGCAATGTACGTAAGGTCGCTAGGCTTCTAAAAATGTTGTCTATGACTTTTGTTGGCTAAAACTACTTTTTGGCACAAATCGTCTTTGGAAAGGACATGTTTAATATTCCAAAATAGCACACAGTTAGACCAATCAAAACATTTGAAATAAGACCTGTTACAAAATTTTCAATCTCAGCTGTTTGTAATGTTTGCTTCCAAAATGTTGTATGCAAAGTTGAAAATTGTTGTATAATAAGTTTGGGAAGCAAATGCTTGTTCATTTCTTTATTTCCATGAAAATAAATAAAGTTTTTAGGTAGTCCAGGGATGTCTAAGTTTTTATTTCACTGCCATAAACAAAAAAACAAAAATGTTCAAGTTCACGACATTTTGGAAACTTGCATTTTGACCAAATTTTCAAAGCCTGTTGGTGAGAAAAAACATTTTGGAAGCCCAGCAACGATTAAATCCTTCATAAAACAACCAAATTCAAATTATTTCTTTCCCTTTGCCGCCATGTTTTATGGGAATGGACACAATATTAATATCCTTTATTAAAAAACACCCAAATTTCAAATTGTACTATTGTCCACTCCATTTTAGAAAAAAAGTTGTTTTCATATCTATTTTTATTTGTTTAAACCCATGTTTTAAGTTATAACTTTTATACACTGTACATGTAAATTCTGAAATTATTGCATGCATTTATTATTGCAGTTTTGTAATTTAAGACTAAAATGCGATTTTAATTTTTACAACATTGAGAAAAGGCCTGTTTAGTTTTTAATTTTAAATTGTTAAATTTAAAAAGTTTAAATTATTGCAATTATAACCCTGTCGCAGTTTCACAATGATAAAAACATTGCATTAATTTCTACATTTAAAGTACTTAGTTTTGTTTATCAGACTTGCTCGTACAACTTGTTCAAAGGAGTAGGTTCAGTAAGACCCCTTTTTGGCCCAAAATTAAGCAGTTTTGCAAAATTGTGAAAATGTAATCTTTTAGTTATTTTTTGGAAAGTAGAATGCTTCTGCTACATAAATATGTGCTGTTTTTGACAATACAATGCACATATATTGTGTACTAGCATCATAAAGTCATGCTAAATTACTGAAATCTTCACAATTACAGCATTTTAGTTAAATTTTAGACGGTTTCCGTCTTAAATGAAAGTGGCCGCATTCGTGTTCATTCATAATATTGAAATGTAAGTTGTATTTGATGATAATACATAACATATATAAAGGTTGAGGATGAACACGGATGCGGCCACTTTCATTTTTGACAAAAACCATTTGAAAAGTGACGATTTTTGGCAAATTTGATAGATATTTCATATCTAAGCTTGAATCGGAGCGTTTTTGATAACTTAATCAATTAAAATCTTTCACAAAAACTAATTAAATCAATTGAAACAGACACTTAAGTGTTTAAAAAGTGTCTAAAATATTTCGTCAGATGAACTTGAAAATTGAGGCCAAAATCAGCCCTTACCTGACCTACTCCTTTGGTTTGTCAAATAAGAAAATCAATCTGTTAGCCCTGCAATTTGGCTTCCAAAGGGAAATAACTCCAAATAAATTGTGTCAATGGAAAACTAGCAATAAAAAATAATTATAAATGAAAAAGAGGCAGAAGACATAAACTGAAAATCAAAACTCTAAAAGTTGAAAAAAGACCCAACAAAATCATAGCAAAACACTAAAATGAAAACAACAGTCTACAAATTAAGATATAAAACACTAAAGACGACGAAATACAAACTGTTATGTTACCTGCTGTAGCTTAGGGCTATTCCATTAAAATGTATTTTGGAGGGTAGGAAAGGAAGTATTTTTATTGAATGTGGGTCATGAGTCTTTTTTTTATTAAAATTCTACTAACCTAATGCTAAATAATCTAAAAAAATGGTTCTTGGTTGTAGGGATATTTTAAAAGTCCCTTTCTACCTTCCCACATATATTTGAATTGAATAGCCCTTAGCTGGCTGCGTGCATGTAAGATGTTTTCATAAATTTTCAGATGCTCAAGACTAAACCTGTGCATGTGATTTTATTTGCTCTCTATACATTTCTTTAATTCTGGTACCTCTCATATATATTTATTTTACTTTTTCAGATTCTGTTCCTCCTGGGACCAGCAAGTTTAGGCTTGTTATTTGCTGTGATGGGTTATGGATATAAAAACTTGGATCCAAATCATACGGGAAATTTCCTGAAGAGGTTCTATAAACTTGACTTCACAGGATTTGTTGATCCGAAGGCAAATCCCTCTGTTATAGATGTAAGTTGCTATTTCTTCTTCTTTGTATTATCCTCCTGTAAGTAGGAGCACCTCCATAGTTCCTTCTGTTATAAATGTAGGTTACTTTTTCTTCTTCTGTGTATTAGCCTCTTGTAAGTAGGAACACCTCCATAAATCCTTCCTTAAGTTACTATTTCTTCTCCTATGTATTAGCCTGCTGTAAGTATGAGCACCTCTATTTAGAGTTTATACCCTTAAAGTATGTTTATCAAATACTGTTAAAATATTTTTCTTCATGGAGTACTATTTTTAATGGATTTTGTGGACATAGCTCTTTCCCATAACTCATTTCTTGAATTACAAATTTTACTCTAATAGTTATTATTGAATTTGGTGACCTCCCTTTTCTGAACACTTCTTTCAAATAAACATTCAAAATAAAAACAATAATAATATAATTTATTGAAATTTGAAGCCATCTTCCAATGACCTGTGAATGCCATAGTAGAGGGGGCATTAAGTTTTACCCTTGTCTTTTTGTATGCATTGGCATATGTCCCAAAGTTGGTTTCAGTTCTCTAACCAGTTTGCTTCAACCAAACTTTATGAAACTTATACAAAATATTCTCTAACTGTAGTTTGGCTCAACCAAATGCTATTAAACATATACACAAAGCTTATTACCACAACATACAGATCAAATTTGAATTTGGTGGTGTCACTTCAACCATTCTAGAGTTATGCCCCTTTACAAATGGAAAAATTGGAATCTGATATCTGTTCTAATTTCATTCTTTATGTTTCAGGACTGGATCAATGGTTTTAATTTGTTGATGTTTGGGTTACCTGTTTGGACAGCTATACCTGTATCAATAGGAAAATGGGTTGGAAAAGGTCGTATCAGTCGAAATGTGTAAGTGGATTGGAAATATGATCTTTGTTGCATAAAATGTATACGCTCGTTAACAGGACATGGTATACTGTTGTATGTGTTGTCCTACGTCTGTCGGTCTGTCTGTCTGTCTTCAACATTAACTCAAAAACACTTTTAACAATTCGCATGAAACTTTGGTGAATTGTTTATATCTATTAACATGAGCTCCTTTTCGTTTTTTAATAACTTTAAGATTTTACGTTTACAAGTAACAGGGTTTTATTCATTGAAAAAGGGGGGATTTTTCAGTTTTCGGACAAGAATTAAAAAATGCCTTTTCATATCTTATGTCAATGTTTGTTGTCTGAGAAAGATTCAACAAAATTGGTGACCATCCATGCCCAACTTCGATTGATGTGTACAGAGGATTGGTATTAAGGAAGTCGCTACTCAGTTTCATAATAAATAGCTTTCCATAAAACTAGTATACATTGATAGGGGATTAATTAAGAAAGCAAAAAAGGCAAAAAAAATATACAGGTCAATGTGCTTGTTTTCAAGATATTAGCCATTGAAATTTTGTCGGGAAAATGTTTTCTCTTGACTTTTCATAGCTTCATCATTGACAAGTTTAAGTTCTCAAAAACAATTAAAAAATAATTAAGACTTTCACAGATGGCTTATCATTATAAATCTAAAATATTTATAAAAGAAAAATGAGGGTCAATGGGCAAATTTTTGAAAGGCATTCAAATGGATAAAACAAGAGGATTCCGAAAATTTGACAAAAATCTCAAACCAAACTTCCTTAACCAGATTTTAAAATGAAAATATTAGTTATTTAACAATGTACAATTTTTTTGTACAGTGGTCATATTTTGAAATTTTAAGTAAAAATGAATAATATGATATAAATGTCACATGAATACACAGTAACCATGGTAACATTCTTTGCTTATAACTGAAACAGGAAGGAAAATATCCAAACTAAAAGAAGAACGTATAGAAAGAAGACCTAGTATCACACTTATAGCATATTAAAAAAAAATCTGTATTAACATTAAAGTAATATAGCATTACATAACCATTGTTCTATAACACATGTATAAGGTCCTAAAAGAACAGTGGTTAAGTTTGTAAGATACAGAAGAAAAATTAAATACGTAAAAGGTTTAAGGTGATACATAACACTACAGGGAGATTACTCTGGAAAAATCAGCTGAACGTTTTATTCACACTCCATTGTTAGGTAGATATTAAACATCTGAAGGAACAAAATAAAATTGAGAATGGAAATGGGGAATGTGTCAAATCGACAACAACCTGACCATAGGGCAGACAACAGCAGAAGGCCACCAATTGGTCTTCAATGTAGTGTTGTCAAACTGCTATATATCCAATGAAATTTTTTCGATAAAGTGTGTTGTTTCAGTTTTTGAGATTTTTATATTTTTGTCAAAGGGTCAAAGTTAGTATTTTGACAAAATTTTATTAAAATTAAAATGAAGCAACTTTATTTTAGTTAAGATATTTGGTACTATCTTAATACAAAGTAATATGAAAATTGGTTTTATATTACAGAAATTGGCTGGTGGTTATTTTTGTGTATGCTTGTATAGTACAAGTCCCACAGTTGGCAATGGCACCGTATCTAGGAAACCTCCTGGAGACGAAAAATGTAGCTATTTTTACAGAGACAATGTTTAAAGGTATGAGAGTTGAGATATTTGTGTCAATTTACAAATCGTTTGGGATGTATTACTACATTTATTTCACTTGACTGGGCGGGGTTTAAGAAGTTCGCTTATTTAGGACCAGTCCATCTATAGATGGGAGTTTTTGGATAAACTTGTCAATGCAGTGTCCAGTTATTCGTCCCATATAATACACTCAGTTCTTTTGTATATATGCGTTTGATGACACTGATAGATGATAAGAATTTAATATTAATTATAACTGCAATAATCCTTATCACACACGACATCAAATAAACTGTCCTTATGCAAATTAAAATGTAAGCTCCGCCCCATCAGTTGAAATAACATTGGTAATACACAAATGTAGCTGTTCGTTGGCTGAAACTTTTGTTGCAATATAATTTCTTCTGATTCTATCTAACTATAAAGAAAGATGCACTCATGTTGTTTTGTCCTAGGTTACCAATATTTAAAATAGTTGATGTCATATTCAATGAAATAATGGTAATGGATGGGCCTTCCTCTCATGAAAAAAAACCCCATTTTCTCTATAAAATTCAGTATAGTTATCTGCCCTTGATTCTAAAGAAAATATTTTCTTAAATTTTGAAATAGACTTAAATTTTTGTTTAATCTTTAAATTTTTAAAAGTTTTAAAAGTTTTTGTTGTATACTGAAAGATACTTGAAGAAATATGTTAAATTATATAAGTATGTTTCCAACATGCCCATAAGGGATGCTCAGAAAAAGACACCCGATCTACCTCTAACACTTGCAATGTTGAAATGTTGTGTGGCAAAGGTGGTAACAGGGTATATTATTTATGAATATACAAGATTAGGTGAAAAAACCCTACAACAATCAAACATTTTTTTATAAAAGAAAAACTGAATGTCTGAACAAATGTACTAAAAAATAATATGAATTGTACATAACAAAAAGATATCTGTATTATTTTAATAAAAAGGTGAAAGATCTGTATTTGATTAGGAATTAAAGGTAACGGAATTGTTTTAAAATGATTTTGTATTTATTTTTATTTTTTATACAAACAGGGCTGGCGAGTAAGTCCATTCACTTAACCCTATCATTTGCATGCCATTCCTTTTACAGGATATAATTAACAGTTTTATGTTGACATTTTCAGTATGATAGTTAAATTCTAGTGTTTTCATTGGTGTAGACCTGGTCATGTGTCCCACAAAATTAATTCTAGTATTTTCATTGGTGTAGACATGGTCATGTGTCTTACAAATTAAATTCTAGTGTTTTCATTGGTTTAGACATGGTCATGTGTCCAACAAACAATTCTAGTGTTTTCATTTGTTTAGAAATGGTCATGTGTCCCAAAAAAATGATTCTAGTGTTTTCATTTGTTAAGACATGGTCATGTGTCCTACACAATTAATTCTAGTGTTTTCATTGGTTTAGACATGGTCATGTGTCCTAAACAATTAATTCTAGTGTTTTCATTGGTTTAGACATGGTCATGTGTCCTATAAAATTAATTCTAGTGTTATTGGTGTAGACATGGTCATGTGTCCCACAAAATTAATTCTAGTGTTTTCATTGGTGTAGACATGGTCATGTGTCAGAAAATATTCATCAGGCATAATCTATCAATGCTTGCTTGTAACTGGAAATATTGGTGGGATACCAATCATATCATAGGTTTAGTTAAACCAAGAATAAAAATGTTAAACAAAGTACAAATATTCTGACGGCTTTTATGTTGTCTTCAGCAAAATAATGAACTAAGATCTTCCTGAATCCATTAAAATATGTACTAATTGAAGAAAAAAGAACCCACAGTCATGACAGCAATGCACAGATAACTGTTTCATTTGTTTACATGAAGTGTTACTGGTATCATTCAATAAATGGAGAAATTCCTTAAAAGTACAAAGCCTAGCTCATTAAGAAGCTAAGCTTTCCGGATAACTTTTTAGAATTTTAGATCAATGAACGAAAAATAAGGTAGAAAACTTTACATTAGTTAATTAACCTGATGAAGACGGGAAGGATTTGAATAAAGAAATTTGTCATTTATATTAAAGTGACAAGATGTGATATGATTGCCAATGAGACTATCCACCATAGTTCAAATGACGAAAATAAAAGTAAATATAGGTGATCTAATAGCTTTCAACAATAAAAAAACATAGTCCTTACCTTTTATAGTCATCTTTAAAAGGCCCTGGACATTGAAAAAAGAAGCTAATTTTACATTTACCATACTGAAAATGAAAATGTACTACTAACTAGAGAATATGATTTATCATGACAATTTACATAGGCATATGTGTAGATTGCAGAGAGTAGAATATTAAGATAAAATTATTGGAATTTCATTTTTATCATTTGCTGATACATACACTACAGCTCAGGTGGATTTTGCTTAGTCCACCTGTCCACAGTGGGAGTGGGCACCGAGTGGGCAAAATTTCTAGCTTGTCCACTCTGCACACCCATAGGAGTGGGCATGCATATTTTTTTGTTAAATCAAAATACTTGCAAGTACCATCAATTGAAAAAAGCAGATAAGCAATTTTAATCAATATTTTTTACAAAAAAAGAGATTATAGCTGGAGTGGGCATGGATGGGATGTCCACAGTGGATCGGTGGAAAAAACCCAAATCCATCCGGGCTGTTGTGTATGTTTCATGAAGCTTTTTTACCCTCAAATCACCAGTTCATGCCTGCAAATTGACAAATTCAATACTAATATCTTCCAAGCTTAAGTTACTAAGAAGGCTTTATAGTCAGGTTTTAAAGAGAA
This sequence comes from Mytilus edulis, assembly GCF_963676685.1. Classification (NCBI taxonomy): domain Eukaryota; kingdom Metazoa; phylum Mollusca; class Bivalvia; order Mytilida; family Mytilidae; genus Mytilus; species Mytilus edulis. The sequence continues at coordinate 18,723,295 of NC_092354.1, forward strand.
CACTGCTTTAAGGTTCTCGTTCTTGTGTAATTATGTTTTATTACCCCATGAAGAATGCATATAGCAGGTCTGTCTGTCTGTCAAATTGTCAAGCCTGTATCAGTTTCTTGTCAAAACAGTTTGCAATAAAATTGTGGATACATCAACTTGAAATGTAGTATGTATGTTCATTAAATTCTGAAAAAACAAATCATTTTAATCGCAAAAATGTTTAAATTTAGCAGTACTTACACATGAATGTTTTTAAAGTGATCTCCCTTTAGATCTATTAAAAAATACTGAAATCTGTCCTTAATTATTTAAAAGGATTTTTGGGTAGATTTACATACATGTCTTCAGCAGACAAAAGAATCTTAAACTATTCACATCACTCATTTATCATGGCTTTGGTTGATTTGCGAGTTGTAGCACCTGCTTTTTATGTTGTAAATAAAGCATGACTGTTTTAGGTATTCAGTTTGTGTAGTTGGAAATATTTCGTTGGTTTTATTTGTTTATGTTTTTCGTTTCCTGTGTTTTTTGTTTGGTTGAAATTATTTGTAATGTTATTTATAATGTTAGAAATGTCCTCCAATTTGAATCAATATATATATCAGTCATCTCGTGGAAGACAACCTCCAATAATGAGAAAATCCGTACAGTATAGTAGGCTATAAAAGCCAAGACTTGAAAAATATGAAACATTTAATTGAGAAAAAACAAAAGGCCTTATTTATGACAAAACAATTTACAAAAAAAACCAAATATGACGGCAACCACTAAACTACAAGCTCCTGACTTGTGACAGGCACATACAGAAAGTGGTGGGGTTAAACATGTTTGAGTTTGATGAAGTCATCACTAATACATACATGTATAATAAACATTATATTAAAACTTTTCCAAGTTATTCAGTTCAAACAAATAAAGATGAAAAGAACTGTTATTATTGTAAATACATATTGCACTGTAATGGCACAGCAAGCTTAAGCTCACAGCGAATCACTAATTGTACTTTTGAAAGAAATAGCTTTGGGTTAAAATAATCTCAAATGGAAGTTTGTGTAGACTTGTAAGTGTAGTGGTATCTTGTATAAATTGGATACATATAGGAAGCACACATCAACTAAAATGCAGATTTTGTCAAATATATATTTAAGAAAACCTCTTCATTTGAGTATAACAATTGACAAATCGCTTATCTACAACATCAATGAACATCATTAAACAATGATATTGTTTGCCTTAAATTAGTGGAGAATAAAGGCTTTTTCCCCTGGAGAAGAATCCCAATTTGAAAAAAAAATGGCTTAAAATTATTCCCAAAAAGACAACTTTTTTCCCAAACAGTGCAGTCTCAGAAGTAATTGTGCATGAATAAAAACTGAAAAACACTCATTTAAACATTTTTCATGCCTAAAATGACTGTTTGAGCAGATGTGAGGGTCTATTTATGTATAATCATTGACAAAAAGGGGTCTTATTTCAAAGCAGGGGTTGACTCTTAAAAGGAAGTCTGTAAATTGAAGTTTCAGTCAAATTTGTGGTTTATTTTAAATTTCCCAATTTGATGAAAATGACGCATATTTTCCCAATAAAAAAGGGTAGAGGTAGTTTTGAAAAAAGCCAACAATATCACTGTTAAAAGTCTTATTCTGTTTTCACAACCCATCATTAAAATTGGTTCTTGGTTCTGTAAAAAGCCTTGTTTTTACAACCACGTTACTTAAACTAGTATTCTCTCTATATACATTATGTGAGAAGCTGTTGTAAGAATCTGTTTTTTTCTTCTTCAGGTTTTAAGGTTGTATTCCACAGTATGCCAGCAGCGTTTGCTGTTTTGAAGGTTCCACCTGTGTACGCCATGCTGTTTTTTCTGTCAATGTTTATTTCCGGTGTGATGTTTTTGGTAAGTAAAGATAACTTTGACTGCTTCCATTAAATGAGCTTCGTCTTGTAGAAATCAACCTTATGCAAGTTCATGTACACAAATACATGTATAAGACTTTGATCCATTTTGGAATACTTAAGAAGATATAAAAGATGCATTTTGGGCTGTTTTAAGGTGGTACCTACCTCTTTCACTAAAATTAATTTGGCTCATTTAATTTTCATAAAATTTTGTCTAAGTATTAACAAAAATATTCAAATATAAAAAAATTTGAACCAACCGTTTTGTCAGAAAAATTACACTGGTTATATAGCAATTTGACAAACACCAATTTTGATCATTGAGAAGCTTAATATTCCTTTTACAACACAACGTAATTAAAACGTTTAGCTGACTTTACAGAGTTATCTCCCTGTAGTGTTAGGTACCACCCTAAAGGGTTGTCTTCTTATAAAACCTACTTTTGGAACAATTACAGACTTTCCGTAGAAATTATTTCAACCCACAATAGGTTAACAGGGGTATGGATTTTCGTTTGTATAAGGTCGATTTCTATACGACGCAGCCCAAATCCGACTCAGCTCAAATATTACTGTTTTCTAACCTGCCGTAATGAAGAGGCATTAAATTTTACCCTTGTATGTCTGTACGTATATGTTTGTTCCGTGTGTCCTGCAGTTGGTTTCAGTTCTCTAACTTTAGTTTGCCTCAACCAAATGTTATGAAACTTATACACACTACATATCAAGTTTGATTTGTGGTGGTGTGACTTTAACAGCTCTAGGGCTATGCCCTTTACAAATGGAAAATTTTTTGAATTTTTCGTTTCCGTTTGCTTATTTATAATCTGTTGAAAACCAGGTGCCATGACAAAAAAATCTACTTTTAAATTTGGAGTATATAGGGAGCAGATGACACAATTAAGGACAAATTTAGCCATGATTTAATGTTATAGCATGTTTTTATCATTAATTATCAGAATAATTTTTAGACTTAAATGCGATTTTGATTTTTACGATTTTGAGAAAAATCCTGTTTAATACTTAGATATACAATATATCAAAATGCCGGTTTAAATTATTGCCTTTACAACTCTGTTGCATTTTTCCCAAAAAAATAAAAACCTCGCAACAATTTCTGAATTTACAGACTTCTATAATAAATTAAATCGTAACAATAGATCTTAATTCTTATTTCATTTCAGTGCATTGCTGTGATGACCATAGTGGACAATATAGTGGACAGTTTAACGTCGAGATATGCCAGATTTACCGATCGTAGATGTTGTACCACGTTTGTTACTAGTTTCTTGTTAATTTTGCTCCTGATGGGATTAGGTGTCCTACATATGTCAAAGGTACGAATATTTATTGATAATATTTATGAAAGGGGCAATAAGGGTTCACCCCAATAAGGGTTCACCCTTGTCTGTCTATAAGTTCTTATGCATCTTCATACGTTGGTAGAAATTGGTTTCCGTTCTATAAATTTAGTTTGCATCAACCAAATGTTATAAAACTTATTTATATCATTAGACATGTTAGACACAGATCAAACTTTTATTTGGGTGGCATCACTTGTCTCTTTCTTGAATTGAGTTATGTCCTTTTAAAGTCATAAGAAAACCTCAAATCAAAAAAAATAATGCATACGTTTTTTTATAACTCAATGGATAGTTTTCATTATAAAACTTATGTACATATACTTTTTTCTGAAGAAAATTCTTTAATTTATTCATATTTAGAAGAAGTTTACTTTCTTTTAATTGCTTCTTTTCAGGAAGCAATTCCCCCGACCTATTTTCCGTATGCAAAGTGACCTCAGTGTGACCCATCTCATAAAAATCCGGTGATCACAATATGCATAGATGTCCTTAAAATAAACTATTATCTGAATTTACATGTTAAACACATGCTCAATTTCCATGCTTTTTTGTTGATTTTTTGTTTATTGTTGACAAACAGGTGACAATTGTTAAACTTCGGCTTTAAAACAAGAACTTTAATTACCTGCCATATTTTCACAACACTGACCGATTGAAAAAGAAAAGAACTTTAATTACCTGCCATATTTTCACAACACTGACCGATTGAAAAAGAAAATAACGATTATACGAAATTTACACGAAAAAAAATGATAAATTCGTGCACAGAAGACTTAAGTTTATGATGTTTGTATGCATTGGTTCAAGAATTGGAAGAACATCATTTTTCACCAGTCACTCGTTTCTTATGACTTTAAGAATGGAAAAATTGCCGAATTTGTGGGGGCGTCTTTGTCTGATAGACACATTATTTTTTTTTTTTTTTTGTCTGGCTTTAAAAGGTGAGCCATAGTAAGTCATGATTGTTTTGGGGGGGGGGGGTCTTGATTGCAAGTGTGTACTGTAAAACTTCCTCGTCACTCACCTTTTGTGCCGCAGGTCATGGGTTTGAAACCCAGCGATCTTGTTAAACAAAAGACTTCAAAATTGGTATTTGCTCATGATTCTCTGATAAATAAGCAGGCTACATTAAGGATCCACATTCAAAAAAATTATCAGCTCAGGCAATTTCATCTATTTTAAACTAAGGGTGTAAGCCATTTTATAGAATGCTATATTTTCTGTTTTTGGATTAGAAGCAATTTTATATAATGATTTCATTTTAACCCTTTCATAGAAAGTGACTTTTTTTCTATTTTTAGGTTGGAATTTACCTGATAGTTCTGATGGACCAATCAGTTGTTAGATTGAGATTTATTATTGTAATACTCCTCGCCATTTCCTTAATTCTTGTTTATGGTAAGTTTTATTATCGTAATTTTGACGAAATTTTCCTTTGATCTTACTGACCCTAAGTGCCGTTGTCAATGTAATAATCAAAATCACCATAGGCAAACCAGCATTTAACAGATTATCATTGGTCATGTCAACTCTTTTGCTTTTCTCACTTGTTCTAAACTGGCTCAAGCGAGAAAATCATTCTCCTTGAGATGACCATTGGTAATCTATGATTCTTCACAAATCTCAAGGTTTTCAAAAGAGACATTCAAACCTAACTCCTAAGTCAAAGATAAACTGACAATGCTATCGCCCAAAAAAGAACACCAACTAACAAATAATAGTACACAAAACACTTAAGGATGTACTTAGGTGAGGTTTTGGAATTCATGTCAAATGTTCGGACTCCTAGGTGTTTTTCCATATAATACAAGGTAAAATATTTTGCCTCTTAACCAGTGATCGGGAAGGACATGCGCCCTGCGCCTATAGCGCATATCCACCAGAAATGGCGCATATAGTGACTGATGTAAGCGCCCACATGGCGCACGATATTTTTTACTTTGTTTCGAAACGTTTAAATATAATCAAAATGGATTAAAGATCGTATTCCGTGCCGCCAAGTGTGTGTACACAACTGTGCAATGTTCCTCCAATTTAGGAGCACCTATATATTTTTGGTACGTCTTGGGTGTTATCATATATAATTATATGGTAATACATGTAATAGTAGCCTGGTATCCCGGCACGATATCTAGCTGTGCGTCGTAATACTGACAAGATTAGCCAGGACCCCAGGCAAATGTAATAGAACCATGCGGTACAACTGATTACCCAAAAAACGTAATTAGCCATCGTTCATGGTATGATTTTTAATAAACAACTTAAAATTTGTGAAATTTGGCTAGTACAGACGAGATTTATCTCTTATTATAATCTTTTAAATTAGTTTAGCTTGCTATTATTTCGATTTAAAAACCCCAAAGCTTTTTTATGAATATATTTTTTGTCTCCATAAAAGGCGCTTAACTGTCCTTGTCACTTTTTGGTCTTTGACTCGTTTTGACATTTTGTAAACATGCCTTCAACGAATTGTTGTTTTGTTCTTTCATTTAATGATACTCTCTACTGTTATTGTTGTTATTGTGATTCATGAAGTATTAATAATACAAGAAGTGCATAGGATATGCAAGAAACGTTCTCTGATACGGAACGTTGGAATAAGTATGGTATCGACGAAGACCCAAATTTAATGTTAAAAAACTGAACATGAACTAGACAATAGTACCAGTTTAAACATTGTAAATAAAGGTTATCTTAAATATTGTCTGGTTTGGAAGAACTTATTTTATTTTCTTTGAAATTTGAAACAAAATCACATATATTATTTAAAATCAGTAAGGTAAGTACAAAAAATGTACCACCACCTCTTTGGCGAAATATACCCCCAAGGGTGACTGGGGAATAGAAATATGGTCACTTGGTCTTCTCCCGACCAGCAGTAAAACATTGCTGAAGTGGGGCATCCGTTTGGCTATGCAGGATGTATCAAGTTTGCAGTCACGTCCGGTCAGAATGGGGACGTTAAATCCGATGTCTCGTGTAGAGAGAGTTCCACGCTCTTTGCACGTTAAGAAGCCTTGCAACAACTCTTTGAGGGGTCCGTAGGTGGCCTGTTGCAAGGCAAAATTTCTGTCCCTATCCAATAAACCCTCATTTTCCAGTGACAGTCCAAATTTCACCGACCATCATCCCAGATGGCCTCTATTGTGACAAGACCTACCTATTGCATTTATTGTGAACATGTTTTCGTCCTGAATATGCATGAAATATTTGCCACTGGACATTAAGCAATCAACAATCAATCAATCAATCATTGGCGAAATATACACCATTTTTTTTTTTCACTGTAGTCAATTCAAATTATGCAAATGGCCCACTCATTTGACAACATGGCCCATATTTTTTTTAAATGGCCCATTGAATTTATTTTTGAGGGGCCCTGGGCCCATAGAGAAAAAATACTTCCAGATCACTGCATAACACCCATTTATTTTTTCATACAAGACTTAAAAGCCCATGAAAGGTCATATACCAAAATTTTAAGAGATTCTTGATTTTCATTCTTTTGTTTTGAGACCCAAATAATACCAATGCAAATATAAGGTAAAAGTCCAAGTTGGCCTCTTCCCGCCATATTTAAAATCTCAAATATCTCGAAAAGGAGGTCCATGACCTATCAATATTTTTATCTTATTTTATCCTTAAAGAATGCTCTACCAGATAATAGTATCAATTTTAAATTCTTAATCATAACCTCACCTTAGAACATCCTTAAGACTCTTGTCTTGATTGTGAAAAAGGCAGAAATGGACAATAAGAAATAAAAGGACATAGCAGACAGCATGTCAACTTAACAATATATCAATTAATTGTGTCATTACAATTTGTATGACCTTTCAAATTACCAAACATAATACTGTTAACCAACTTTAATATTTGGGGGGACACTTTTATTACGAAATAACACGACCCGCATCTGTCTGCCTAAGCTGTATTGTATCTAATGAATGACCTTGTGCGACCCTTATAGGTAGTCAAGGTTGTTAAACACCCCCTAGTTGTAGCTAATGAATTTGTTGGCCGATTTCTCTAAAAAGTACTTTGATTGTGTACTTTCAGTGAAGCAGACCTTTTCCATTGGAGAGAGAGTGATCATCAGTATCTGGTGTGGACTGGCATCTATTTCTGCAGCTGTAAGTATGATATAGATCTTGAGGTGGTATGTAACACAACAGGGAGATAACTCATACACTAAAGGGAGATAACTCTGTAAAAACTCTGACTCTACAGGGAGATAACTCTAAAAACTTTGACACTAGAGGGAGATAGCTCTGACACTACAGGGAGATAACTCTGTAAAAACTCTGACACTACAGGGAGATAACTTGGTAAAAACTTGGACACTACAAGGAGATAACTCTGTAAAATCAGCTAAACATTTTAATCAGGTTGTATTTTGACGATATATTAAGCTTCTCAATGATCAAAATAAGTGTTTTGCTAACTACTATGTATATCCATGAATTTTTTTAATAGTGTGTGGTTCAATTTAAAAAAAATATAGTACATATGTTTTCAAATCTTTTTTTAAAATTAAAGAGCCAACTTGATTTTAGTCAAGGTTCTTGGTACCACCTTAAGGATATTGCCTATTCTGTTTGGAAAAAAAGCAAGCTTTTAAAAAAAAAAAATATATCTGAATAAAGGAATAATGAAAAAATGCAAGATCCATGTCCTTGTCTTAAATAAACGCTATTGAAAATTAGGTGGGTAGATTTATTATACATTTACCATTGCCACCTCTTTTCTTTCTTTAACTATGATAACATCAGCGAAATGGATGCCAATTACACTATGAAACATATAAATAAAGCTTATCAAATCAATATCAAAGGCTTGGGGTTCCTTGAGACACATGCATAAATTTTACATATATTGTAAGATCTGAAAACCATCCTCGTTGCAATATAAAATGCTTTAATCTGATAAACAGTTAAGTGTATTTCTCGCTGGAATTGGAATACTGCCAATGCTTCTTCGTTCTTGAAGATATTGATTTGATATTTGGTATACAGTTTCATCATGACAAGTTGTAGATCAAGTTCGAAGTTTGTTCCAGTCTATTGATTTAGACCAGAGTTATGGTCCATTATCGAATGATCGAATACAATGTTAAACCATATTTCTGCACCAAGGGAAATAACTCATTTTAAAAAGACATTGTAAAATGACATTTTCAAAAAGTAACAAATCTATATTAATTTGTGACAAATGAAAGAAAAAATATTTGGAACTATTAAGGTGGTACCTAACACAACAGGGAGATAACTCTGTAAAGTCATCTAAAGGTTTTAATTACGTTGTGTTGTAAAAGGAATATTAAACTTCTCAATGATCAAAATTGTAGTTTGTCAAACTGCTATATAACTAGTGTAATTTTTCCGACAAAACGGTTGGTTCAAAGTTTTTGAAATTTTTATATTTTTGTTAAAGGGTCCAAGTAAATACTTCTGACAAAATTTAATGAAAATTAAACAAGCCAAATTAATTTTAGTTAAAGTGTTGGGTACCACCTTAAATATATTTGAGTATAATTTGAAAATAGAAATACATTGTGTACATCATATCTAATTTTAGAGAACTTTTAATCATATCTAATGTTAGAGTGTTTTCTATACTTATTTTCATCATACTTGAAGGTATTGATTTACAATTGGTATATAGTTTTATCATGACATGTTATGGATCAAGTTAAATTTTTTGTTTGTTCTGATAATTTTGTGCAGTTATGGTCCTCTGTTGGTGAGAAAATCATTATTTTTTTCTTTTTTTAGGGCCTGTGGATATATAATTTCCAGCAAACCATCAACAATAAAGTCAGCTACAACAATTATTATCTATTAGACGTGTGGGTACTGATCAGTTGGATAATATCAGCTATTCCTTATATAGCCATCCCAGCAGCTGTTTTACATAGCTGTATGTCTTACGATGGCTCTTGTGATGAGGTATGTATTATCTCCCTTTGATGAGTTGTATATTATCTCCCTTTGATGAGTTGTATATTATCTCCCTTTGATGAGTTGTATATTATCTCCCTTTGATGAGGTCTATATTATATCCCTTTTATAAGTTTTGATGGGCAGGGATATTCCTTTCAAACGCAGCTATTCTTTATATAGCCATCCCAGCAGCTGTTTTACATAGCTGTATGTCTTACGATGGCTCTTGTGATGAGGTATGTATTATCTCCCTTTGATGAGTTGTATATTATCTCCCTTTGATGAGGTCTATATTATATCCCTTTAATAAGTTTTGATGGGCAGAGATATTTCTTTCAAACGCAGCTTTTCGTTATATAGCCATCCCGGCAGCTGTGCTACATAGCTGTATGTCATATGATGGCTCTTGTGATGAGGTATGTATTATCTCCCTTTGATGAGTTGTATATTATCTCCCTTTGATGAGGTCTATATTATATCCCTTTAATAAGTTTTGATGGGCAGAGATATTTCTTTCAAACGCAGCTTTTCGTTATATAGCCATCCCGGCAGCTGTGCTACATAGCTGTATGTCATATGATGGCTCTTCTGATGAGGTATGTATTATCTCCCTTTGATGAGGTCTATATTATATCCCTTTAATAAGTTTTGATGGGCAGAGATATTTCTTTCAAACGCAGCTTTTCATTATATAACCATCCCGGCAGCTGTGCTACATAGCTGTATGTCATATGATGGCTCTTCTGATGAGGTATGTATTATCTCCCTTTGATGAGTTGTATATTATCTCCCTTTGATGAGGTCTATATTATATCCCTTTTATAAGTTTTGATGGGCAGTGATATTCCTTTCAAACACAGCTATTCTTTATATAGCCATCCCGGCAGCTGTACTACATAGCTGTATGTCATATGATGGCTCTTGTGATGAGGTATGTATTATCTCCCTTTGATGAGGTATGTATTATCTCCCTTTGATGAGTTGTATATTATCTCCCTTTGATGAGGTCTATATTATATCCCTTTTATAAGTTTTGATGGGCAGTGATATTCCTTTCAAACACAGCTATTCTTTATATAGCCATCCCGGCAGCTGTACTACATAGCTGTATGTCATATGATGGCTCTTGTGATGAGGTATGTATTATCTCCCTTTGATGAGTTGTATATTATCTCCCTTTGATGAGTTGTATATTATCTCCCTTTGATGAGGTCTATATTATATCCCTTTAATAAGTTTTGATGGGCAGAGATATTTCTTTCAAATGCAGCTTTTCGTTATATAGCCATCCAGGCAGCTGTGCTACATAGCTGTATGTCTTACGATGGCTCTTGTGATGAGGTATGTATTATTTCCCTTTGATGAGTTGTATATTATCTACCTTTGATGAGGTCTATATTATATCCCTTTTATAAGTTTTGATGGGCAGGGATATTCCTTTCAAACGCAGCTATTCTTTATATAGCAATCCCGGCAGCTGTTTTACATAGCTGTATTTCTTACGATGGCTCTTGTGATGAGGTATGTATTATCTCCCTTTGATGAGTTGTATATTATCTCCCTTTGATGAGGTCTATATTATATCCCTTTTATAAGTTTTGATGGGCAGAGATATTTCTTTCAAACGCAGCTTTTCGTTATATAGCCATCCCGGCAGCTGTACTACATAGCTGTATGTCATATGATGGCTCTTGTGATGAGGTATGTGCTTCTTTCCCTTTTATGAGTTTACAGGGAGATAACTCTGTAAAAACTCTGACACTAGAGGGAGATAACTCTGACGGGTTTATAGGCAGTGATATTTCTATTGGTTTTAAACAATAAATTTATGACTTTTTTATTGTTATCTTATGAATAAAAGGAGACATCTCGTGAAAGAGACATTAACCCCAATGGTGTCATAAACATGTTGAAAGTTGCATATTTGACATTTGTCGTGCATAGTTTCTTGTCAAAATATATAAATGAGTTACAGGTTTACTAAAAAAAATAATACAGCTTTACTACAAAAGTTTATACACAGATTTAACATTATGGCAAAATAGCAAAAATTAGGTCCATGTGAAAAATAGATAGAGAACGGCATTCTTATTATAAAATCTGTATCAACCTGGACAGGAATACAATCCCAAGAGCTCTTTATGATGTACCTCAAGAAGATATTTTTTATGTGATGTTAAAAAAAAGAGGGACGAAAGATACCAAAGGGACAGTCAAACTCATAAATCTAAAACAAACTGACAACGCCATGGCTAAAAATAAAAAAGACAAACAGAAAAACAATAGTACACACGACACAACATAGAAAACTAAAGAATAAACAACACGAACCCCACCAAAAACTAGGGGTCATCTCAGGTGCTCCGGAAGGGTAAGCAGATCCTGCTCCACATGTGGCACCCATCGTGTTGCTTAAGTGATTACAAATCCGGTAAATAGTCTAATTCGGTAGGTCATATTAATACAGATTGGAGGTTTGAAATAGCCTTTGCAACCGTGACTGATATTGATGATGTGACTTCGTACAAATGAGGGGTGTGATAAAACTTTTTCAACAATTACTAATATTGATATCATCACTGATGGCTGATACAGCAACATTGTCATTGGTCATATATTACACATACAATTTATCTGTATTTACTTCTAAGTATATAATAAAGCTTTTAGCTGTGACCAATAACAATATTAGCACTGATGGCTGATACATCAACATTGTCATTAATCATATTACACATACAATTTATTAGTATTTACTTCTTAGCATATCGTCGCTGGGCTTCTAAAATGTTGTATATGACTTTTTTGGCTAAAAGTACTTTTTGACACTAATGGTCTGGGCGGGAGGAAATCTTTGGTATTACAAAATAGCATACAGTTAGACCAATCAAAATGTGTGAAATAAGATATATTACAACATTGTACAAAATTGCCAATGTCAGTTGTTTGTAAAGTTTGCTTCCAAAATGTTGTATGAAAACTTGAAAAATAATTGTACATTTCTTTATTTTTGTGAAAATAATTTAAGTTCTTGGATAATCCAGAAATGTCAAAGTTTTTATTTCACTGCTTTTTACAAAAATGTTCAAGTTCACATACAACATTTTTGAAGCATGCATTTTGCCAAAAATTTCAAAGCCTGTATGTGAGATATTTTTTTCTTGAAAAATTTGTTATTTACAACATTTTAGAAGCCCGGCGACGATATAATAAACACAGATATTACACTCAAAAACCACTCTTTTATATCTAATAATTTCAAAAATATAAATGCAGAATATTTAGATAAGTTTTTATGTTATTTTCATTGCAGAAAGTACATTACCTGATGTGTGGTTCGGATGAAGATGAACGACAGCAGGACTATGATGGGTACTACCCTGCCCCGGAGCCTACAGCCCCGCCCTACACGTACATGGATAACAATGAATACCTCTACCCCATGAACAATCTGTCTAAAAACAACTATGATGCAGAAATGGAACCTCTCAATACAAACCTTAGACATACTAATATGTAAATTTATATGTAGTATAGAATTTGAATTAATTTAAACAAACTTTTCGTAACAATTTAAGATTTAAAAACAATGCAAAAATACTATTTTTAGGAAAATGAATTGATATTAAGCGACTCATATTTAGTGTCAATAGATTTTATTTAAATGTTGTAAAAAAAATAGAAAGGCAATTTTTTAAAACAAAATAAATGAAATTATTCCCGAATTCATTGAAAAGGGAATTGTGTTTTAGTTGAAACAAATAATGCACAGTTTATTTGATTTTTGAAGGTATACCCTTTATATATGATGTAAACATTTTCTATATAGATATGTTATTTAAGGGGGTAGACCTTGGTTCAGGGAGATAACTCTTTAAATCAGTTATGCGTTTGTAAAAGTCAAGTTTTGTCAATGAATTTTAAGCATTTACCTGAAACAGATTGGAAATAATCTGTGTATCCAAGAAGCTTAGAACATATTTATGAAAATGGCTGACACAAACGTACTGATGATTTTAAGAATTATTTCCCTTAACCTTGGTCTACCTCCTTAACATCTTCGCATAATACAAAACACTGAAATTGTCTTATTTTACCAAGATTTATTATATTTATGTTCTAATATAAGTACAGTGAAACCTGACTAAACCAAACCCTTTCGGGACTTGAGATTTTGTTTGTTTTTGGCAGGTATTCGGTTTCATCAGGTTCACAATGCATAAAATGTGATATGATTGGTCTTCAGAACAAGTTTGGATTAGACAGGTTTCCGGTTTATTCAGGGTTCGGTTTAATCAGGTTTCACTGTATATTCATCATCATGCTAAACTATCAAAAACATTATGGCAGCATTCTACGATACTCCATTCCTGCACTGTTAACTGCTTAAAATAATTTGCATAACATATAGATCGCTGCATATACTGTTTATTATTTATGCTTAAAAAATCCCAACAACGATTTAAAAAAATGAAATTTTTAACAGTTAAAAAGATTAATATTTTTCATATTTTTCATGGATACAAACTTTTTGTGTATTCGGAAAAAAATGTTTTTCATGCATATTTGATTTCCTGCCTTTGTTAAAGCCTCCATCACTATATTTGGTCAAAAGTGAACTATAGGTGGTTTAGGACTAAAGTTGTTGAATAAACTTCACTCATCATGTCTACCTAGGCTTTTGTTGTGTGGTAGCTGTCTTGTTTGTAGTATGTCCCTTTTTATGAACATTTTTCGAAGGTAGGGGTAGCCTATTTAAACAATTGTATAATGAATATTGTTTGATAATTCCCAGTAATGAATACAAACCCATATAGATGATATTTTGATCTGGTGTAGATTTCCTCCAAATATGTTTTTTCTTCAAAAGTTTATTTTGTGATTTTCCCGAATTCATAATGCAAGCGCATATACAAAACTTTTCTTTATAAAACATTGAAAATCATAGTTTACCTATATTCATAAAAAATTGTACCAGACAAATAATGTTAAACCCACATTTGGAAAAGTTGCATACTCACTGTTGCTACAAATAACTGTTCTAAAGTTATGCCCCTTGAGTAATCTCTAAAGTGGGAAAACATTGTTTGCAAATAACGTCTTTTTCTAAAAAGAACCTTTATACTTTTCACATTACTTCAGTGAAATACTGGTCCGGGATTAGTTTTTGTTGAAGCTATATATATACTGGACTTGAAACAATTTCAGTTTCTGATATAATCTTTGCAGTATACAAAGAGGGGGGGGAGGACTTTTCTGGATGTTTGGATCGGGTAATTTTAAGCTTAAGCTTTGGGGATTGATCCTTTCGATATCTAGGAATTCTTTTTTCAAATTTCGGGATGTGGGGATTTAAATTTCGATAAATTTGGGACCTCAAGATTTCATGTTTTTAAGCCGGGGATTTTGGGATCAGGACCCCTCCCCCTCTACAAACATTATACTTCAAAACGTTGATAATCTACCAAGTTTGGTGATTTCCAGCTCCCTCTGTAGCAGACTTCTGTCCTTGAAATATTTTTAAATGGTAATTTCATGGTTTGGGTCTGGCATACTAAATTATAATCCTGGTACCTTTGATAACTATTTGCTTCATCTTTAGAGATGGTAAAAACAATTTTACCATGAGCTTGAAATGTTAAAGGTTGTATTTTTTTTTATCATTCTGTCATTGTGTTGTTGGAGAAAGATCTGTTGTATATATATATAAAAGAGAAGAATGTTTGTACCACAAACAGCACAAAGAACATTACCATTATTCTAGTCAGCTTTAATTAGCTATGATTTAATGATTACCCCGGTAGTGTTAAAATATATTATAAATATTTACAGTTTTAGCAAACAAATGGATTACATTCTTGAAAATCATTGGACAATTTTTTTTGAAATGAGATTAGTTTTAAAAACCGTGTTTACCATAGTGCTGTTTCAGAAAATACTATCCACCCTAGGAAAGGACCTTTTTCCCACCCATGGAATTAAAAATAAATTAGAACAACACTCCCTTTGCATTTTGGTACTTGTATTTCAAATTAAACCACCCACATAAAATTAAAAAAAATGCCTCTCCTGGGGAGGAGGTGGGGGTATAGTATTTTCTGGAACGGTCCTTACAACTTATAGTTCAAGAAATCTTTTCACTTAGAATCTTATGATCTAAAGCGATTGTAAATTGTACTGAAATGTTCATGTATTTTTTCTCAAAAGAATTTTTATGGAATGTGCAGCTGATACATGTATTTATACTGAAAAAAAGTTTGGCACAATGAATTTGACATAGAAAATAGGTTTAAGATACCCACCGATATCTTAACAGTTTTATTAAACATGTATGTAGTTGTCAGTTTTTACATATTTACTGTAAATTCAGAAATTATTGTGTACATTTATTATTGTGATTTTTCAAGAATGAACAAAAATTTGATTTAATTATTGTGAATTATAAAAAAAATTCTGTATTCAGATATATGTTTAAGTTAAAAATGTCTGTATTCAGATATATGTTTAAGTTAAAAATGTCTGTATTCAGATATATGTTTAAGTTAAAAATGTCTGTATTCAGATATATGTTTTTAAGTTATCAGAATGCAAGTTCTTATTATTGTGATACACACTCATTCACATTATTTGCATTAGGAAGTTCGCTTGTCATGTTTTGGAATTTTTGTCAGATTTTCATAATCCTCTGTTTTTATCCATTTGAATGCCTTATAAAATTTTGCCCATTTACCCCCATTTTTCTTTTTATAAATCTTTTACATGTATCATTATAAGCCATCAGTAAAAGTATTATAATTAGTTATCAAAGGTACCAGGATTATAATTTAATACGTCATTGTTATTTTTAAATAGTTTTTGAGCACCTAAACTTGTCAATGGTAAAGCTAGGCAAAATCAAGAGAGAACATTTTCCTGCCAAAATTTCAATGGCTTATATCTGAAAAAAAGCACATTGACCTATATTTTATTTTTGCTCTTTTATAAAAAGCTTGTTATTTTGAAACTGAGTAGCGAACTTCCTTAATAAAAAGCCCACAATAATTTCTGAATTTACTTATTATGTATTTGTAGTTTAAAGATTAGATATGTATTGTCATTTCATCATTTTATTATTATAAATAATCATTGTTTTTATCTATAACATATGTAAATTATCATATAGTCATTAAAGATGCAGGAAGTATATACTCATAACTTCATTTCATTTAACTGATCTTAATGTACTTGCAAAGTTTGTTAGAAATGTGCTTTAGACATGCAGCTGTGCAAAAAGTTGAAAGTGTAAATAGAGGTTGAAATCAGCCAGGGTTAGTTTGGTATTGAATTTTTAATGCTCCATTTCTTGGCATATTGTTTTCTGGTCTGTGCCTAAGTCTGTTCGTTCGTTCTTACTTTCATTTGTCCGTCCGTCCATCTGTCCCGCTTCAGGTTACAACTAATTTTTTATGGATTTTCAGATTAAATGGGCCTGCCTTCTTTAATGGTCGTAGTCTATTTGACTTTGAGACTTAAGGATGTGCGCTTGTCATGTTTTGGAACTTTTGACAAATGTTGGGATCCTCTGGTTTTATCCATTTGAATGCATTAAAAAAAAATGCCCATTGACCCCCATTTTCTTCAATAAATCTTTAACATGTTTAATGATAAGCAATCTGTAAAAATTTCAATTATTTTTAAAAGTTTTTGAGAACTTAAACTTGTCAATGATAAAGCTATGAAAAGTCAAGAGAGAATATTTTCCTGCAAAAATTTCAATGACTTATATCTCGAAAACAAACACATTGACCTATATTTTTTTCTCTTTTGATTATTTTATTATCAGTATAAATTAGTGTTCTGAAAAGCTAATTATTTTGAAACTGAGAAGTGAACTCCCTTAAGTATACTTTAATAAATAGTTTAAAGCAACACAAATCTGTTCTTACAACAGATTAATTTAATTACAAGGCATATTTTATTAATTTTACATTTGACAAAGAAAAAAAAATGTTTGCATCGATAGATTATTTTCTTAATAAGGCACATTTCCTGCAGACAGCTGCAGTTTTTCATTAAAAAAACGTTTTTTATTCATCGTCTTGTTATGTACATATTTTATCATGATGCAAATGGGATTTCATTTACCTAACCGATTGATATTTTAATATTTTATGATAGTTGTCTATTGTCTAATTTTTAACATCATTGGTAAAATAAAATCTATTATTATCAGAGTTTTTTTTTGTTGTACTGACCAAAGGTCTCGATACGATCATATTTGTCCGACATGACCTATTCTTAATGGCTTATGACTGATGAGTATTTGCTTTTTAGGTCAACATTGTCTTCTGAATTATCGTTTCAATGTCATAACCTGATGACTAATCCAGGTACCTCAGATACATGAAATGAATGAAAATGTATTGGTGGGTGCCCATTCACTCCGAACCTAGGACAGTAACGAAACAGCACAAAGTAAAATGGTGTAAACAAATTGGTTGAAAAGGGGGTTTACTCATCATGTCAACACAAAACATAAACAATAACAAAAAGACTTTATAACAAGCTTTTTTAAAAGACTGTTATAAATTGATAGTGTACAAATAACGAATCTACGAAAGCAGAAAAAATTAAGGTAATTGTTCTTGTTTTTTGATATTTTAAGTCGTTGGAAATTTAAAGGGTATGATTCTCTACATATTCTTACATTTATCATTGGCACCTTTCTCTTTCACAAACCTTAAAAAAATATAAGGATTTTATAAGATTTAACAAATTTTTGTTTTTATTTTTATGTAAAAAGTAAAATCACAAAAATACTGAACTCAATGGAAAATTCAAAACGGAAAGTTCCTAATCAAATGATAAAACACATGAAACGAATGGATAACAACTGTCATATTCCTGACTGGGTCCTGGTAATAAAAATTATTCAAAAAAAAGTAAGGATTTGGGGAAATTTTTGTAATGATACTTCATCTATAAAACTAAAGGAAAACAAATTTCTGACAAAAAGTCAAAAATGAAATTAGCCAACATCCTCCAGGAATGTAAGAAACAAATAAACTGAAAGTAAGAAAACGATGACATAAATAAGGGGGTTTACTCATCATGTCAACACAAAACATAAACAATAACAAAAATACTTCTGTATGTATGTGCCTGTCCCAAGTCAGGATTCTGTAATTCAGTGGTTGTCGTTTGTTTATATGTTACATATTTGTTTTTCGTTCATTTTTTACATAAATAAGGCCGTTAGTTTTCTCGTTTGAATTGTTTTACATTGTCTTATCGGGGCCTATTATAGCTGACTATGCGGTGTGGGCTTTGCTCATTGTTGAAGGCCGTACGGTGACCTATAGTTGTTAATGTCTGTGTCATTTTGGTCTTTTGTGGAAAGTTATCTCGTTGGCAACATACCACATCTTCTTTTTTATATTAAAAGATAAACAAGATATCAATCTCTAAGTAAACGCACTACATTTGTCATTGATCTTCGCCCCTCTTTAACAACCAATGAAGAAATAACGTTTTAATCAGTACGCATCCAACGAATTTAATAATAATAAAAAAAAAAGACGTCATAAACAGTCCGAGGAAAGCATTAACGATTCCCAACAAAAATAAACTGAAGAAACGTCGGCAAAATAAAAACGAAAAACAACGAAAGACAAACACAAAAAAAAAAATAACATAGCAAAACTTACCCCAACATAAAACGGAGATGAACTTGAAGGATAAGCAGATTCGGCTTCCAACGCCGCAGCAGTTATGTTACTTACATAAGTACAAACTCAGTGATACATTTAATTTAGTCAGTCTCATCCGAGGATAACAAGACGGGATTGTGTTTACGACAGTTGGGTCATATAGGTCGTCATCTATGAACAAGATTTTCCACAACAATCATCCAACTCATGATAGCGTCCGCTAACCTTTTTAAGAGATGTTTTCAACTCTACCCCTTGCAAAACTTTCTCAATAAAATCATCAGGAAATGCAAGCTCTTGAATATCTTATCACCTAAGAGATATACAAGTATATGCCATATGCAAGCGCTACTGTAATATTACATATGCACATAAAAATGGAAAGTTCAAAATTATGAAGCTGATAGATCTCTATATTTCATGCCATAGGGAGACGAATTGGGAATGTTTCTAGTTTAAACACAGATGTAAGCGGTAAAAAAATAATTCTGTGGGAGACCAACTCTAAGTGTTTAAATTTATATTATAACTATGCATAATTTTAGTATAAGTTTAAACTCTTAGAAGTTTTTGACATATAAACCCGCACAGCCCTATGTTTTGACCTTTGAATAAAAAAAGGGCATATCAACTTTTTAGGATTATTATTTTGATATGAGCGTCACTGATGAGTCTTATTTAGACGAAACGCGCGTCTGGCGTACTAAATTATAATCCTGGTACCTTTGATAACTATATAGAACTTTTTACGAAACTTTATAGTAACAAGTGGCATGGCTTTTCCTGCAAACGGAGTTCCTAGGGGTAATTACATGTCTATATTAATAAAGTGCAACCTTTATCGTATAGTAGTCTCCATCGACCCTCATTATCAATTTTGATATGTAAGTCAGACTCTGACCAAACTTCACATTATCTGTTTATTTACAGCTGGATGGGATTGATGTGTTCAACATTATCATCAGTCTTTGAATTATCTAGTGAGAGCAAATCATCTTACAACTGAACATGAAGTTAAGGATGTACTTAGGTGAGGTTTTGGAATTTGTGTCAAATGTTCGGACTCCTTGGTGTTTTTCCACACAATACAATGTAAAATATTTTGCCCCATAACACCCATTTATTTTTTAATATAAGACTTCATAGCTCATGAAAGGTCATTTACCAAAATTTTAGAAGA
This sequence comes from Mytilus edulis, assembly GCF_963676685.1. Taxonomy (NCBI): domain Eukaryota; kingdom Metazoa; phylum Mollusca; class Bivalvia; order Mytilida; family Mytilidae; genus Mytilus; species Mytilus edulis. The sequence goes on from NC_092354.1 coordinate 18,743,360, forward strand.
TTCTTAATTTCCTTTCTTTTGTTTTGAGACCTAATAATACCAATGCCAAAATAAGGTAAAAGTCCGATTCAGCCTTTTCCCGCCATATTTTAAATCTCAAATATCTCGAAAAGGAGGTCCATGACCTATCATTATTTTTAGCTTATTTTTATCCTTAATTGATGCTCTAACAGCTTATAGTATCAATTTTAATTTTTTAATTTATTAATTTTCACCTAACCTCACCTAAGTACATCCTTAAAGGGTATTGCTATCTTCTTTTTTATTCTTTTTGCGAGACTAATGTTATTATGTCACCCTCGTAAGAATAAAACAAGAAGTTGACAAGAAGAAAAGCATAGTTGGTTCCCATTGGGAAAAAGTATGATTGACGGTGGATTCATTATTATTCGCTGGATATCAATTTTCGTTTGGGTTCGAGGGTACTGACGAACCACGAATTCAAATGTTCAACGAATAACATATTTTCAATAGGTTTAGTATGATGAGTCTATTGTAGACGAAACGCGCGTCTGGCGTATATATACAATTTAGTCCTGGTATCTATGATGAGTTTATTTACAACCACTGGGTCGATGCCACTGCTGGTGGAGGTTTATTTCCCCGAGGGTATCACAAGCCCAGTAGTCAGCACTGTTTGTGCTGACATTAATTATCATTGATATTGTTATATTTATAAATTAACTGTTTACAAAATTTTTCATCTTTTGAAATACTAAGGCTTTTCTACTTCAGGCATAGATTACCTTGTCTGTATTTGGCAACACCTTTATGAATTTTGGATCTCAATGCTCTTCAACTTCGTACTTTATTTGCCTTTTTTTTTTAACTCTTTCGGATTCCAGCGTCATTGATGAGTCTTTTGTAGACGAAACGCGCGTCTGGCGTATATATAAAATTTAGTCCTGGTATCTATGATGAGTTTATTTGTATACAGATTTTGGCATACTCATGAAATCAAATATCCACGAATAAGCAAATTTTGAGCAATCTACGAAAATTGATGCCCATCAAAATAAATGAATCCACAGTATCTACAGTTACTTTGCGTTTTTGTTACGTGAGATTTTGAAGAGGGTGATAAAGGGGGTACTGAACACGGAAACACGTGAAATAAAAAATCGCAAAAACGTAGCACGAAAAATAAAAATCGGGAAAAACGAAGCACGATAAATAAAATTTATCTTTGAAGACAAAAATATATTTGTGGGTTTTACGGCTGAATTCTCCGATATGCATTGTTATTTTAATTATCATTAGAATAATTATTACATTTCAACACATTACGTTTAAATAGTTTTTAGTTAATTTTTTTTTAAATTTAAAAGGGACCTAAATGTTGGAAAGAATTGGCAGTGACCATGTGACATGCTTGTTTTCTATTTGACCCTATATGTACATGTTATCATTAGAATAATTATTACATTTCAACACATTACGTTTAAATAGATTTTAATTATTAAGTCTTTCCACTTTTCTGTGGAAAGACTTATTGTTTTTCTTCTGATTATTATTTTTTTTTTTCGCCAAATTTTGTTCTTGCGATAAATGTTTGTTTCGCAATATGTCGCTTAGATATTTCTCATATGGTATCGTATAGTTTATGCGCTTTTAAATTTTACCCTGCTAAGCCGAACCATTTTCTTTGTAAGAGTTATCTCCCTATTCACTGTTTATCATCTGTGTGCATCTCCTTCGTAACAAAAAAAGATAGCGACAAAATTCTTTTTACAAATTGTTCGTTACATCCTCAGTAATTTTTGGCGCATTTGGAGCGAAGCGATTCGATGAAATTTTATAGGAGTTATCTACCTTTACAAAATAAATTTGTCGGTATGTTTATTTAACTCATAAACCGTTAACCGTATAACCCTGGAATGTTTTTATTTGAGTCCAATGGGTCCCAACTTAGAAAATGAGGTCAAGGTCAAAGGTCAAGGTCAAGTTCTAAATTGTGACTTTTGCTTGTTTTTGCATTTTCTCCGACACTTTGAGAGATACACATAAAAGAACAAGTGCAAATGTCAGCTTTATTGTAATGAAGATATGTTACATTTAGTCTTATACAATTAAATGGCATCTTATAGGAGTTGGTGCCCCTGAAATGTCTTGATATGAAGTTATTTGATTATAACTTCAATTAAGTTCATTATAAAGACATTTGACCTCATACAAAAGGTTAAGTGACTAATGACCTTGAAAAATGGCTACCGGAAGTGACCTTTAGAAAACCGGAAGTAGCTATTTTTGCAATTTCTTTCACCTAAATGTACCCAGAATCCATATATTTTGTCATATAGATACATGAACAGATTACTGAAGACTAAAAATGACTTCCAACAAACCGGAAGTTGCCAATTATCTCCCATTCTACATACAAAAGTATATAGAAACTATATATTTTTGGAATCAGTGTGAAAGAAGCTATCATATGAGACCGGATGTGACATTAATTTCACCGGTAGTAGCATATTATCTCCCTTATATCACTCAAAAAGATAATTAAACCATCATTTATCGCATCAGTATAAAGAAACTACCTTCTTATCCAAATTACTTTAGTTTGGAAAGACTTTCAATTGTTCTCTGAACAATTGGTTTTTAATTTTTGTTTAAATTTAAAAGGGACCTAAATTTTGGAAAGAATTGACAGTATACATGTGACATGCTTGTTTTCTATTTGACTCTATATGTACATGTTATCATTAGAATAATTATTACATTTCAACACATTACGTTTAAATAGTTTTTATTAAATTTTTTTTAAATTTAAAAGGGACCTAAATGTTGGAAAGAATTGGCAGTGACCATGTGACATGCTTGTTTTCTATTTGACTCTATATGTAGCGCATGTACTTGAATTTATAAATTTATAAATTCATTCTTAAGAACGTCTGTGAAATTAGTTATATGGCTATAGAGTCATTGTCTCTTCTCACAAACTGTGGATTCATTTTTATTCGTGGTATACCAATTTTCGTGGGTTTTGTGGGTCACAGCGAACCACGAATTTAAAAATTCAACTAAGAATAATCACGAGAAATGTGTATGGAGTCGGATGTTTATTTTCGGTTATGTTATGCAGTTCTAGTATAGTGTTGACTAGCGATAAACATTGTAACATAACACGTGGTTTTTTTTTTTATTGAAAGAAGATACAAGTATTTTAATTAAATCAATGATAAATATATCGAATACCAGTGATAGTTTACTTTCTAAAATTGATTAAAACTGCTCATGGAAAATAACTGCAAGTTGTTAATTACTTTGGTTTACTAGTGAGTAAAAATCAATAGGATTAAGTACGGAGATATTGCCCGTAGGTAATATTGTTTATGACAGGAACATTTATTTTCACACCTTATACTTATATGACTGTTCATTATATAGTGATTAGGGAAATGAGCTTTCAATCATAAAGTTTTGAAAGCCTTATAGAATTCCGACAAGAATTTACAAATTGTAAAACAAACAAATAATAAGTTGTCTCTGTCCGTTATTGTAATAGAAGTTATCAATGAACACTTTAACCTAGCGAGGATTTTAACAATTCAAAACATTTTCAATGAATTCCTTCTTTTTTTGTTTGTTTTATTATTTATAACCAAGGAGTTTATATGATCTCCTTAATCAAAAAGCAATCCACGAATAACGTATCTATTTTGTTTTGTAATCAGCGATCCACGAATTTACGTATACAACGAAACGTCTTTTTTTCTCTATCCACGAAAATTGATACCCACGAAAATAAATGAATCCCCAGTAATTGTGAAAACTGCTGAATTAAGATGGTGAATTTCGATTTTGAGCAACATAACTTAATCATAAGTGATGCGGATTTAAGGCATGATGAAATTGAAGCCGTTGTTGAAAGACTATCAGATTAGGTGAATTTGGCCTTAGAGGAATTTGACTATTATTTTTAGGCTCTTTTAGGTCAGATATCTCTTCAACTGTTTCGGATTTAAACATATTTGACTTTCAGTTAGTCGGCTTTGAGGTCAATGATTCATAACAAAAAGGAAAATAAAAAAAATACTGAACTCCGTAGAAAAATTAAAAACGGAAAGTACTTAATGAAATGGCAAAATTAAAAGTTCAAACACATCAAATGAATGGATAACAACTGTCATATTCCGCACTTAGTACCGACATTTTCTTAAGTAGAAAATGGTGGGTAAAACCTGGTTTTATAGCTAGCTAAATCTCTCTCTTGTATGACTGTCGTATAAAAATTCATTATATTGACAACGATTTGTGAACAAAACAAGCAGACATAATGGGTAAACATGTCAGAAATAGGAGTACAGCAGTCAACATTGTGTTATAATCTTAATAAAAAAATTGAGAATGGAAATGGGAAATATGTCAAATAGAAAACAACTCGATCATTTTACTTTCAAATATTCGGCTTGTAGTTTTTCCGATAAAGATAAATCCAAAAAAAGCGCTTCGGTCGCATGCGATTTATAAATAAACTCATCATATATACCAGGACTAAATTTTGTATACACGCCAAACGCTCGTTTCGTCTACAAAAGACCCATCAGTGACGCCCGAATCCAAAAAAGTTAAAAAAAAAAAAACAAATAAAGTACGAAGTTGAAGAGCATTGAGATCCAAAATTCCTAAAAGTGTTGCCAAATACAGCAAAGGTAATCTACGCCTGAGGTAGAAAAGCCTTAGTATTTAAAAAAAATCAAAATTTTGAAAACAGTTAATTTATAGATAAACAATATCAATGATAATTTATGTCAGCACAAAATAATGTGTTGTTTTGATTTTTTTCAACATATCTTATTTTTTCTTCTCATATAAATATGGCGATCCTTCATTTAAAAGTCAGTCATAGCATTGAATCAGGATTACAAATACTACTGAATCATACACGAGGACCCGATAAAGGTTTTATAAAAGTGAATACAGTGAAACCTGGCTAAACCGAATCCTCCATAAACCGAAAACCTGTATAAACCAAATATGTTCTAAAGCACCGTTTTATCAAACATGTCAAATTGTATGTATTGTGAACCTTATAAAACCGAATATCGGCCACAACCGAACACAATCTTTTAGTCCAGAAGAGGTTCGGTTTAAACAGGTTTCACTGTATAGGACAAAAAGATAAAGAATAGAGAGCACACATAGTAACAAATAATGAATATAGAATGATAAGTGGCTAACAAATAGAGACAAGATAATTTGGGGAGGAGTAGAATATAGAAAAATAGGACCCTCGCAAAAAAATTACGGAAATGAAGATCCCTATTGAGAACCTCATAAATTTAGTTCATTTACCTCTTGCTGTTTACTCGATATATGCACGTGTATACAATTTGTAGTTTTGCTGACAACAGAAAAGTTAGATGTCTTGTTCCCTTCTCGAAAGGATATACAATGACCAGCTGACACCATCCTCGATGTTTCTTCTATAGTTAAATTTGCCCCAATTGCTAATCATATATGTAATCCTAAGATTAAAAAACCTTTACCGATATATTAGAAGAAAATATACATAACTTAGTGATGTTAAACATAAGGTAAATGAACCAATAATGAACATAAACAACCTTATTATATAAAAGTAGTATTGTTTGTTTATGCATCAATTAAAGTAATCCGTTAAAAGAATGTTTAATTTTATATTTTTTCTGTTATGGCTAATCAAGTGATGCTTTTATCGGTATACTATGACGATGATTGCAGTTTTTTATCGACCTTGACTGACAATACAGCTCTTGTACAGTGGTATACTATATAAGTAAAGATATACAGTTGTTGAACTGCATTAACCAGACGGTCACAGAAGCATCATGTTGTTTTCTTTCTTTCTTTTGCTTACTTGTACCCAGCTTTGCCTAGGAACGTCACCAAGTCAATATGATGATGATGAGGATGTATGTATGAACAAATTAACATAGTGGGCTAATTGAGAGTTGTCTCATTAGCAATCATGCCATGTAGTCTTATTTTTATTATTTATTAAGACAAGGGATATTATTTATAACGGACTTTTACTCTTTAATTGAGAATTGAGTTTATTGTAAAGGTTAGTGCCATCATTTTATTTTACATAGGGGATACCCCAGAAAGTAGAATAAGTCTTTTAAACAAGTTATGCATTTGTTGTTGTGAATTTCATTATTAAAGTATTTTAAAAATTAAGCTTAAACAGAAATAAAATAAAATAAGAATTATAGAAGCTAAGAATTTGTTAGTAACAGTGGTTTTCAGAGTATTAAATATAATACCGGATCAATAAAACGACAATGAAGAGGTTTGTATAAACAATTCATCTTTATGGGCGAATTTATTTAGAAAATTACTAGTATAAATAAGAGATTTAAATTTAGAAATGTTTGACCAAAAAGTACCATTGATCCTAAGGGTTGTACACAGCTTTGCCTATAAATACTTCACACGTCAATATGATGACAATGAGGATGTATGTATAAACAATTTTCTTTGAGGATTTCAGCTGACATAAATTATCATTGATATGGTCATAATTATAACTTTACTGTTTACAAAACTTTAGAATTTTTGAAATACTAAGGCTTTTTCTACATCAGAAATAGATTACCTGAGCTGTATTTGGCAAAACGTTTCTGAATTCTGGTTCTCAATGTTCTTCAACTTCGTATTTTATTTAGCCTTTTTAACTTTTTTGAATTCGAACGTCACTAATGAGTATTTTGTAGACGAAACGCGAGTATGGCGTAAATAAAAACATTAATCTTGGTATCTATGATGAGTTAATCAACTCTGTTTTAAAATAACAAGCTTTTAAAAAGACTGTTATAAATTGATAGTAATTAGATACAAAAAACTGGATACTCGAAAAAAAATGAAGTGTGTGTGTGTGCTATTTTTCGAAATATGAGCCACTGAAAATTTGTTCGGAAATGAATCTCTCTAGATTCTTGAGATATGTGACCACTTATTTTTGTTTGTCAGGTGCAGTACACCATGATCTGAAACTTTAGATGGCTACAGCCGGTTTCATTGAGTGTGAAGCTAAAGGCAAAATCTTTGGTTAGCTTGCTTGTTAGCTGAACTGTGAAGTCATTGTTAGTTTAGGTAAACTACCCTCCCTTAACCGTAGACAAGTCCAGCAGATAACTAATCTATCTATCTGTTGAAGAGAAGGGTAGTTTACTTGACCTAATAATGACTTCACGGTACAGCTTACAAGCAAGCTAACCAAACATATTACCTTTGGCTTCACACTCAATGCAATCGGCTGTAACTATAACTTTGAGCAGCTATGATTAGTAACATTTATATGAAACTAGGATTAATTGTGTTTTACTTAAATAAAAAATCTATAATGTTTTTGTTTTTATTTAACAAATTGTAGCATTTTTTATTGCTAGATTCGTTTGTCCAGCATTTAAAATGTATGTCATCTATAAATGAAACCAAGATGCACTTTATAAAGTAATACAAGGCAAAACATTAATTTTAAAATTTAAAAACACGACTGTTATGAAACAAAATATGTAAAGATACTTTAAGACAAATAAGGTCTCTCTTCTTAATATAATTTTTATTTTGAGAATATAAACTTCAAGTACAGCAAACTTTTGGTCATCAACTTCATTATTTTGGCTTTTTAATTTCTTCATTCGAATGTCAATGATGCTTGTTTTGAAGACGAAAATTGCGTCTTTTTTCGATAAATGTGTCTTCCGCACAAAATATTCCCCCTGATATCTGTAACGAGTTTATTTGTTATTCTTTCACAGGACTACAAACCACCAGTATACAAGCCTTCACCATCGAGATATCGACCAGGTTGGTACCAGTTATAAACTAGTAACGGTATACCTAGTGTTTTAATTAAGTAGTTCATAAAGATAAAACGCACGCCTTGTTAACAATCAAGCCTCAACCAAATCGTATATCGATAAAACACTTTACTGGGTATTCCTGTTACGTATAATGATATAAGATATTAAAAATAAAGGAAGGAGGAGTTGATGCAATGATAAATGTTTACCAATATAATAAGTATATATAAGATATACACGTTTTTGAATTTTTCTTCCTCACTGCTCTTCAACTTCGTACTTTATTTGGCCTTTTTTTTTTAATTCAAACGTCTTTTGTAGACGAAAAATACAAAATTGCAATCCTGTATCTAGGATGAGTTTATATGTAATTCTGTAAATCCAAAATTATGGAAGCCACGAAAATACCTACAATATAAATTATGTATTAAAGGTTTGAAGAAGACCTAAAATGAAAGTAACAAGTACAGTTAAAATTGGTCAATTGTATTTACCATACATATAACCTTTTATTATATTTTAGTAAACCCCTGTTTAAAGAAGCCATGTAAATACAATGGAGTATGTAAACCCAGTGGTGGCTCCTACAAATGTGTCTGCAAAGGAGGATACTATGGATACAATTGCAACCTAAGTATGTTATGCAATCATTTTGAGATTTGATTTTGATTTTGATTTTGTGGTGTTTTAATGCCACTTTTAAGCACCGCATTTATGATATTTCGTGGCGGCTAGTTTTTATAGGTGGAGGGAGCTGGAGTACTCGGAGAAAATCACCGAACTTCGATAGGAAAACTGACAATTCTAGTCAATTAAGATTGGAGGTGAGTGCACCTGCACGAGCGGGATTCGAACACACAACATCAGTGTTGACTGGCTAGTGATTACAGTAGAAACTACTTAGACCATTCGGCCACCGAGGCCCCTTTAGAGATTTGAATGATCTCTATCTTATTTTGATAATTACAGATTATCGTTGATTATCTCAACGAGATTGGGTTTCTCGTTGGAACCGGTACAGCAAAAGCGAGAAAAGCAATTGAGTTGTGATGACAAATGATCGCTATTTTACCTATGACGACGTTGTTAATTTCAGGTCAATTATATTGACAACACCACGTCCCCACTTAGTTTCTATCGATAATTTTCATTATCAGTCAGCAAGATCAAAGTCAAATGTCGTAAAACACTTTTTATTCTACCTTCGAATGTGACTACACTATCCGATACACTTGTATTCAAAGTATGTTGTATATATATCATTTTGAGTTTAGAATGAAGACCCGCTCTACCGTGATTTTTTTGGGACTTTCCCTCCAAATAAAGAATGGCGAGGAGACGCGCCGCTAGAAATAAACTTCCCCAGGAATGCTTTGTATCTTAAGTTTTTAAAATAAAAAACCTCCCTTTTTAATATAACCAACTAATTGAATTGTATAACATAAAGTCATTTTACCTAAAAAAAGACAATTTTTTCAAGACATAAACAAAATTTATTTTCCGAAAGAAGTTTTAATTATTATTGTCGATTAATTGATGTTTAGTAAACAAATAAATGTTATATTTGTCATTTTATTGATGTATAAAAGCGTTGACTTAAGAAAGTTTTGTATTAAGTGTGGAAGAACTATTATTTTCTATGGATTGTTTTGACATTGTTGCTGGAAGGATGTGTTGTAATCTGTTACTAATAATACAATCTAGTTTTAGAATGCCTCGTTATTTATGTCAGCTTATTACCAGTTAGGATCTTTATGAAACATGTTAGGTAACTTTTTACGCAGGGTTCTTACGAACCATACTAGTTCATGTTAAGTAACTATTGACGTCCAATTCTTATGAATTATATATGTAATGTAATTTTAGACGTATAGCCGATATCTTGTTTATTCACGAATTCTAGTATTACATTTTGAACATCATTTATATTTTCAGAAAACGCATGTAAACCAAACCAATGTAAAAATAAAAGTAGATGTATACCTGTTGGAAAAACATTTAAATGTGTATGTAGAAATGGAAACTTTGGCAGACTTTGCGAAAGTAAGTATTCAATTAAAATGAATGCCAATTTACTATATAATTTCATAAATATGACAAGATGTAGTATGAGTGCCAATAAGACAACACTCCATCTAAATTAAATTTTTTAAAAGTAAACAATTAAAGGTCAAAGTACGATCGTTATAACTGAGACTTGCCTCACACCGAACAGCAAGCTATAAAGGGCCCGACAAATGACCAATGTAAAACCATTCAAACAAGAAAACCAACGGTCTAGTTTATACAAAAAAAAATAACATTTATGAACCACATCCACAAACGATAACCACTGAACATCAGGTTCCTTTGAACACATAGTAAGTTCCTATAATTTTCCTTAAATATTATTGCGTGAAGCCTTACACACAGAAACCGTGTATATATACTTGATTTATAGTTAGTGTGCGTATTTTATTTTAAATTTACGGTCATCGGGGGTGGTTTATTTCTAAAGTCTACAGGCTTTGAACTTTCATCAAATGACATTTAAATATGACTAAAAAATAAATTATAGGAAACCAAATTTGTGTTTTTCAAGAATACAAAAAAGAAAATAATTCTTTGTGAACATTACTTCTCTATTTTTTGTGATTTCAAAATATGGAAACATTTTTCTTAAATGCATTTGCTACACTAAGTTCTTTCCTTTTTTGTTTTTTCTTGTATTTCTAGAAAATATATGTCGCCGTTAATTTTTTTTCTAGGGAATCAAATTTATGTTGTTTAAGACAACAAAAAGAAAATCCTTTAATGTCAACTTTACCTCTCTATCTTTGAGTGACTACAAAATATTGAAACAGTTTTCCTTAATAATTTGATATATTTTTTTCTATTTCTAGGAAATGTATGTAGCCCTAATCCTTGTAAGAACAAAGGAAAGTGCGCCCCCTTGGGAAAGACAGGATATAAATGTACATGTAGTGGAGGATACACTGGTCCCCGATGTGAAGGTAAGATATTATCCTTCTTTAATGTTAATGTTTAATGCAAGATTTTGATTGGTTAATGCGCGGTAAATAGTTATAAATGTAGATGTAGATGTGGTGGAGGATACTCTGGTCCCCGATATGAAGGTTAGAAATTAATTTCCTGTTAAAAAACTGATTTTTTTTAAAAAAACTGAAGGATTTTCTTTTCCCAGGAATATATTACCTTAGCCGTATTTGGCACAACTATTTGGAATTTTGAGTCCTCAATGTTCTTCAACTTTGTATTTGTTTGGCTTTACAACTATTTTGATCTGAGCGTCACTGATAAGTCTTATGTAGACGAAACGCGCGTCTGACGTATTGAATTATAATCCTTTGATAACTATTATCATACTTTTATGTTAAAATGCAAGATTTTGTTAATGCAAAGGAAATAATTATAAATGTAGATGTGATGGAGGATATAAAAAAGAAGATGTGGTATGATTGCCAATGAGACAACTATCCACAAAAGACCAAAATGACACAGACATTAACAACTATAGGTCACCGTACGGCCGTCTACAATGAGCAAAGCCCATACCACATAGTGAGCTATAAAAGGCCCCGATAAGACAATGTAAAACAATTCAAACGAGAAAACTAACATTACATTTATGTAAAAAAATAACGAAAAACAAATATGTAACACATAAAGAAACGACAACCACTGAATTACAGGCTCCTAAATAATTTGGCGGGGTTAAACATGTTAGCGGGATCCCAACCCTTCCCTAACCTGGGACAGTGGTATAACAGTACAACATAAGAACGAACTATAAAAATCAGTTGAAACTCATCAGATGGACAAAAGTACAAGTGGACGTGGCTTATATATATATGGCGGTAAAACATTTAAATATAATTCAACTTGATGTTTTTATTTCTTATCATTAGTTCATGCTTGCAAACCAAATCCATGTAAAAACAATGGAAGATGTTATCCCGATGGCAAAACAGGATATAAATGTAGATGTGTCGGAGGATACTCAGGACCTACATGTCAAGGTATGATATACATGTGCATGCTTAGAATGACATAGTTTTTGTTTGACTTATTCCCCTTTGCCACAATTTCGAATGAATAATGACTTGGTTACAAGTTGAGGCATGCAATATACACAAGTTTGAAAAGAGATTTTTACGGGATCGTAGTGATAAATTAAAGATAAAAAAAAAAAAAAGAAGCAACTTTTTCGTGTGTCTAGCTATCAATGTTACAAGTTAATTTGAATAATTTATGAACGAATTTACACTCTTAAACCTTTTACATACTTCAAAGGGAAGTAATCCAAGGTCATAATATATTAATCGAAATTCATATGTTGAAAAAATTCTGCTTTCCATACAGAAAGTTAAATTTCAAAAGGAAAATGAAGACCGACAAAATTTTTTGTGTTGGTTGAAAATACACAAAACCGGATTTATTGAATACCAAACAGTTTGACTAAAAAAGACACTTGGATCGTTAAATTTTCTTAAAATGTTGACAATATATTTAGTTTGAACTGTTGACACAAAAAAAAATATTTTTTTTTAACCATACATATTACATGAATAACTATGTTAGATAGATAGCTCTTTGACAAACATTAATTTTCATCTTTGAGAACCTTGATTTTTAATTACTGATAGTGTGTGATTAAAACATTCTACAATATTCGAAATAAACATACTTAAGGTAGTATGGGTTTATTGCGCCATCTTGGATTGTGAAAAAGAGAGAACCTAAGGTCCAGATTTTATATCAAGTTAGCAATATACAATGCAGGAATGTAGATATTTAATGTGAATTTTCATTTAAAAAGAACCAATTTATAAGAATATAACTTATAAATATTAATATTTTTAAAAGTGTAGAATATTTTTGGTTGTTTTTATTCAAATTTTTTAAAATGGCATTTTAGGGGAGGTAACTCTAAAAGAGTGTATTTTCTAAACGAATTTACATGGAATTTTCCAAATTTGTATTTTAGCCAGAAAAAACCGTACGGGGATCCTGTCTTTTCTTTTGATGTTCTCAAAGCATTGTCTGAAAGCTATCTTTTCCTAATTTATTTTACAATTCTATCATTATGTTTAGTTTTTTTATCAAAAAATTGTGTTCTTTCTGTATAATCCATTCAAAATGTGCCATTTTGTCACAAGATGTAGCGTGAGAAAATGCGCGGTGACCTATCATTTTGAATATATTTTTGAACATATGTTAATATATACTACGTTTTGGCAAAGTATGAACAAATTGTATCATTTTTATTTTAGACTCCCATACCACCTTTAGTGTTCTATACACTCTGAAACAGGATTATCAAACATAAAATAATAACGCTTTGCTTGCATAACTTGTATACAACACGAAGCCGCAACTATAAATATGATATTGTATTTAATGAATACGGTCCTATTTTCAGAAAACGCCTGTAAACCAAACCCCTGTAGAAATGGTGGAAAATGTTCAGCAGACAAATTTGGAGACTACACATGCGATTGTCGTCCAGGATATTTTGGTCCAGAATGCGAGAGTAAGTTTATGAAGGATGTTTGCTTGTCATGTTTTACATTTTTATGTCAGCTTTTCGAAATCCTCTGGTTTTATTTATATGAATGTCTTAAATTTTTTTGCCAACGGATCCCCATTTTTCCTTTTATAAATCTTTTACATGTATAATTATAAACCATTTGGAAACATCTGATAAAAAATATTTATTTTTTAATAGTTTTGGAGAACTTGAACTGGTTAATGTTAAAGCTATGACAAAATCAAGAGAGAATATTTTCACGCCAAAATTTCAATGGCTAATATCTTGAAAACAAACACATTGACCCCTATATTTTTTTTTTGCTTTTTTGATTCCTCAATTTTTCCTCTCTAATTATATACTAGTGTTATGGAAAGTTATTTATTTTGAAACTGAGCAGCGAACTTCCTTAAGGAGGTTGTATCACTGGACATTATGACTTTCTTGAAAGAGCTTTGCTGCTCTCAAGCAAGCTATTAAACATGTTAAACGAACAGTTTAAAGATGCGAAGTTTAAATAATTTCTTCTTACATTTTACGTACGCCATCACGATATGGTTGGCCGCTATTTTTACAATTCTGTTCCCTTTTCCTAGAATGTGATTAACAGAATTAAACTTATCCTGGGTTTGTAGTAACATGATCAGAACGACGGGTTCCACTGCGATCACTATCGGTTTAAGTTAACGGTTAGGGGGCCAGTAATTTATACGTAAAAACATTAGACGTATGGGGATAGATAAATCATAACCAAATCCATTTGAAGTCAGCAGGTGTCACATGTGGAGCAGGATCTGCATATGATACACATGAGATCCCCCTAGTGTTTGGTGGGTTCGTGTTGTTTAGTCTTTACTTTTATATGTTCTGTCATCTGTACTATTATATGTCTGTTTGTCTTTTTATTTTTAGTCATGGCGTTTTCAGTTTATTTTCAATCAATGAGTTTGACTGTCCCTCTGGTATCTTTCGTCCCTCTTTCGCATAATGGAACTGGACTAATAGTTTCGTAAAAAATCGTAATTGATCAATAGGGAAGTAAAAGGTATTTGTAAAAAACGAAACCCTGACGACTGAGCAATTCATTCTTCTAACTTTACATCTAATACATACATATTTTTTCTCATCAATAGGGTATGTGTGTGCCCCTAATCCATGTAAAAACAGCGGGATATGTTCATCTGATGGCAGCGGTGGTTACAGATGTAAATGTAAAGGAGGATACTCTGGTCCTACATGTAAAGGTAAGGTGTAATATAGTGTATTATCGCACCTAGAATAAATAATGACGTCATGCTTGGTTAAATGTCGTCAGGTGGTGGCATCCTATGGGTTCAAATTGTGTTAGTAGATTTCAAATAGAGTTCATGATGTCACATTTAGTATTACTAGTGACTTATTGTATATCATTACTTATATTTATATATAACTTAACAAGACAAGTACCGTATGCGATACATTTGTTAGTCGATTCACCAATGCCCCCCACATATCTATTAAGGGTAAGTGAAATCTATGAAAAGATTTGGTCTTCGGCCTCAACCCATTTGAATTGTAATTACCAATTATGGATCTGTAGGGGGTCAGTAGCAATCAAAATGACATTGTGTATTTATATTTGACTTTGAAATACTTACTTCTCTCCACTGTAAGTTCTTTTTAACTCATTGTAATCAAGTCATATTGATAACATGTGTAAATGTAATCATTTCTTTATGAACGACGGGGAACTTTCGAAATATCACGAGCAAATGAGGGTATCAATTGAGATAAATCTTTACTTTTGGTAAAACGGTAATTACAATTTAGTAAAAATACACGGATAAAAGATAGTGCAAGCCCCAGAACGGTAACACTAACGAGACTTTTGCTTTACCTGGAGTGTAATTATGCCAATTTGATGTGTTGAAGCTTGGCTTGTAGGGATCTGGAAATGCTCAATTCTTTTTTTTGTTCTGAATTTGTTTTCGGGATCGTAAGATTATTATACACTTTTAAAGAGTTGAAAGCTCAAGATGTAATTGGCTGAATAAAAAAGTACCAGAACAAAAATGCATGTTTTCCTCAATGCACTAACATTGATGCCAATGAAAAATAAATGAATCAACAGTATCCCATATATCGTCGTTGGGCTTCTAAAATATTTCGTAGATGACTTTTCTGGCTAAAAATACATTTTGACACCAATGGTCTGGGCGGGAGGAAATCTTTGCTATTACAAAATAGCATACAGTTAGACTAATAAAAATGTGTGAAATAAGACATATTACAAAATTGCCAATGTCAGTTGTTTGTAAAATTGGCTTCCAAAATGTTTCATGAAAACTTGAAAATCGTTGTAGAATGGCTTTGGGAAAAAAATAATTGTACATTTTTTTTATTTCAGTGAAAATAATTTAAGGATAATTCTTGGATAATACAGAAATGTCAAAGTTTTTATTTCACTGCTATTTACAAAAATGTTCAAGTTCACAAGCGACAATTTGGAAGCATGCATTTTGTCAAATTTTTCAAAGCCTGTTTGTGAGATATTTTTTTCTCGAAAAAATTGTAATTTACAACATTTTGAAAGCCCAGCGACGGTATATATTGTTTTATCTACTATATGTTCAAACACTATGTCTTATTAACAATGTAATTGATTTTGATACTTTTTTTTAAAAATTTGCATTATTTTCTTAGTCAATACTACAGTACTTTCACCCTTAATTGTTAACTTTGTATACATTGCGTCTTGGATAGAAATTTGTTTCATTGGCACTCAAACCACATCTTCTTATTTATATACTAGTAGTACATGCTTGTAACCCCAATCCATGTGACTTGGAGTTTATTGTTTCGTGGTCATTCATAACAAATATTCTTATATATATAGTTAATGTCTGTAAACCCAACCCATGCAAGAACAGTGGCAGATGTGTCAACAAAGGCAGTAGTTACAACTGTATCTGTAAAGGAGGTTATTCTGGACCTACATGTGGAGGTAAGATAATACGTAATGTGTAATCATGTGCAGTATGTGTAATCATATGCAGTATGTGTAATCATGTGCAGTATGTGTAATCATATGCAGGTTATGTAATCATGTGCAGTATGTGTAAAAAATACATCAATCTAAATTACTCAATATCAATATTCAAATGCTTGTATCCTACGTTATAGTCAAAGATTGAAAATTATTTACGTAATGAAATGCATAACTTTAATGAATAAGAATACCCAAGGTGGAAAGGAAATAACAAATTGTAGTAAAAATTTAAATTTTAAACTAGAAAAAACAATAAAACAATAAAGTCCAAAATTAATCAAACCATTATGCATATGTTTAACAATGATGAAAGAAATGTTTCCTTCTAACTAATTAACCAATGCCTTATTACATCCATTTAATAATAATTTTCAATTTTGTTAAATGACAGTTATTTGTAAATCGACACACTCGAACCACATGCAAGCGTGCAAAACACAGACAGTGCATGTTTGTTCTAGTTTTTTTTCTCTATTTTGCTTAAAGCCGTTAAAAAAACGTTTGAGATATGATGACAAGCTTTAGCTTAAGTTAAATGCGTATAAAAGTCTTTATTGTATTTTATAAGTTTCACTCTATTGACAATGTTGTCAACTTTGTTTTGTGCATTTTACAATTCATCAATCATTTTAAATTTATTTTCATCTCAGCGTTTCATTAAACAATACATAATGACGTTTATTGTTTGCTTTGCTTTCCTCTCATTTTCTTATTGCGATGTCATTTAAAAAGATGCCTGATGATTGTATTCAGATCTTTAGAAAAGAAGAAGAATTAAGTTTAGACTGGGTATCGTGCAACAATATAACAGCATCTATTAAAAGATTTCGTTGATACCATTTTCCCCAGTCTCGATGGTTTCCATGTGACTTGGAGTTTATTGTTTCGTGGTCATTCATAACAAATATTCTTATATACATAGTTAATGCCTGTAAACCCAATCCATGCAAGAACAGTGGCAGATGTGTCAACAAAGGCAGTAGTTACAACTGTATCTGTAAAGGAGGTTATTCTGGACCTAAATGTGGAGGTAAGATAATAAGTAATGTGTTATCATGTGCAGTATGTGTAATCATATGCAGTATGTGTAATCATGTGCAGTATGTGTAATCATATGCAGGTTATGTAATCATGTGCAGTATGTGTAAAAAATACATCAATCTAAATTACTCAATATCAATATTCAAATGCTTGTATCCTACGTTATAGTCAAAGATTGAAAATTATTTACGTAATGAAATGCATAACTTTAATGAATAAGAATACCCAAGGTGGAAAGGGAATAACAAATTGTAGTAAAAATTTAAATTTTAAACTAGAAAAAACAATAAAACAATAAAGTCCAAAATTAATCAAACCATTATGCATATGTTTAACAATGATGATAGAAATGTTTCCTTCTAACTAATTAACCAATGCCTTATTATATCCACTTAATAATAAAAGAATTTGGTTAAATGACAGTTATTTGTAATTCGACACACTCGAACCACATGCAAGCGTGCAAAACACAGCCAGTGCATGTTTGTTCTAGTTTTTTTTTCTTTATTTTGCTTAAAGCCGTTAAAAAACCGTTTGAGATATGATGGCAAGCTTATGCTAAATTTAAATGCGTATAAAAGTCTTTATTATATTTTATAAGTTTCATTCTTTTGACAGTGTTATCAACTTTGTTTTGTGCATTTCACAATTCATCAATCATTTTAAATTTATTTTCATCTCAGCGTTTCATTAAACATTACATAATGTCGTTTATTGTTTGCTTTGCTTTCCTCTCATTTTCTTATTGCGAGGTCATTTAAAAAGATGCCTGATGATTGTATTCAGATCTTTAGAAAAGAAGAATAATTAAGTTTAGACTGCGTATCGTGCAACAATATAACAGCATCTATTAAAAGATCTCGTTGATACCATTTTCCCCAGTCTCGATGGTTGAATTTAGTTATTGAACTCGCTCGGCAATCCTCGCGTTTTAAAATTGAAAATTTATCTGTTTTGAGTGGAGAAATATCGTATCGTACTCAATGCAGTGGTAGATAAAATTTAGAACAGAAACGGGGAATGTGTCAAAGAGATAACAACCCGGCCATAGAGCAGACAACAGCCAAAGGCCACCAATGCAGCGAGAAACTCCCGCACCCGGATGAGTCCTTCAGCTGACCCTTAAACACATAGAGTCTATATTTATAATTCAACAGAACATGTTTGTAAACCTAATCCATGCCAGAATAGAGGTCGTTGTGTTCCCGAAGGACGTGATGGTTACAGATGTAAATGCGTAGGTGGATATTCCGGTCCTACTTGTGATGGTAAGATACCAGTTTACACATATACATATGTTCATGAATTAGTCGTTTTAGAATCTAATGAATTGTGGGTAATATTTACAAAAGCGTACACCAAAACGTTATGATTGGTTTGAAACGTTCCTTACAATTGAAATTCAAGCAATGAAGTAACGTTGTTTTTATTTTAGCGTACGGACAATGAGATTACCCATAATCCTTTAGATTCCGAAATAGCGAAGTGATTTATATGTCAATATGAAAACTAAACAAGAACAATTAAACGAGAAAAAGACTATGTGCGTTTGGCAGAAATAAAAGTTCGATTTTAGTCGCTATCTTATATAATTTTGTATCTTAATTCCATTGATGCTTACTCATACTTTATGTTTAATTCTGATTCTCATGACTATATTTTATTTCATACACGCTTTCTGTAATAATGTTATCGATAAAAAAAAAATCATTGGAAAATACAGTTTCATCTTCCTCCGAGGGGTACAGCTATCATTTTAGTGGAATGTTTGTAGTCATATAGCTCTTCATCTTTTTTTGTTTTTGTACATCTCTTGCTTTCAAATATTTGGCTTTTGAGATAACCTGCTGCGTGCAAATGTATACAAGCGCTACAGATGCATGATTTAAAAAAAAAACTGTTATTTTCATTTTTTAGAAAATGTATGTAAACCCAATCCATGTCAAAACAAAGGCAGATGCTACCCTGACAACAGTGATGATGGGTTTAAATGTAGATGTTTAGGAGGATACAAAGGTCCTACATGTGAAGGTAAAATATCATCATACGTTATGTTCAAATTCAAGCTTTGGGTTGGTTAATGTGAGGGAAATAAATTTAGATGTGTAGGAGGATACAAATGTCCCACATGTGAAGGTTAGATATTATTATACCTTATGTTAATAAAATTCAAGCTTTCGGTTTGTTAATGTGAGAGAAATAGTTATAAATGTAGATGTAGTGGAGGATACAAAGGTCCCACATGTGAAGGTAAAATATTATGATACGTTATGTCAAAATGCAAGTTTTTGGTTGGTTAATGTGAGGGAAATAGCAATATATGTAGATGTGTAGGAGGATACAAAGGTCCCACATGTGAAAGTTAGATATTATCAATCTTCATTTTGAAATACAAGCTTTTGATTTGTTAATGTGAGGGAAATAGCAATATATGTAGATGTGTAGGAGGATAAACAGGTCTCACATGTGAAGGTTAGATATTCATGATATTATCATACTTCATGCTAAAATAGGAGATTTTGATTTGTTGATACGAGAAAAATAGTTATCAATGTAAATGTGCCGAGGGATACTCAGATAGTTGTTAAAATGCATAAAAAGTAAATCACAAAAATACTGAACTCCGAGGAAAATTCAGAACGGAAAGGTCCTAATCAAATGGATTGTACAGGCCTTTCCAAATGTAGAAAATGGTAGATTGAACCTGGAATTATAGTGCTTAATCTCTCACTTGTATGACAGTTGCATATAAGCTCTGAAATTATACAAGCTTTTTCACTACGTCACAAACCTGTAGAAGCTATCTGGCGTGCTATCAACAATATATTGTGAATACATTGTTTTATACTTATGACCTTTGTTTTGCTACACTTGACACAAACAGGAAGTTGTCTAGATGAATGCTTCGCCCCAGACTGCATTAAATAGCGACAAGGTGTTTACCGTCTCCTTGATTACTTTGTTCAATTCGCCTTTTCAGAATCCAATTCCTCATGAGTAATATTTTCCAAAGTGTATACCAAAACATCGTGATTGGTCAAACATGTCATAAACAATGGAAAGGTTACCAATAACGTGACATTATTTTCATTTTGGGGTACGAACAATAAAATTACCCATGATTCTTTAGATTCTTAAAACGGCCATTTGTAACATGAAAGTCCGTTCCTTTGTATTGTTAAATTGAAGAAATAAGAGTTCAATTTAGAATCAATTACTTGATTTTTAATTTTTCCATGTATCTTTATGTTCATCAATATATGATATATATCACATTGTAATGTGGAATTTTCATTTTTAAGATAAACCAAACCCATGTAACACAAAACCTTGCAAAAACGGAGGAAAATGTAGTTATAATGGGAAAACTTATACCTGTAAATGTGCTTATGGATACCGTGGAAGACATTGTACTGCTAAAGCATGTAAGTGAAGAATTATTTTAATTCAAACATCTTTATCAGGGTTGATTAAATTGATAGTAAATGACAAAACATACAGAAAAGGCCAGACAGAAAGAAGTATAAAAAAAATTAGGAAAAAGTACGGCGAGAAATACCAAGGATGTTTAATTTATAATTCAGTTTGTAAATATTCAGTTCAAAATAAACATTACCAACCTCATAAATGCTAAATTAGGACAAGCTGATACTTACATTTCTGTTTTGAAGATAAACCAAACCCTTGTGTTGTTTCAAAGCCATGCAAAAACAGAGGAAAGTGTATTTGGAATGGAAAATCTTATAGATGCAAATGCGCATATGGATACAGCGGCAGGCATTGCACTAAAAAATCATGTTTGTATAAGATTAACCAAAAGTCAAATAGTAATGTTGCAAAATCATGCTTGGATTTAAATTGAGACTGCTTCTGCGCAGCTTTTCCTGCAATTCGTGAAATGTGAAGACACTGAAGCAAAATATCAAAATACCGAACCCCGCGGAATATTCAAAACGGAAACTCTCTAATCAAATAGCAAAATTAAAAGCTCAAAGACATCAAACGAATAAAATTATCCCAAATTCAAAAATATTTTAACCGATGTAAAATTATTCACTGTGGAGTTCTCAAAGTATTAATACGTTTCTGATTCTTGCATTCAGTTATCATAATGTAATATATCGTTGCAAAAAGATTTTAGAAAAAAAAAAACATTTAATCACTTAGCATTTCTTTTATATGAAATAAAAATAATGTTATTCAACTTCGCACTTGGTTTTCTAATTGTTTTTTTTTTTTGCTTTATTGATGTGTGTGAAACACGAAAGGCGCGTGTGACGAATTAATTATTAATCGTGGTATTTTTGGTGGGTTATTTTCATGCACACGATAATTGTATCATACTAGTCATTGTTGGGCCCTTAATAGCCTGCTTTCGGTGTGAGCCAAGGCTATGTGTTGAAGGCAATACTTAGACCTACAATTGATTACTGTTTAATCATTGTGACTTGGATGGAGAGTTGTCTCATTGGCTCTCATACCACATCTTCTTATTTATATTTCCATCTTAAATTTCTGTTTTGAAGATAAACCAAACCCTTGTGTTGTTTCAAAGCCATGCAAAAACAGAGGAAAGTGTATTTGGAATGGAAAATCTTATAGGTGCAAATGCGCATATGGATACAGCGGCAGGCATTGCACTAAAAAATCATGTTTGTATAAGAGTAAAGAAATCAAATATTATAGTCTCAGAAATATGCTTAGATTTTAATTGAGACTGATTTTGCGCACCTTTTCCTGCATTTCATGAAATGTGAAGTTACTCAAGCAAATTTTACCAAATTCAAATATATTTAAACAGATGTAAAAATTGTTCGTGTATAGATCGCAAATTAATAATATGTTTGCGATTCTTGAGTTCAGTTATCTTATTGTCTTATATTGTGGCATATTGATTTAAGCATAATTAAATAACATTTAATCACTTTCCATTTGTTTTATGAAACACATCAATACTATGCAACTTCGTACTTTATTTGACCTTCTGACTGTGATTTTTTCGAGCTTTACTTATGTGTTTAAGACAAAAGGCGAGTGTGACGAATTGATTGATAAGGCTGGTATCTTTGATGTGTTTCTTTTATATTCATCAGATGATTGTATATGACGAATTGTTTCACTTTTTAATTTGTAGATAAACCAAACCCATGTGCTTCAAGACCTTGCAAAAATAGAGGAAAGTGTACTGTTAAAGGTACCGGATATGTGTGTACATGTGCAAAAGGATATAGTGGCAGATATTGTGCCCTTAAATCACGTACGTATCAAATAGTGTGCTCTTATGTCATGTGCGTATCAAATATTGTGCTCATATACCGCTGACGAAGCATGTATTGTGCATCAAAGGTAGTGCTCTTATGTCACGTTCGTATTAAATATTGTGCTCGTATCTTACGTACGTATAAAATGTTGGCTCGTATATCAAGGACGAATCAAATATTACTCTTATATAACATATAAACATACATTGGGCTCTTAAAGCACGTACGATTTAATCAACGCGACGTCTTCAACAATGGATGATAACAATGGATGGCTGTGTGATGTTTTGTTTTAAAAAAATTGCATATCTAGGACGAAAACATGATAATTTGAAAGCAATAGGAATCTTTCACTTCAGATATCAAAACAAGTACACATGATAAACAGTTATTATTTTTATTTGAACAAGTTATAATGTCTTTACAACTTAAGAATATATTGATATCACATTGTTTGTCCCATATTTATATTAACTGATATATTTTTATTTTGCAGCACCATCCTACGACGATGATGACGAGTATTAAGTTAATCTAGAAATTTAAAATTGTTTTTCATTATTAAAGGATATTTGATATTCATATATAAATTGTTATGTTCATTCTTATGATCAAATGATATTGATACACCCAAATGTTTTAGCATAAGTTTATGAAATAAACACCAAGAAATATAAAACGCACTATATATGAAAAAACCCAAAACCCAAAAGAAAGCAAATAACGTACAGTATCCCACCAAATGTCAATATTAAAAGTTTAAACACATCAAACAAATGGGAAACACTGTCATATTCATAAATTCATACAGGTATTTCTCCATGTAGAAAATTATGGATTGAACCACGTCTTACATGTACATTGTATCCAAACCTCTCACTTGTATAACAACCGTATAAAATATTACCATGTTGACAATAATGGGTGTATCCGAACCTCTCACTTGTATAACAACCGTACAAAATATTACCATGTTGACAATAATGCGGTGATCAAAACAAACAGACACAACAGACAAAATGTCAAAAAAACCAAACACAACCCAAATAACTAAAAAAATATAGTAACATGACAGCAAAGAAAAAAAAACCAAAAAAACCGGCGTATGCTTTTTTACTATGTACATCAACTGTATAGATAAAATGATGATATATGAGTTGTAGTCCTGTGGTATAACAGTAGGGATGTACATTTAGTGTTTAGACCAAGATTTGAATTCAACATGACTACAAAGAATTTCCTGGTTTTAGTTGTGTTTTGTATACATCTGTTTGTCTATTGGTCTTCTTCAGTCTTTTGTTCCCATATTGTTGTCTGTTTATTTTTGACCTATAAATTTGAATGTCACTTTGGTATCTTTTGTTTCATTTAAAAAACCTTTCATAGCCGTATATCATATAAATTGATTCGCGATTGGTCTAATTCCGTGTGTTGCTTGCGACAGATTCTGAAACAACAGCTGATACACAAAGTGAGATATTTTCATTTCATTATTTCATTATGTTCTGCATAATTTATGTGTAAAAAAAATTCTAAAATTCCCAACTTTTAATTTGTACGCCAGACATCCGTGTCGGCTACAAAAGACTCGCCAGTGACGCTTCAATTATAAAAGTTAAAAAGCCAAAATCAAGTACAACGTTTTGCAAAACACATCTAAAGTAATTTGTTATTGTAATAGAATATGAATTGTAACCCTTTTCGGCATTGAGAAATCTCAGAAGCATCGAAAGGATCCTACTGAAATGAGTAAGCTATCACGCACAAAGCATTTTTTATGAGTCTTTTGTAGACAAAACGCGCCGTCTGGCGTAAATATTTTTTTTTTAATCCTGGTATCTATGATGAGTTTATTAACAACAACTGGGTCGATATATGGAAGTTTTTAACGACCTTGACTGGCTATACAGCCCTTGCACGGTCGGACTGGGTCGATGACACTACTAGCGGAGATTTATTTCCCCTAGAGTATCATCGGCCCAGTAGTAAGCACTTCTGTATTGACTTCAGTTATCATTGATGTGTTCATAATTATGAATTAACTGTTAAAAAAATCTTTGAATTTTTGAAATACGAAGGCTTTTCTACCTCAGGAATAGATTACCTTAGCTGTATTTGGCAAAACGTTTAGGAACTTTTGGTCCTCAATGCTCTTCAACTTTGTACTTTGTTTGGCCTTTAAACATTTTTTTAATCGAGCGTCTCTGATGTGTAATAGGAGGGTCTGGATAGGGTCTACAAAAAAGAGAACAATCGGCAATAATAAAATGTAGAATAAAGGGCAAACATAAAGAGAATAGAAAACCAATAGACATAAAACAGTACACAGAATATAAGGCTGTTAAAGTATTGTAATATGGAATAACAGGCAACACTTATAAAGAAGAGAAATCATACCCTTGTAAAAGAGGGACGAAAGATACCAAAGGGACAGTCAAACTCATAAATCTAAAACAAACTGACAACGCCATGGCTAAAAATGAAAAAGACAAACAGAAAAACAATAGTACACATGACACAACATAGAAAACTAAAGAATAAACAACACGAACCCCACCAAAAACTAGGGGTGATCTCAGGTGCTCCGGAAGGGTAAGCAGATCCTGCTCCACATGTGGCACCCGTCGTGTTGCTTAAGTGATTACAAATCCGGTAAATAGTCTAATGCGGTAGGTCACATTCATGAAAGGGAAGGGGATTGTAGTTACGACGTAAGGAACATATCCGATATCATTTGTGAAACGGTAATTCCATAACGGTCAACCATCTCGTGATGGCGTCCGTAAAATTTATGAAGGGATGACTTCAACCTGTCAGTGTTCCAAAATAAATATAATAGTTTTGGATTTATCATTTTAATTTATCGAGCAATTTTCAAAATGCGCATCTTGTACAGAAAAAAATGTAGCCGTCAAAATTCCCCCCCCCCCTACGAATTAATTACGAATAAATTAATGTTATATATATTCAGAAGGAATATCTGTATAATGGAATGAGGATACAACAAAATATTCAAATGGGCGTCTGTTAAATATAAGAAACAAATATACAAGAAATTGAGTATAATGCGGTTTTTACACATTATTCAATTGATTCACAGGTAATGTTAATCTCTAAATTTCTTTTATGTTTTAATCGATATTCAAAGTCTTATTTGTCAACCTCAGCGTGGAGTATATCAATATATAATAATTTCATCACAAATCTATTATATGTTCCATCAATATGTTCCAATTCTAAACTAAATGAAAAGAGAACGTTTGGTTGATTGAGAAAACTTGAAAGATATTCATAAATGCAATACTCGGACAACCTCTTATAATTAAGAATGGATATTTTAACTGTTTAAAAAAGGTGACTATATGTTAAAAACATATTTCAAGTAAAATATTATTATTGCAACTAAGGTAAAGTTTCTTCAAGTCATATCGAATTATCTCGCTTGACTCGATAATATTGATAAAGTATAAAACTTCGTGTAAGCAGGTTATGCAACGATCCCTTATTGTCATATTAAAACTTATATGTTAGCGTAGACCTACAGCGTGATCCATTATAGTGGGAATAAAACAAAAGGAAGAGAAAACATTCAAAGAGTGCCATTTTGACTGTACATGCATGGACAACTTAATCATTTATTTGTTCTATATTTTGTACTTACGATCCATGCATTTCAATGATATATATTGTAAAAAAAATTGGTGACCCTCGAATTGCGTTATCTTTACAATGGATAACACGCTATAAGTTATTGTACGTTAAGGGATATACAATATTTTGACTGGCAATATCTTCAGAATTAGACTTATGCAAAATGTTTTAAAACTGTTATTCCGGTAAACAAAATCATCAATCATGCAAAGTTTCTAACTGTAACCTTTGTACGGGTGTGTCATCTATAGATTTAAAAAAGAGGAAAAGTACTCTTATTAAGAATTTAATAAGAAACGAAAGAAAAAGTATAAATAGATTGATAGATAAATAATTAAAGAAACAAAGAAAGAAAGTCGGAGAACAAAAATAATATTTCCATCAGTTTAAAATAAATGATAGGAGAATATTTGATTAATTGAGAACCCTTGATGTTTATAAATAAAATATTGAAACACCCGCTTAGAATTTTTAAAGGATTTTACCAGATATTTTAAAATTGTATTAAAAAGGTGACTATATGGCGAAAATATATTTCAAATAAAATGTCATTGTTGCAATTGAGGTAAAGTTTCTTCAAGTAATATCGAATATTGACCTACAGCGTGATACATGACAATGGAAATAAAAAAATCGAAGAGAAAAAATTCAAAGAGTGCCATTTTGACTGTACATGCATGGACAACTTAATCTTTTATTTGTTCTATATTTTGTAACACGAAACTATATATTTTTATTTCATTATGTTCTGCATATGTGCAAAAAACTCTAAAATTCCCGACTTTAAATTTGTACGCCAGACATCCGTGTCAGTTACAAAAGACTCGCCAGTGACGCTACAATTGTGTATGTTGGCAATAACCGCTTCTAGTATGTTACAACGTCGACAAATTCACGTATGGCTTGTTATTTATAAAACAATATTATGAGTTTATTTGGTTTGTGTTTTGTGCAAGAGCTTTGTGCATCTTTAATGTATCTATTATCTTTGATGACCGTATTGTAAATTTTTTTTTTGCTAACAAAACTCATCGCTTAATAGTTAGATAAATATGGTTTATGTTGTCTAACTGAAGAGAACATTTCACCTCATTTTTACTATTTACTGAAAAAATATATTTATAAGGCGACAATTACATGGTGAACAGTGGTTGCAAATCAGAGACATTTATCTTAGAATCGAAAAACCAATGCTGCTATCGGAGTGATATTTGTGCAATGAATTTCAGAGCTTATATGTCATTACATCATATTTGCTGTATAATACTTCACTTATTATCTTTACGAGGTTATCACTCTGAAAAAGAATTGCTAAACTATCTCATGCCATAAAGGTATTGCTTTGATAAATGACAAAGAAAGTTAAATACGTTTTGTATTCAATGTAAAACTGTGTTTTAAAATATAATTGTAAAAATAATTTATTCTGCCAGAATGATTAAGAAATGTTTTTAAGCTGCTATGAAGATGGAGATATGTTAACCAACTGGTTTACAGGAAACATGGATAGATCCATATGTAACAAATTAACACCAAACAATAAGGAGTTCACAATAAGCCAACAGTAACAAAGAAGAAAATTGCACAAACATAAGATACAGATATATCAGGACGAAAGCAAGAACAACTTAGCTACGGTTAGCAGTTTTAGGTCCCTTAGCGACATCCATTGTGTTGTTCAATACAATTCAAAGGCGATGATAAGTATCAATCGACAATGTCATAACTTTAAAAAGGAAATGGCGTTGTGTTAACGACGATTTTAATGATCTTTGTTATATGTGAAAGAAATATCATATAGTTTATTAAATCATAATGGCGTCAGTAAAACAAGTAATGTTTGCAAAAGAGGCTACGATGCCAGTTGAAATTTCAATCTTAGGAATCGAAAATCGACTTACAACGTAATGGTTAAAAAAAAGAAAAACAACCCAGACAATCAGACAAACAGTAGTACACAGAACACAACAATATTTTTTTTATGATTTTATTTGTATTATTTGTTCACCAGTCCAAGCAAGAACACACATATTATGTTCTAATTCATAACTTCAAGCGAAAATACATTATTTACAAAATAAACGATACAAAAATGATCTTTGTATGGAATCAGCTCATCTTAAGCAAAGCTTTTATTCTATTAAAGACAAATGAAACATAAGAAGTTTTCGTCTGTTTCTGTCTGCCTAGGCCGCTACAGGTAACAATCACAAAACAAATCGACAAAAATAAAAACAATTTTCATTATGTACGCAATACATATTATAAATCAAATGAAGGATTCGGATCCTTTTCACATTATTATTCACATTAATCAAAAATAACACAAAAAAATACATTTAGTCAGGTGGGAAACTTTATTGCGCCAAAAGCAAACCTCGAATGACAATATCCTAAATTCAAACAACTGCCAAAAGTTATAATCTTTATATTAAAACTTAATTATATATTTATATCACAGTGTTTTCTCCATATTTATATCAATTGATATATTTTTATTTTGCAGCACCATCCTACAACGACGATGACGAGTACTAAGTAAAACCTAGAGATTTCAAATTGTTTTTCATCATTAAAGGATATTTGATATTCATGTATAAATTGTTATCTTTCATTTAAGTATCGTGAAATATTATGGAATGAACATCAAGAAATATAACATGTTCTATATATGAAAAAAACCAAACCCCAAAGAAAATCTAAATCGCACAGCCTCCCAACAAATGTCAAAATTAAATGTTTGAACACATCAAACAAATGAAATGCACTGTCAAATTCGTATCTTTTTAAAGGCATTTCTCCATTTATAAAAGGGTTAATTAAACCAGGTATATGAGTTTACTTGTATAAAAACCGCCCAAAACACAAAATTGACAACAATGTGTGAATACAACAAACAGAAGCATCAGACAAAAATGTCAATAACACGACGACAACACCCCCCCCAAAAAAAAAAAAAAAACCAACGAAAAATCCCAAATAAAACGGCATATAATATATTTGCTATATACAGCAGCTGTTCAGATTATGAAGTGATGAAAAGAAAATTTTGACACCATGGTATATGAAATCGTGTGTTTGCCACATGCTTATAGGGGATGCTCATAAAAAAGATAACCAATCTATCTTAAAGTCCTACGGAACGGTTTTCTGTAAATTTTAATGTTACCGAAATTATTGAATTATTATGCATCTAAACTAAATGCTGTTTGTTGTATTATCGACAAACATATTCGTTTAAGGATTATTGAGCTCAAGCTAATTAATTTTCGTGTTTGTTGTGACATTGATGTTTGAAAAAAAGCAAGTGGAAAGCATGATAAAAAAATGAATTAGAAGAGCCATTTCATTTGTTTATTTTCTATACATTCCATGTTTCCATTTGTTAAAAAAACTATTCCTTTTGCAGTTGCTACATGGTTTGATGTATAAAATTTGTACTCCAGATTCCCTGACGTCCGAAAATATTTGCAAAATATAATTTTCCAATAGAAGGTAAACATGACATTGCAAAAGTGACCAATCGACTCAATTGGCCAACAATGAATTGTTTGCTACCTTGATTGTACTATCACTGACAAACACTTACTGCGTTGGAATTAGTAGAAAAACTTTCAACTATATAGTGTTAGTGACTCTCATGCAAAATGATTTTGTCAGTAAATGTGTTTAATGTAAAATCTATATCCTAATCCTCTATTTGCTAGCTAAGATTACAAACATATTGACTTCATGTTACAAATGTCTTTTTCTTTCTTCAAACAAAAATCAAGCATGATGTCGTTGTGACGTTACTGGTTGCCCGAAATATGGATGAAGTACAAACGCAGATTTATTTGCACAGGATGTGTAAACATTTTTTTCAGGACAAAATTAAAAAGTATGGACATTACATTCATGTTTTTTAAAAAGCGGGGACGGTAAAAAGCTTAATATTTGTATACTTTTAGTCCAGCGATGAAGTCCGTATGTTGCTAATTTTATTTGTTTTCATAATTTACTTGAGTATACATTTGAGAATGGACATAAACCCGACCAAAGAGCGAACAACAGCCGAAGGCCACCAATGGGTGTCAACGCTACGAGAAATTCCAGCACTCCGGAGGTGGTCATCAGCTGGCCCCTTAATAAAGTTGTGTACAAGTTCAGTGCAAATGAACGTCAAACTTCATCCCAAAACATATTTAAAAAAAAATAACATACAAGACTAACAAAGACCAGAGGCTCCTCACTTGGACAGGTGCAAACAAATGTGGCAGGGTTAAACATGTTTAGGGTGATCCTTCCCTTATACTTCTAGAAAATGAAGAATAAAGGAACACATAGCAAAACACACAGTAAAATTCAGTTGAAAAAAGTCCGAGTCAGAATAGGTAACAAAAGAAAGAACACAAAATAACAATGATACATACATAAACAAAGGAATACTAGCAGTTACAGACATACCACATCCAGACATAAATTAAACTTATTGAAAGATTATGTCTTCATCATATGAAATTAAGCATCATCCCTCCAGGTAGGGGGTTAGTACTCTACCATCATAAAATATATGAGTAGAACCCGTATCATGCCATCAGCTGTTTTTAAAATTAATGTGTTTATTTCCGATGCACACTCCCGATGAGTTAATTAAAATTAATACCAACATATGTTGAAGTTACAATTGTTTCATTCATGCAACGCACACGCGTTTAAATAAATATTTAAACTTGACAACTAGAGTTGTTTCTCTTTAATCGTACGTTTGTTTGACTTATCTTTATAGTCTCGAAACCCACAAGTATTTTGATATTTATGTTAATGTGTTTATATAAATTTGTTTTGGACATTTTATACTTGAATAAGATCCAAACAAATAT
Organism: Mytilus edulis; assembly: GCF_963676685.1. NCBI lineage: Eukaryota > Metazoa > Mollusca > Bivalvia > Mytilida > Mytilidae > Mytilus > Mytilus edulis. Next base: position 18,774,526 of record NC_092354.1, read on the forward strand.
TGAAATATTCTTTGCAACATCTTTTAACAACACACAAAACTTTTAATTTGCAAACCATATTATCCGCATTTAGATTGCGTTCATACTAAATATTTACATTATAACGATCAAGAACATTGGCTATGTTATATTTTATAGTACTCTTCTTGGACTGTTTTCTAAATGATTAAATTTCCATATTTGTCATACAGTTACAAAATCATACCATATGGAATCTTATCTTGAGATGCGTTAAACTCTTTATATTCTACAAACGGTGTATTGCTACCGAGTTTTAAAAACCAACAGATTAAAAAAAAAATAATCTACCTCTGGTTCCAGTAGATTGATTATTGAATTTGAATCTTTTGTAAGTTTCCTTCTTGTCAGTCAGAGTAAAAAAGATACAAATTAAGAATCGAACAGTTCTTCAACAAATGATTTAGTTTACTTTTCATATATCACAGATACAATTTTCAAAATACAAATAGCAATTATATTGAAATGATGCCCGGTGTAGTTACTGATGTAATTCCACTCATCCTTCTTTAAATTTTATAAATGAGGTACCAAAAGAAAGAAGAATGAATAATCTTTCAAATTGTGATAATTAAGTTATGACATAATTATTACATAATTAATTGTTATGTATTAATTGCTATATTGTGATGTTCATACTTGAATGAATTTTAGCATCTTTGTTATTCATTGCATTCCAAAATATTTTATTGATTCTTGCACAACACAGTTTGACCTCCAAAACTGTGTCTCAGATTTTTCCTATTGTATTCCATTCTCTCATAAATCTTCAATGAAGTTTGCAACATCAATTCATAAGAGATCACTAAATTCAATTGGGTATAAAGTTTGTTCTATTGATGTTTTTGGAAATCTGAGACAAGGTTTTGGAGGTCAAGCTGTGTAGTACAAGAATCTATAAAATTTTGGGATGCTATGAAGAACAAAGACGTTAAATTCATTCTCAAGTGTGGACATCACAATCTAGCAACTAATTACATAACAATTAATTATGTAATAATTATGTCATAATGAAATTATCACTATTTAAAAGATTGATCTTTCTTCTTTCTTTTGGTACCTCACTTATAAAATATAAAGAAGGATGAAATGAATTACATAAGTTTAAAGTTGTCTGATTTGGGAGTGAAAAAATCTGTGTATTGTGCTACCTTAGATATTGAATTTCTTAATTTTAATGAACTTGAATTATTTTATTCTTTTAAAATTTGAAATTATCCGATGATCCAATATTTAAGGATAAGCTTTTGTTAACATTTAAATAGTTGGGTCTCCTTCCTGTTATAGTTTCTGATACACACATACAATGTACCATTTCTTTACAAAAATACAAAAATGCTGTATCATAAAAAAACAATTCTTTTAGGAACAACTTTAATGAGTAAAAGATTCTTTTACTGATTCAAAAAATCTTACCGATGTTTTAATTTCAAATGTTGTCATAATGATTAATAAATTTGAAGTTCACCCGTGAAATTGTAAATCGGATAATGTATTGAAATTTGATCTTTAATTGAATGACATTCTTACAATGCATGCTCATTAACCTGTAATATTTATCAGGTGAGAATAGTGCATTAGAAAAATGAGACTCTTGATAAGTGAATCGTGACTATCATTGAAAAAAGACTGATGTGAACACAAAATATTTCAATGCCTATAATGTCTTTTTATTATTTTATTCATAAACCTATCATATTTAAATTGACATATTTTCATAATATAGAGACGAATAGCTTAGTATTAGAAGTAAGACGATATCAAAATTAGAAACCACGTCCTGTAGAATATTAATTATTTCTGCATTATTTTTGTAAAGGGGTTAAAATTTATAAATAATCTTGCTAAATGATACATTTAAACGTTAATGATTATAACACAGAGTATTTAATATACAATTGACAATTAAAAATAAACAATATACCATAGAAAACAAAGGAGAAAACAGAAACAATTCATAACTTTTTAAAAAGTTCCGGTAGAAAATATCTTTCCCTATGAGTTTAGATGCTGAGATATTTCAATTGGTGTAGGAAATATGACTTTTTACGTTAATACGTTAACATGGTTAATGTAATCCTGATTTATGAGGCTGACTTCATGCAGGAACTTCTTAGGAAGAAAGATAAGAAGTTAGCAATATCCTTTAACTCTACTTTCCGCTATATAGATGACGTTCTTTCACTAAACAATTCAAAATTTGGTGACTATGTGGAACGCATCTATCCCATCGAATTGGAGATAAAGGATACTACAGATACAGTTAAGTCAGCTTCATATCTTGACTTACATCTAGAAATTGACAATGAGGGTCGGTTGAAGACAAAACTTTACGACAAAAGAGATGATTTCAGCTTTCCAATTGTGAACTTTCCATTTCTAAGTAGCAACATTCCAGCAGCGCCTGCATACGGGGTATATATCTCTCAATTGATACGATATTCCCGTGCTTGCATTTCCTATCATGATTTTCTTGATAGAGGGTTACTGCTCACAAGGAAGCTATTAAATCAAGAGTTCCAAATGGTGAAGTTGAAATCATCCCTTCGTAAATTTTACGGACGCCATCACGAGTTGGTTGACCGTTATGGAATAACCATTTCACAAATGATATCGGATATGTTCCTCACGTCGTAACTACAATCCCCTTCCCTTTCATGAATTTGACCTACCGAATTAGACTATTTACCGGATTTGTAATCACATAAGCAACACGACGGGTGCCGCATGTGGAGCAGGATCTGCTTACCCTTCCGGAGCACCTGAGATCACCCCTTGTTTTTGGTGGGGTTCGTGTTGTTTATTCTTTAGTTTTCTATGTTATGTCATGTGTACTATTGTTTTTCTGTTTGTCTTTTTCATTTTTAGCCATGGCGTTGTCAGTTTGTTTTAGATTTATGAGTTTGACTGTCCCTTTGGTATCTTTCGTCCCTCTTTTGTTGATCTTACTGCAAAGACCTATTTTCTGGAACAGTAGAGCATATTATTTTAAAGACAGAACGAGAACACATGTGATATTACGTTATAGAAAATGCATATTTTAAAGTTTTTCTGGTCGTAGAACACACCGAAGGGTGTCAGTATTGATCAAATGAAAGATCGACCGTATGACAAAAAAAACCTTAAAATATGCATTATCTGAATTATATACCGTAAACAAATATCAATTTTTATAAAGATTTGCAAAATTTAGCATCCTAATTTAACGACCACACTAAAGTGTGATATTCCTTTCTAATACGTTTAGAACTGCATGAAGTAAGACATAAATTAATTGGTACCATCCGATAACGGTGTATGAAAAATACAAGCCAATTCGTCAGTAGTTTATTGTACTAACTTAGTTTATGGAAAGGGAGGGGTGCTATGTATCTTTTCTCTATTTGTAATGACATTTCTATCGCAGATAAGTGATTGTTTTCTCAACAATTTTTTGTGAATCGAATGAAATTCTCAAAATTATTTTCTTTTAAATGACAAAACATGTTAAACAGAATATAATTATATAACCTCCACTCCCCCAATCTGGACAGTAAGCAACCAACAATCGATCAACCTATTCAGTGTGTATCAAAGAAGATTTTTAAAAAAACTTACTCACGAATATGTTAAATATGGCCTTATTAAAAGTGTTATGACAGTTTTACAATGACAATTATTCTCACATCTATGATAAAGTGTCTGTATTGACGTAAAGCATTAAGAAAACTTCACATGATTTGTATCTAAAATTAAAATGCGGGTAATGACACCTATCATAAATTGAACTTTAAAAAATAAATGTCCAAATCGGCAACATAAAACTATCAGACGAATTCAAATTTGCAGTAAATTATAATTTGCATTTTTAACAAGGAAAAACATCACCACATATATATATATTTAATATACAAGATATGAATTGATAAGTGTTCACTTATTATTGTTTTGTTTTATGTAAAATGTACTTTTTATGGATGTTATATAAAGGTTTATTATAATGATAGTTAAAAGTATGCTCATTTCTGAATCGAAATTTGATACAATGTCAGTACAAGCCTTTAACATAACTCGACGAAAATAAAAGCCCATTACAAACGTTGACGCACAATGCCTTTTATTCTATTAGTTTCATTGATACCCTTCTGTTGACAAATCTAACACGGGTTCGGGATGTACAATGTTCTTTAAATTTCATCTAAAGTTAGGCATATATGCAAAGAATGAATATATTTATTTTGGCAGTCGTTAAATTGTGTTTGTTAAGATTTATAAATATTCTTTATCATATCATACATCTTATTCTAATTTCAATCTATTAAGATTAATTTTGGAAAACCGGTTGTTCAACAATACAAAAATAGGTCAAGATATTTTTGTATAGAGTGTCCTTGATTTATATTCTGACTAGCATACGGACTCATTCGTAAACAGTCTGATAACATTCAATTTTGTTTGTTAATATTTATATATGTCCTGTTATATCATGCATGTTATTCACATTTCAATTTTCGATTAAGGAAAACCGGTTGTTCAAAAATACTAAAATGGTTCAAGATACTTTTGTATAGAGTGTCCTTGATTAATTTTCTCTAAAGAAAAATGTAGTTTATAGAGAATAAATCGTAAACCATCTTTCATTTCTAAGCAGCAACATTACAAAAGTTCCGGCATATGTTGAATATAACTCTAAGTAGAAGCGATTTTCCTGAGCTTGCGTTTCCAAGCATGATTTCCATGATAAGTTTTTTTTTATTACATGGAACCTTTTTACAAAACGGTCCAACTTGTGAAGCTTTCTTTAACTTTACTATCGCCTCCAAGAGTTTATTTATCAAGTGGTGTTCAAGGTCATTATTGCTGTGTTCCGCTTGATCTTTATTTAAATAGAAATAGGAAGATGTGGTGTGAGTGCCAATGAGACAACTCTCCATCCAAATAACAATGTATAAAAGTAAACCATTATAGGTCAATGTACGGCCGTCAACACAGAGCCTTGGCTCACATCGAACAACAAGCTATAACGGGCCCCAGAATTACTAGTGTTAAACCATTCAAACGGGAAAACTAACGGTATAATCAATATAAAAAACAAGAAACGAGGAACACGTATAAATTACATAAACAAACGACAACTACTGTACATCCGATACCTGACTTAGGACAGGTGCAAACATTTGCAGCGGGGTTAAACGTTTTAATGGTACCAAACCTTCTCCCTTTTTGGAAACAATAGCATAACATCACAACATAGAAAAACACACGATAAAATATCAATTGGCAGGCTTAACCTTAATCAATAAACGTAAATTAACACACTATGAACGAATAAATTTGATCTGCGATATCTGAATGCAAATGCACAGTTAATAAAATATTAGGGACAAACATTCACAGCCAAAATTCAAACAAACAAGTCAAAACAAAGTCAATGGCAAGACACCACTGAGAAATATTTAACCCTTCGAAAATTATCACTTTTGAAAAAAAAACGGTTTTAATAATACAGGTAAATGAAAAATAACTTTGTCGTTTTTTTGGATTAACGCACTATGTGTACAGGCGGTAATGGTTGTTGTTCAATATCTATTTCACATATGACGGCTGGTATATATAAATTTTTGAAACAACAAACCCGTCCTCTTTTTCTCAAATTGTAACTACTGAGTAAGACTTATTATAAGGTTTGTACTTTGCGACAAGACTGATTCTATATATAAAACAGGATCTACTGATCCCTCGAGTAAACATAGGATCGTAACCGATGTTAGCTACTTTGCCTTGGCATTGTCATTGTGTCACATGTTTGACTTTTTATGGGGGTATTGATCGCTTTTCTTTTGTTAACTTGTTTATCGTCGTTCGTGTTGGTTTTTTTTGCAATCTGATAATGACATTTTCCTTCGTGGAATCTTTGAAAAATTGTATTTATTTCATCCACGATAACTTATTCAAATTTTCCTACAACATGTATATGAAAATCACAACCTATCCTGGCCGTCTTGTCTGTATTTTTAAAATACTTTCAAGAATGGAAAATAGAAGATGCAGATATTCAGTGGTTAATTGTTAACTGTGTCTCGTCGATCTAATAAACGTTCTTATTGATCTAAATTTGTTACTAGGGTTTTTAATAACAGCAGTTAATTTTGTATTGATATTGATATTAAAGATAATGTACTAAAGGCAAATGTGATAGTGTTTCTATAGAATGCTTTATTCAGTGTCCTTTGATATGTAACAGTGGTCTGGATTTCAATAATTGGTTGTGATGAATGATATTTTCAAATTAAATGCTATGGTATGATTTATGATATTGAGCTATAAATAACAAATGTTTAAAATAAATCAAGATTACCTGGAAGCATTCAAGTTCGGCGAAATAATTTTTGTTTTGAAATCGCTTATTTCATAAAAATTAGGAAATGCTATTAGAAACTGGTGCGACAAATGTTGCATTTGTATTGTAGATACAAGGAGACATGTATAATTTGTTGCATAACTTAATAATTTGAGCAAATTTTAACAAAATACTTTTTTGGCGGGAATGTCTGTATGAGTTAGGCATACAGATTTATCATTAAAAGTTCGGTGTATACTTAAATTTTATAATGAAAGCCTAGTTTGGATCAAATTTGATATTCTTTTGAAGGTAACACATCGTGTTATTGCGTGTTTATTTAAAGTACTCCATTTCTTTATCCATATTCAAACATACCTCGATTCATGTCAATCACCGGTAGATTATATAAACAAAATTGGGCCAATTGTAAGTTTTTAACTTTACGAACATTGATCGATATTCTTTACAATTTGTTACTTGACAATATATGTCATACAAAACTCCAACAATATCAAATTAGATCACACATGATATCATTAAGCAGAATAACTATGCAAAGACCTTGCATACATGTGTTAAAAAATTACGATAGTTAAAATTTATTCAATACCTCCCTTATTGATAAAATAGAAAAATCAACACACAGTTTTTATTTGCTTTTGTTTGTGGTTTCCATACACGACCATCTCTTGAATTTTAATTTGTGTAACTGGTCTTTTATTTCGTAGCATTGGCTTTTGATGAAATAAAAGTCAGCAACGAAAAGAGAACATTGACACCCTTTTCTCACAAAAACGATGAAAAAATAACAATGACTTTCAACGATAACATTTTTCAACTTTATATCTTCAAACTCTGGAAAGAAAAGGATAGGCGAAATTTTTAATGTACTAGATGAATAAAATAATATACGGTCATGCAATTGAGATTTGCGACCACTTATATTTGTTTGTCAGGTGCAGTACACCATGATCTGAAATTTTAGATGGTTACAGCCGGTTTCATTGAGTGTGAAGCTAAAGGCAAAATCTTTGGTTAGCTTGCTTGTTACCTGAACTGTGAAGTCATTGTTAGTTTAGGTAAACTACCCTCTCTTAAGCGTAGACAAGTCCAGCAGACAACTAATCTATCTATCTGTTGAACAGAAGGGTAGTCTACCTGACATAATAATGACTTAACGGTACAGCTAACAAGCAAGCTAACCAAAGATATTACTTTTGTCTTCACACTCAATGAAATCGGCTGTAACTATAACTATGAGCTATGATTAGTAACATTAATATGAAACTAGGATTAATTGTTTTTTACTTAAATAAAAAATCTATAATGTTTTTTTTTTTTTTTAACAAATTGTAGCATTTTTTATTGCTAGATTCGTTTGTCCAGCATTTAAAATATATTTCATCTATAAATGAAACCAAGATGCACTTTATACAGTAATACAAGGCAAAGCATTAGTTTTAAAATTTACAAACACGAAATATGTAAAGATATTATAAAACACATAAGGTCTCTCTCCTTAATAAAATTTTCAGTTTAAGAATATAAACTTCAAGTACAACAAAATTTTGGTCATCAACTTCATTATTTTGGCTTTTAAAATTATTCATTCGAATGTCACTGATACTTGTTTTGAAGACGAAAATGGTGCCTTCCGCACCCAATGTTCTCCCTGATATCTATAACAAACAACCGGCAATCCTCGGGTGACTCTGCTTCTTTCCTTCTATGAGGTACGGAATCGGCCGATTTGTGACGATTGCTATAACGAATTTACTTATTATTCTTTCACAGGACTACAAACCACCAGTATACAAGCCTTCACCATTTATATATCGACCAGGTTGGAAACCAGTTATAAAATAATAACAGTATACCCGGTATTTTTATTGACCCGCTCTATCGTATTTCTTTTGGGACTTTCCCTCCAAATAAAGTATGGCGAGGAGACGCACCGCTAGAAATAAGCTTCACCAGGAACACTTTGTATCTTAAGTTATTAAAATAAAAAAACCTCCTTTCTTTAATATAACCAACTAATTGAATTGTATAACATAAACTCATTCTGCTTAAAAAAGACAATATTTTCATGACATAAACAAAATTTATTTTCCGAAAGAAGTTTTGATTGTTATTGTCGATTAATTGATGTTTAGTAAAAAATTGTATGCTATATTTGTAATTTAATTGATGTATAAAAGCGTTGACTTAAAAAAGATTTGTATTAAGTGTGGAAGAACTATTATTTTCTATGGATTGTTTTGACATTGTTGTTGGAAAGACGTGTTTTATAATCTGTGATTAGTAATAAAATCTAGTATTGGAATGCCTTGTTATTTATGTCAGCTTAAAACCAGTTAGGATTTTTATGAAACATGTTAAATAACCTTTTATGCTATGTTACTTTTGACGTCCAATTTTTATGAATTATAATATGTAATGTAATGACACAAACCTGACAATCACACGCTGTGTTACATTCAAGAAACGAAAAACTGTAATCACTCATTAAGACTTGCAATGTGCAATTTGCATAAGTATATGCTGAACTATAAATGATAAATATTTATGCTTAACTCAAATAATAAAAGACAGACCCGCTTAAAAAACAATGTGTAAAAATTACACAAATTTTAAAAATATATAGAAATGGCATTGAATAACAATACTTATCCAATAGGCCATTATTTCTTTACATTACCTAAAAAAATGAAATAACCTTTTTTTTAAAGAAAGAATGAATCTGCCGAACTTGAAGGAATTCATTTACATATTTAATGCTATCATCATCCTTGGTAAGAAACTTAAGTCATTTTTTTTCAATAATAAAAAATTATTAACATTTTCTGCATCGGTCATGACATATTAGTCAGAGCAGAGTCGATGTTTAGTCCAGTCGAAATGTGAAACCATTGCTCAGATTGTGGTAAAAGCATCAAACTTTGCAGAGTGTTAGTTGAGGTCATAACTAACATTTATAGCTATGGACCCAATTCAGAAAATCAAAATGGCGGCTCTGGGCGGCCATTTTGAAATCATGTCCAAAAAGTCAATAAAAATTATTAGAAAAAATATGAAAAATATGTTACTTAACTAATTTTGATAAACTTTCGTATTTCTTATGACAAAGAATATAAACTGAGGACTATTGAAGTATTTAGTGGCCATCTTGAATGGTGGCTATTTTGGAAACGTAAATTTGCAATATATTATTATTCGCTATCCTAAATTGTTTTTTGAATTAATACTAAGTTTTATATGCATTTACAACTAGTTTTGCTTATCATTTATTCATGACTGTATCTTTTCATATAAGATTTATTCACCAAGTGCTCAAATAAGGTATGCATATGTTAACAAATAAATGTATTTAAAGAAATACGTGAATTCTTTTAATTGCAGTTTAGCATGTAGGGCTTAGGTACTTTTTTACCATAAAAAAAATGCGTATATACAATATGAGCACTGTATGTTGAACAGGAAAAATACGTAGGTATCAAAATCACTAGAGCTGAAAAAAATCTAATAAATAAATAGACTGGGAAGAATTCCGTAATGGGAAGAGAGGACACGTGATGATTTAAAATGCCAAGCAAATACAAAAAGAGCAGACATAGACATTAGAGCTGGTAATCAGTCATTTTTTGTAAGCATACAACTGTTCCACGTTGATGAAGGACATGCAATGGGAGAATCAAAAGGCAAAAGGTACTAATCCTGTCAAAGCAAATTTTAATATAAACAAAATGAGTCACGGATTGAAAAAAACAGTAGAATAACCAGCCACAGTTGTGATGAATCAACAAGAACAATGATTGCAGATATTTCTTTCTTTCTTTGTGATGCGGTATCTGACTATCATCATGAAGCATCAACAATTGTGATCGACAATAGAGTATGTGACTGTCACTTGAACTACTAACCATTGTTCTTTTAGCCAGACTCAGTGCTGAAGATTAATATTTCAGGAGCCGATCTCATGCTAAATGTTTGTTAAAACTGCACGACAAGGCAATTAGACAGAATTCGAGACACAGAAAGAAAGTCAAGAATCTGTTATCCATTGCAATGGGGCTTGCCAAAATAATAGAAAACAGTGACGGCTCACAGTCTGGAACAGATATTGTTTTAATATTTGAAATTGATGATATGGTAAAATGGTACAGTAAACGTCCTTAGTAAATATTAGTTGTCATGGAAGGAATGATTAATACAACATTTATGAAAAATTGAATACTAGCTACCATAGATGATATGCAAGCACACATGAAAGGTTTAGTCTTTCTCTGGATTCTTAATGAATATGTTGGGGAAGTTCTGAAACAGGCCATGTCTTTTACAAAATGTTTAAGTCGTGATAGGGAAGGCCTCTTCATAGTCAAAGTAACTATAATAGTTTGAAGAGTTAGGCTTGCTACTATAGAAAGGTTTCAAGGGACATTCATTGTAGGCTTTCAAAATTAATCCGTTACACAATTTTTGAGACATCTTACTCTCTATCGGAGGACTGATAAGTTGCAGTTGTACCCTCTCGATGACGAGTTGCACTATTGAACTATTATAACTGAGAAATGGTGAGTGTTGTCTTCCACTCATCGATATTACTGGATTGTGTCTCGATGTTTGGCCATCCTGTATCATTCATATTAAGGAAACGTATGTCTGGTGAACTGATTCGTGTTAATAGCTGTTGTTGAGTGTCCCTGTAAAGCTTTTCTAAGTATCAAGCATATATAGTTTGCCTGCTATGGCTACGGGGATACCCTTTAATTATCAGGTCTGTTTCAGAGCTTCAAGAATACCTTTTTTGAAAATCAAGAGAACTAATTTATCTTGCTTGTATGCTTGCAGATATCCTTTATTAGCTACATTCCTATTTTGTTAGATGCGTTCTATCAGTCCTTCCTTCCATGATAACTACAAGTTGTTCCAGGCGTTTATTGTACAATTTAGCGTGATCTGCAAGCTTGGAGATTGGTACAATAACTCTGCCAGACCGTGTGCCGTCAATCTATTTTATTATTTTGGAAAGCACAACTCCAAGGATAAAAGATTCTTGGCTTTCTTTCTGTGTCTTTTATTCTGCCTATTTGCTATGTTGTCAAGTTTTATCAATCATCAAGCAGGATAAATCGTTGTATACCTGCATCAAAAAGAGTGATTGCCAGCTCAAATGTCTATGTCTGTTCTGTTTGGATCTGCTTGGCATTGCATGCAAACCCTCACATGTCCTCTCTTGCAGTTTCACACATTCCTTCTAGTCTAAATGCCCATTATGTTCTTCTGATATCTAGCTCCAGTGTTTTAGTAATCTACAATTTCGATCTTTTCCAACAACAACGTTCGGTCATAAACTATATCATATATACGTAATTTCTGTTTTAAAAAGTTACTTAGGCAAACGAGTAAGTTAAAAATTCTTATACTGATATTTTTATTTTGTAAACATGCGCATGCCTTATCTGACAATTTTATAAATATCCAATGCATATTAGTAAAAAAAATGTGAATGCAAACAGTGAATAAATAAGATTAGCGAATAATGTTATATTGGAAATTCATGTTTTCAAAATGGCCATCATTCAAAATGGCTACAAAAAAATCAATACATATGAAGTCCTCAGATGACAGTCCTTGTCATCTGTGATGAATGTACCATATGACTTTATAATAACTTCCTGCAGCAAGCGCTTAACTGATAAGTCAAAGTGAACACGGTTACTAAGGAAATGCAAATGTGTAAAGGCAGTATTAAGTTGTACTACTCTATGTAAATGTGGAGGACAATGTGATAGAACATGATAGACAGAGTGAGGTTTGACAAATCATGTACATTTCATTTTTGTTAACGTCAATTGAGAACATTTGAGCAGTTGATGTTCCTATAACATTATAAATTATTTAATTAATTACTTGTATGATATGAAATTCATTATGTCTGCAATCAAGGTTTTTGAAAGTTGTTTCAAATGAACAATATCAACAAAACGAATTATCCTGTAATCAGCCAACTATTATAAATGACAGGTATACAAATAGGCTCGCTTTTCGTCCTGTTTATATAGCTCAAACAAATACATTTGTATATCTTCGACATTGTTTTTTGTTTTTAATTTTCATCGAATAATGACTACCTTTTTTGGCTTAAAAAAACAAAGATTTTTCGAGATGGCCGCCAACTAATATGGGTAATATTTCAAAAAACTTTGTTCAACAAGACAATTGGAATCAGCACTGTTATTCTATTACCCAGGTTTCATGTCAATATCTTCTCTAATATTATTTTCATATTTTTTTTTTTATTAATCTATAGAGATCAAAAGGCCGCCATTTTAAAATGGCCGCATCTTCCACAAATTTTGACTTTCAGAGTGGGTCCATAGCTTAAAATGTTGTCCATGACATATACTACCACTATTCCAAATTTCATGCTTTTACCACAATCTGAGCAATTTTGTCAAAAATCTGCACAAATCGACTGGACTAGTTGGTCAGGTCAAGTTTTTTAACTCTTTAAATTATTATTTTTTTAATTCTTTTTCTTGTATTTATATTTTTAGTAATATAATCTTCATTGACATCAAATTTGAAATCGATCCTTTAAAGAATAAAAGAAGTTATAGGCATTTTACATCGGTCAGGACATTAGTCATGGTAAAGACGTAGTTGGTCAGGTCAAGTTTTCTAACTCTTGACAATATTTTCTTTCTCTTTTTTTCTATATTTTTATATTAAATGTTTTAATCTTCCTTGGTATCGAATTCGAAGTCTATCCTGTCAAAAGTAAAACAATTTGTAGCTGTTTCATATCGGTCAGGACATTAGTAGTTTCAAAGTCAAGTTGGTCAGGTCAAGTTTTTAAACTTTTATAAATATTTTTTTATTTTTTTTAAATTTTATTTATTAAATATAAGTTCTCATCTTGCTTGATTCCAAATTTCAAGTAAATCCATCCAATATAAAAAAAGAATTTAGCATTTTCATTTCTGTCAGGACACCGTCAGGACATTGTCAGGACACTGTCAGGACATTGTTAGGACATTGTCAGGACATTAGTGTAATTTTTGAAACACAATGAAATAATGTTTACCATTGTTTTTCTTAAACAAAACATGTTCAATAAAACAAAGGTACAGAATGCAAAATTTATGTTTCACTAAAACATAATGGAAATGTCATGGGTGACCTGCTTACGAAAAGAAAATAACAAATATTTATTATTATTGGAACAAAAACTGAATTGAAAAGCATTTACAATGGAAATGTAGTAAAATCAAAAACGTTAATTGAATTCCAGTTTACATACACATGTAGGACTCAAATCTATGGCGGGTTCCAAATCTATGGCAGATTCATAATCTATGGCAAATGTGACGTTACAAACGCCAAACAACTCTATGGCAGATTTTTGTTTTCTCCAAATCTATGGCAGATCTTTAAATTGCATCACAATAGAATAACGCAATATTACATGGTCGCCTCCACAAACGATTGCAAAGCTCATAGATTTGAACACGATTCCAGATGAAGGTAATATCATTGACAACAATTTGCGACTGGTTTAAAGGAGGTTGTGATCTATTATTCAGAAGAGGGTCAAAATGTGCTGTCAAAACACGCGATGAACAAGCTAGGGCACTACTTTTTTCAGTACCGGATTATTAAAAAAGGAGTTATAGTAAATAGTTTACTATCTGCATCTGGCAAAGTTTATTAAGTGAAAAATAAATTAACGGATATCTATTTGATTTAAATGGTCAACAAATAAAAAAAGATGTATTAACAATGAAATAAATATCATTTGAAAATTCAAGCTGTTTATTATTATTTTTTTTTACTTTTTTTTTGTTAAGGGACTTACTAGTTGGTCTAAGGAATGGGTTAAATATAGACAATGATAGATAGCATGATTATATATATTTATTTTAATTTTTACGGGGCACAACATTTTAAGCCTGAAGTCTGTATTAAGGAATTCTTCATTCACAAAAAAAATTGGTTACCATCATGATTTGGTTGACCATTATTTCCACAAATTTTTATAGACGTGTCGTTCATTTCCACTAGTTTTAGACAATTCATTGATCATACATGTACTGCATTCTTTTCCATTTGCTCAAAATTTCCCATAGATTTGGTAACGACAAAAATCAGCCATAGTTTAGGAAATTACAAAACTTGCCATAGATTAGGAATCTGCCATAGATTTGGAACCCACCATATATTCGAGTCATACATACATATACAGTGTGGAAACGGAGATAAACGTTTTCTTATTTTTTTTTCATTTTGGCTGCTTGAAGTGGGGCTCCGACATAGAAAATTATAACAAGTTGCTGGATTGGACCTACATAACAAACTGTTTAGAATTAGAAAAACTACTGGTCGAGCACAGGTTTCACTTAGCAAGAATCAACATAATATCCACAGTACTTTTAAAACTGTAATCGACTTTGATCTCAACTTTACTTAATACCTCTGACTCATTTCTTTATAATCGTGGTGAAGTTTGAAATCGTCTCGACGAATGCTCGACCAGTCTTGTCTCAGTTTCGACCAGTCTTGCCCAGTCTCCACCTGTCTCCACTTGTCTTGACCAGTCTTGACTCAGTCGGGACTACTCTCGAACTGTCTTTTCCAGTCTGGACTAGTCTAGACTCAGTCACGAACTTTACATTTAATCTTGTTTGTCTGAATCAGCCCATCTAACTCAATTATATGTTGATCTTACAAAATTCCAGGTAATTTTTTAGATAAGCTGATCGCTGTCAAATTAAACGATTAATTAAGATATAAAAAAGAAATCAGTTGGGTCTAAATTCTTGGAGTCATCTTCAAATTATTTTTATAACACTTTCTATTCAACTTTGGATTTCATCAAACTTTTCAGCTATCTCTATAATTATATGTTGATCTTACAGAATGCTAGTTTTTTGGTAGTTTGGTTTATTGCATTTTAATTTAAGGACTTAAATGATAGGTTACAAAAGCTAAAATTTTCAAAATGCCTTAATTTAGGTAGCTACCTATAAATTTAAAATTTAAATTTGACAGCAATCTACCAAATTACCAATATCTGTAAAATCAATATATATTTGAGATAGCTTTAGGTTTTGACGAAAATCAAAGTTGATTCGAAAAGGTTAAAGAAAACAGTTAAAAGTGTATTTTTGAATTAGTGACAAGACAAAAAGAAACAATATATCACTGACAATAATGCGTTCGTATTGTGCGTGTAGTTGGCTTGCAGTCACATTCTTTCGTAAAAGATGGTACGAATCGCACCAATCTTAATATGAATAAAAAAATAAGCTTGATCATGCACCAATATTTGTCTGGGATTTGCTGTGTTTTCATTTTTTCTATTTTTTTAAATATTTCTTCAACGTTTCTAAAATTGAAACTGAAGTAGCGTTGAAATATTTTCACTTCTCTTGGGTGAAATTTGTATCGTTACTATGATTTCTTCTTTATGGTCAGTACCACCTTTTTATGATTGTTAATCAAAACCAATTATGAAAAATGAGAAAAAGTGCAAAACAATCAAATTATATTCAGTATTACAGCAAATACATAATTAAAAATAGCAAAATGAAGATTCGTGAAACTAAAATTTAGAAGGGCATTAGTTATGATATGATTTTATTTGGTTTAATTAATGATGAGAAAAAAATAATTGAAAATAATTCGCTTTTAGCAGCCAGCTTGAATTATCTGTTTTAATAAAGTAAGTAACATAATTCCTGACATTTTCGCTAGCAAGATTGGTTACGAATAAACATGACGTGGTCAGTTATCAAACGGAAAATAATGTCAACATTGCAATTGAAACAAGGTGAACACGACGATGTACATATAATTGTGTTTCCTCTTATAAAATGAAATCAAACAGATACGGAAAAATGCTCGTTATCTATTGATATCTATATCTATGGTTATATTTGATTAAATGAACGTCTTCATCATCGGAAGTCATCTCGTTGGTTACAGCCCTTGGATGGTGTAAACTTACCAAAACAACGTGTATGGTGTAATGGTGTATAGCATATGGTGCAATGGTGTAAGGTGTATGGTGCTATGGTGTATGGTGTAAGGGGAATGGTGTAATGGTGTATGAGGAATGGTGTGATTGTGTAACGTGCGATCGGGAATGGTGTGAATGATACTTTACGACCTTTCGTTGGTTGCAAACGAAGTTTTTTTTATTTCATTTTTTTCGGATTGTAAGCATAAACATAATAACAATCTTAATATTTAAAATTTAATTGCATTATGGGTAGTTTCGGATCGTGTAGATAGAATGGGGAATGGTGTATGGTGTAAAGTGTAAGGTGTATGGTGCAAAGGTGTAACGTGTATGGTGTAATGGTACAAGGTGTATGGTGTAATGGGGTATGGTGTATGGTGTAATGGGGTATGGTGTTAGTGGGAAGTTTACACCATCCAAGGACTGTAAGAAGATGGCATCTAGATTAAGATACACGCGAATTGCGAATAAAGATTCTGAAGTCCATACACCGCAAATTGTTCCATTAATTGTTTTCTTCTGATGATAAACGATATAGTATGTTATATATAAATTGAGAATTTGAATCACTATCGTGAAAATGAAATTTAGAGCTTCTCTCCTTTCACTAACAGAACGTTATATGTCAAGTGTATAAACTAGATATACTGTTTAAGGCATAATACATTATATGTTGTTGCGACTGTCACTAAATGCTCACGTGTTGCCGAGGGCAGTATAAATGTTTTGTTACATTTGCAAATACAAATTTTCATACTATAGTCAGTAATTTGATTTCGCATTGCAAAAAAAAAGAAAAAAAGAGGTGCATCATTTATCACATTAATATATTAATTTTCTTTTTTCGGTTTGTTGCTAGTATTCCAGATACAATTACTACCGTCACAATTAAACGTAAGGGACCTTATAAAGATTCACTCCTCATCTTCATTGAATATAAGTTTTTGCATCTTCAATTCAGTTTTTCGTCGAAACGAATGCAAAATAAACAGTTTTTGTTTTAAGTCCATGAATGTTACATATATATTACGCGGTCACCAATTATCTTAAATTATTATTTGAAATGACTTTCACTTACTGGGGTTTGGGAGGTGTTTTTGAGCTGCAGACATTAATTCGTCCACCAACTTTTTTTGGGTTAACAAGTTGTCCAGTAACGTTTTTAATTGTTGAAGGCTAAATTGTGAGCTGTTACATGCTCCCCAGAAAAGAATAAAACCATGAAACTGCAGAATTGCAGCCTTATTAAAATAGTTCATTGCATGTGCATAATATTTCTCTGCAGATTTTGGATGTTGAATCATATTTTTGTAAACTCCTTCCATCCACATTAAGAGTAATCCCTTTTCTGAAGGACATGTTACTGTCTTTCCTAGTAATGCTTTATGGATTACGTACATATCACTAACAACACCATTATTGATATCTAATATTCCAGTTCGCAACAAATCTATTGCATCGGTTCTGTTGTTGTCATCCTTAATTGCCATGATTGATTTGAGGAGCAAAAACTTATGGCAAATGTTAGTTTCAGCTAGGAATATTCTTGAATCCAATTGTTCCCATTTCATTTCTACTGCTAACATATGGAATGCTTTTTCCGTTTTTTTTCATTCCATTGTGTATTTCCTCCAAATTCTGTATAAATTGTTCGGGCAAACGAACCTTTTTTAATCCAAATGTGTTGTTAAACGCTCTATTTGTTAACCATCCTACCGTTTGACCTGTTATTGTTTTTCCTACAAACTTTGTTATTTCTTCCGCAGTCAGCGTACACAAAATCTCGGGTATGTAAAGGGCTAGCATGATCTACAATATAATAATAACGTAAATTGATGAACAGTAACTAATTATAAGAATATAGTTTTTAAAACTGAACTGAAATGTGTGTTACTTTAATTACACTTTTTTGTGTAGTAATTATATGATAATTGTTACCTGTCCCAATGCTGTTTCAACTTCAGATTTAAAGCACACAATGATTTTTTACCTTTTCCTTTGCATAGTTTATATACTACCTTAAAAAATAAATGTTGCTACGCTTTGATAAGTTAATTAAGATATTACTTGGCGGACGATTTTCACTCAAAGGAATGCAGTCATGAAGGCTATACATTGGCTTTAATATCAAAGTTTGTACTATCATATGTAAAAAACCTATATAAATGGTTCAGTCTTGAATATTACATCTTAGATATACAAGACCTATTCCTATTTGATGTGCGTTTAAATCTTCACAATTATGATGTTTAAAAAGTAGTTTGTCCGTTTTTATGTATTTTGAGGAGCTACTTATTTATACTGGAAAAAACATTCGTCGAATCATCTCATGAAATATGTATAAGATTCACATACTCATCAAAACAAAATTTTGGTTGTCTTTGCAGGTGGTAAATGTTAGTTAAAATAAACAATTTTTAATTTAAAAGTAAGGCAAAGTATCAAAACGTTATAATTTTCTTCTTGTAAGTGCACAAGTATGACGTCAAAATGAAATATGCAAATGCTACACTGAATTTGTATTTTTTTTTGTAATATCCTTAGCATGATAAGTGATTTGGTAAATTTACTAACAGTTTTATTGATTTTTTAATTTATTTTTTTTTAATTATCAGGGAAGTAATTAAATCAAGTAAGATATTGCTAGATATTATGAAAAAATCCATGATTACAAGCTTAAACTTGATATTACAAATTTAAAGTATTTTTCATAATACAAACAAACCAACGAATTTGCAATTATATTGTTTTTTTAATAATTAATACTAATTAAAACTATGAAACAGTGATTATGAATAGTAAACATATGAAGATTTTTTTGTGCACGATAAGGCAAATGATGGAAAACAAATAACAATAACATTTTTCGTGTTTTTTTTTATTTATTACCTAGGCCTTACAGTGTATGTTTAATAAAAAAATGTATAAAAAGTAAAAGTAAAAAACCTTATAATAAGATTATGTCCAAATTGGAAAAAAAATAAACCCGGGACAATTCTGCTTCAATTTGTACCAAATTGATAAAAAATCAAACCAAAATTGACTCCACGAAACTTTAAAAGATATACCGTAGTTTTGAATTGAATACTCTTAGTAGTGTAAAATTAAAGGTTATTAATAAATAAGGTCTGTCCTTTTCCAAAAGAAAAAAAACTTACATTATTTCTTCTGATTATTTTGAAACCCCTTATTGTATTTCTTCTTCTGATAATTACTAATCTGTAGTAGATAATTGATAAGAAGTAGTGGATTCGTGATCGATAATCAACGGGAGCCTTAGTCCCGAGTTGATTATCGTTTCCGAATTCACTACCTCTTATCAATTATCTAGCTTAGATATAGGAAGATGTGGTGTGAGTGCCAATGAGACAACTCTCCATCCAAATAACAATTTATAAAAGTAAACCATTATAGGTCAATGTACGGCATTCAACACGGAGCCTTAGCTCACACCGAACAAAAAGCAATAAAGGGCCCCAAAATTAAGTGTAAAATCATTCAAACGGAAAAACCAACGGTCTAATCTATATAAAAAACGAGAAACGATAAACACGTATTAATTGCATAAACAAACGACAACTACTGTACATATTTCTAGTAAAACGACTATCTGTTTCATAATCTGACAATGAATTAACGTAATTTCATGAAAATAATTTCGTATTTTGTCTTTTTTATTCTCTTATAGCTGGAAATGAATAGATCCACACGGTTCACATTTATATTTAACTTAATATAAGTTCAATTTAACTTAAATTGGTTGTTATCTACCCTATTTTTTACCAGATTTTATATTTCTAACTAACTATCTAATTCAATGTTTAATCATTAAAAATTATTGCTATTCAAAAAAGAAAAATCATCAATATACAGATTGAAATTTAAAAAAAACCAATTACCAACATTTAGAAACTTTTATATTTACATATATAGTATTTAGTAACCGAATGAGCATGTCAAAATCGTCTATATCGTCCATTTAATTGACCTTACCACACATTAAAAATGACTCTAATTGAAGTATAAATACCACAATAATACCACTTCGCACGATTTTAGTTGGTGATAAAATAAATTATGTTTGGTCTTAATTGAACAATTATAGATAAATTTTGTATAAACTGGTTCCCTTTCATTATATTTAGATTATTTCAACGTTATAAAATTTGGCATCCATCGTCAATAAAGTAGTAATATATGTTGTACGCATTCTGAAACCAAAGCAGAACTTATCTTCAATATATAAGTATGTCAATTTGGAAGTGTAACATGTAAGCTTTTCAAAGCCGTGATCGTCTACTCGTTGGCACCGAAAGAAATAAGTGTAATATTAACAGTGCCAAGTTCAAGCCTAGGACCCGGAATGATTTTTTTATTGTAATGTTTTTCTCTACAAGAATACCTTTTTTAATCTTAGAGGCATTTATATTTCATTTTTCATTAAAAATTGACGATTTTGTTTCTGTGTTACAGTCAAAGAAGTAGTTTTACAGTCGTGGCTTATCACACTTAAATCAATTTAAAGTCAGTTAAATGTAAATGTATATTTGGACCATTTATAATCAAACAAAGAAAAACTTAGTGATGATATGATATCATTAGAATACTTAAACCAAAAGTAAGCGTTTGCTATGATAAAAAAGAAAAGGCCTTGTACGTAAAAAGTGATGAGTGTAATGTATACATGGATGTTTTTATCCAATTAAGGAATTGTACTGACTACTACTAAGTGATGTTTACAATTCCTTGTTTATATAGTATTAATATATCTTATTAGAAAACGAAAAGACAGAAACACAGTTTATTGACATGTGTTGACAGATGTACGCTATATGAATGATATTTAAATGAGAATTTATATCAGCATTCGTTGTCTAGTGGTATCATGCATTGACTACATACTTCACTGACGAATATACGTGCGAGTTTGCCCCTTTCATTTGTCACTCGGTTTTGAGAGGATAACATATCGTACGTTAAAGTTAAAAGTTGTGATATAAGTTATCTGTAGTGATCATGGTGATCATGGATTCTTGAAAAATAATCCACTGTTAGAACAAAAGGCTGACGTCTGGGAAATGGCTTAATTTCTACCATGCAAGCTTTAAAACTTGGGTAATTGATATTATTTGAAATAAGTCGAATATTTGATTTTTTACGAGTGAAAAAGTAATTGATAGATTAATAAATCTTAAAATAATTGGTTTAATTTATGAACGTATTTATCTTATAAGACATGCTTATGTATACTTATGTATACTAGCGACACATACTGATAGAGTTTAATTATATTTTGAGAAAATTTCATTTTTTCAGTGATATAATTTATAACTTTAATAGTGTTGCACTAAATTCTATTTCATGAACACAGAAGTCGTAAAGAAACGTTTAAATTGTACTTCCAATTATAAAAGACGAATTAGCTACCTAACGCGATCTTCAGTGTGAAATTATTTGAAATATGTAATGCGGACATCAACGAGAGCAAATAAATTGGAGGATAATGAAACATTGTGTGTACATTAGTCGAATGTCTTCTTAGGATTTGAGTTTCTCATTTTACTACAAATGTTTAGACAAATGAAATTTAGCTTTATTCGACTGCTCAGACTATCAAATTTTTAAAAGTACGGATGCTCTCTCCAAAGTCATCTTTATCAAACATATTTAAATTCATATTTTTTCATTTTTTTAAATAAAAAATAAAATAATTCGACAACACTGACTGTTATTCCTTGTTTATTACTAAGTTGAAGCCATACAAATATTGCTAACCCTTCGATGTTTCAAGTATACATAAGAAATGCAAAAATAACACAATGTCTTTTATTCAGTCGACATTAATACACATGCGATAAAAGAGAATAACAAAAAGTCTTATAAATATTTTGTTCAAAAGGCAAATATTAAGACCTTCAATATATTCTTGTAATTTATAAGATTCATTTATAATTGAATCTAAAAAAAATTGTCACTTAGGCAAACAACAATGTGTATATCTATAACTGTGTTCACATAATGTGACTTACACTTATCAAAAGTACCAGGATTATAGTTTACATAAGACTCAATTGTTTAGAAGACAAGCCAAATTTAATTGGCTGTGTCACATTTATGCATAAATACTCGTTAACACATTCAATTCTAGTATGAACTGGTAAATAATCATTATTGGTCGCATTACCTTTTTATGACATTATTTTTTTGTTATCAAAAGTTGACTGGGGTTCTCTTCACAGTCATAGTTGCCATGGTAAAATAAAAGGTGATATATCAGAAATGTGGAAAGCGTTGTCCGGATTGTGAGAAAGTGTTGGTAACAACCTTTTTTGCCGTTGATAATGTTGGTATGACAACGCCCCAGGTAAAGAAGTTGTAAATATAGACTCCGACATATGGCCAGGTATTACACTCCGCATATTTGATTTAAGCGATCATACTCCCTGCGGAGTCACCGAGGTCCTTCTAACACCTGCTCTTGCTGAAGGTGTCCGATTTCTAATACCTCGTCTATTTATCTATTTTAAATGTATTCGTTTAGTTTGTGTACACATAAAATTCTTCAATCAATATATCTTAAAGCTATATCCGTTCAAACGACGTATGTCGTTCTTGTTGAATTGAGTGAGTTGGTCGTTTTTTACAAATTAATATTACTTTCATAGCAGAATCACTGGATGAGTTATTCACCAATTATATTATCACAAATAAATTTCATTCTCGTTATGACGACGACATGTCCATGATGGTTCCACGATGGATACAAGACCGAACAAACAATTGTAATTGTACTGTCATGTGTGTGTCACAAGTTGGTCATGTGACAGTCGTGGCATCATCGTACGAAATCACCGGCAGATTCCCGTTCCAACTCTTACACCAGTGTACTATACTGCCCAAACATCAGACGAAGTTCGTTCCGGGCATTTCGGTGGTTCCAATATTGTTCATGGGCTGAAATAACTCTAACAGAACCATATTTTCTTCTCTTTTTGTAGTCCGTAAAGGCGACTATTCAGCAGGGCCAAGCATAATCGTAGTCTTGTTTAAGTGGTAGACGGTATGAATTTCCAAACATTTTCCCGCCGAATTGTGCTCTTCTAAAAACAACGAAAATATGTTGCATGACGAACGTACCACTGTCCTACCACAGTCAATCAATGTTGTGCGATCATCGTGCGAAATTTGTTATTCGTGCTACTGGATCACGACTGTCTTGCGACAGTCGTGAGATTGTCGTACGACAGCCGTGCGACGATTGTTTGATTAAAAGTCATTATATTGATACCCACGACAATGTTAATCTCATGACAGTCGCACGACGATTGTAAGATACCTTCACGACAGTCAAAAGACAATGGCACAAAACAAAATCGTAGAGCAAAAAAGGTGCATGTCCAATTTTCGTACCACGACACACAACAACGCCACGATGCTCAAAATATCGTGCGACTGTCGTGTGCTTGTTTAACGACGACCATAGATGACCCGCGATTTGACAAAATTGCATGTCGTGACGCTGTATAGATGTGGCGTAGGTTCGTTGTGACCGGGGCTTTATGGTTGTGGCTTATTATCTATATATTTCATGAATAGACATTTATCGTATCACAATGCACAGAGTGTGATACGAAAAATTGCTAGGAAAATTTGCGTTAATTTGGTTTGCTTAGCCAGAATCAATGATATTACGACATCTCATAGGCTATGTGTTAGGTCATTGCTGACCTGCAAAGGTTACGACGATGTCAATACTACAGCTAGGAATCTCGTAATTTTTGATTCAACATAATGAGAGTATTGACCATAAAGAGCAATAAATTTGTGAGAATGGGATAAAGTTTGATATCGACTCTCGTTATTTATTTCAAGTAAAATAAACTCGCCGTGTTATATTGAAATTAAATAACTAGAGTTGATATCAAGCGATATCCGTCTTACTTGTTATGAAACCGATAAATAATTTCTCAATGTCAAAACTTTATCAAAAAAACAAAGGGAGGTTAGTCACCACAGTTTCTCGAAAACTTCTGAAAGCACTTTAAAAATATTGTCCGTAAAACTGTAAAATCAACCCTTTTTATCTTATTTGGCCCAAAAAAGGTCAAGTGAGATTTTACCATCACTTGGCGTTCGTCGCTGTCATCTTCGTTGTCCGTTAACTTTTACAAATAATACTTCTTTTGAATCTGTTTGACCAAGTTCATTTTAGATAAAGATAACTGTAAACAGCTAGAATGTTCGGTAAAGTAAGAATTACAAGCAAGTTACCATCACCAAAACAGAATTATGTCATGAATTCTATTCTTGTCTGCAATGTTTAAAAGTGTTCTTTGTTAATATGCACTGCAGCATATAAACCAAGGTGAGCGACACAGGCTCTTTAGAGCCTCTAGGTTTTTTTTTTAATTTAATAACTCGGAAACGTTAAATTTAAAATCATAAAATCCGAAAAAGGAGGATAACTCAATAGATATCAACAATTCTCCGAAAATTAATCTAAATTGGTTACAGCGTTTTTGAATTATTTTCCGACTTGCCGAAGATGGACGGACAACGGTATACCATAATATGTCTCGTATAAAAACGTTGGGTTTACCTCGAAAAAAATATTATTAACTGCAACAACAAAAAAACATGAAAAGCATGCAGTTAAAAGTCCTATGCACTATGTTCTGAAGACCTTTTTACAAAAGATCCAATAATTTCAAATTTAATACTGGAAAGTTATTTTAGAATGTTTTCCGAACAGAATATTAATTGAAAAAGGTTAATTTTGATCACCGTAGTAATATGGTTTTGTGATTGTTGGGAAGATATGATATTGTTCTTCACTTGATTACAGTTATAAACTTAAAAAAGAAAAAAAAAATCAAGTCAAGAATATCTTTTTTTATCACAATTTTCTTTGAAAAAATCCGGACCATTTTTTTTAAAAACCCGGATGATTTCACACTTGCTCTCAAAAAAAAGCCCGGACAACAATAAACACTCATTTTTATTGTTAGATACAAGGAAATTGTGCTTTTTTGTTGATCAAAACATTTATAGTAATCAAAATAAGTCTGATAGTCATGAAAACACTATTATAATTACGAATTAGCAGTTGATTGACCTTATCGTATATTTTTTCACTCGAAAAAGCCCGAACTACACTCGAAAAAAACGAATTAAAGCACTAAAAAAACACGATCATAGCCGGACACTTTACCGTGTTAAATACCAAAACGAAGTCAGAAATCCCCTTCACCACAATATCGAATCTGTCGTAATTTTGTACGTCAATAAGAACATTCATGAACATTTATACGTATGAACATGATAAAACACAGAACTGTATACATGTACAATTTCAAAGATAACTGTTGTCCAACACTGACCTACCAACTAATTCCTATCGCTAGAACTTAAGAGCTGCTCAATTATGTATATATCTCTTTTTGTTTTCTATAACTGACAGAAAGCAAACAGATAACAAATTTGATAAAATAATATGACCAAGCTTATCATGCTTATTGCTGTTTTAGAATTTGATCTTGCATCGGTAGTTTTAAAATATAACTAACGATCGAGCATTATATAAACCTAATAAATACAAACATATATATGTTCCGGACCATACGAGTATGGTCTGGGTAATTAACAGGTTTACTTTTGAAACCGTTCTAGTTGTCACGTCATTAATAAGACACTATACCAACGGTCATTTTATTAGAGATCTATTAAAAATTATTTATAACAAGATGAACAAAATTAAATAAACAGTTTCACACAGTAAATTTCATCACTAGTCAAAACTATAGTAAACACATTTTTTCCATTCCCGATGTGTTATTAAGAGTGAATGGCAAAATGTCGACCTGGGAAGATAACTTCCAAAAACATCTTAATGAAATGTTACACAAGAAATCAACTGTTTTATTATTAGTAAACTGACGTAAAAGTCGACAGGATAAAGAGTTTAATAATTTGCCTACTTTTGAAACTTAATATAATTAGCATTAGCAGTGCAATATTCAAAAATTTTATACTTGTATACGTGTTTTTGCTTTTAAAAAATGAATGACGTTACCGTCCAGGACACTTTTTTTTATCTTTAAAGTTGTCTGGTGATATGATGTACTTGTTACGATATTGGAGATCTAGAGCTTTTTTAAAAACACCGTTAACACGTCGGAATAACCCAGGACACAAGAAAAAGCTATTGTACCGTGTGGAAGTAAATGTCACCCTATCCTATGCAAGAATACAACTAGCAATGAAAACGAACTTTGGAACAATATGTAATATTATTTGAATTGTAAATAATACAGTTGCATGTAGCAATCATTGTTTTTTTTATAAAGTTTTTTAATGCATATCATTGAAAAACAAGAACCATCTTTAAAAAAGATATCCGACGTATTTAAATTTGAGTATATGTTTAAAACTATCATTTCGATAACCTTCAGAGGAACAAAGATACCATTTAAATAACGTTTTTTTTCTGTTTGTGTTCAATATTCTCGGTCCTCGTATCTTTCTATAAACATTCAGCAAAACCCCCCGGAAATCGCACATGCGTAGGTGCGTTCTAAAAGTCATGTACGTTCGTACAACAAAGTTTACATTTATTTAACAATTATGATTGTCCCGAATAACAGCTGTCACGGATGCAAAGAGCTATTGGAGAAACAATTATTTTAATAAAAATATAAATCTTTGTAAGATCTAGTTTAAATATTTATAGTTTTTAACTTGCTTTCCATCACGATATAATTAACGAGACGTTTTTTCAAACACAACCTGATTACCCACCATGACAGCATTTTGTCCAATTACAGAAAAGATTTTCGAGCATGCGTATTCTGTTGCCATAGTTAAGCGTCCTTAAGTTCAAAGGGCACAAACCGAAACTAATACCGACTACGTCGGAAAAATACCTATATGGTCCGGCCCGTTAATAACCAAACGAGTATATACTCATATGGTCCGACCATACGCGTACGGTCGGAACATATGAGTATACGCATATGGTCATGACCATACGCGAATGTCAAAATACTCATATGGTCCGGAACATATTATTACTTCTATTACTTTTTAAATTCATTTATATATATTTTAAATTATTATTATTCTTTTATTACTTTTTGAATATAATTAGCAAAATACAGTTTTGTTTGAAACGTTAACACAAAAGCTGCTGTTTAATGACTGATTAGCATTTAAAAATTATCATAGAATTATTTCACACTTTGCAAAAAACGCAGTATATTTAATGATAAATATTCCGTATTAACTTCACAAACAATACACGATGGTTTTGAAGAACAGATTCTAGGTACTTACCTTGTTTATCATATTTATAACGTATGGTACTATTCTTTTATTTGTCTTTATGAATATTGCTTTTACAGTATAGTCTGTTTTATTGATATTCATTTGACGTGCTCGGTGTTTGTACATCCCGTTATTGTGTTATTGTTTTATAATCGTATTCTTGTCTTTCATTTTCGTGTTTCTGTGATACATATGACGATGATCTATGCTTGTACATACCGTTATTGTGCTATTGTAAAACATTTTTGTATTCGTGTATTTCGTTTTTGTTAATGTTCTTATAAGTTTCTTTGATACATATCTGACGTTGCTCTTTACTTATACATCCCGTCATTGTATAATTTGACTATGGTAGAGTTATGTATTCTTGTTTTCAATTTTATCTTATATGTTTTATGTAATTTTGTGTATATTCCTTCAGAAAATGTACCAATACAAATTACAACTCCTGATACGCCAATTTAAAATACTTGAAAGCCAAGCAAAAATAACTTACGTCTGTAAAAATATAAGTTATTATACGTTAAAACCTGATCAATATGTTCATTTAAATTTACATTAGTTAATAGCATTCCTCATCAAATTTGATGACTTGATTGAAAATTTTGACCTATTGTGTTCGGCTATTGTGCAATTAAAAGTGACGAAAGACACCCATGCTACCATGTTTAGACGAAACGACTACGCACATCTGACCTGGCACCTTTGATAACTGTTTACACCACTGGGTCGATGGCACTGCTGGTGGACGTTTTGTCCCCGATGGTATCCCAATCCCACTAGTCAGCACTTCGGTGTTGACATGCATATCAATTATATGGTCAATTTTATAAATTTTTGGAGGGTCAGTGAAAAAACTAAGTGAATTAAGTTTGTTTATCCTACATTAAACTTTTGATGTCGTCCTTTAATCGATTGGCACGACAATAAGTATTGTGTGTTATTAAAATTTGCTGTAACAAATTTTACAACTTATTTTAAATTAAGGATTATGTTTCCTTCTTGCAAAGGTCTGATACCTTGCCTTGCTTTTGTTTTACCTTTTTGTACTTATTTTTTTTTAGCTCTTCAACTTTTTATAAGGTTTAGGGCATCAATGAAGAGACATTGTTTGTAGAAATGCGCTTCATGTGCATAAAAGTGTACCTTTTATGTTATTTGATAACATTATTGGGTTTATACTGAATAATTATAAGTTTGATGAATTTATCAAAAGCTTCTATCAAAGGAATCTTGAAATAAAGAATATCAATAATATAATTTTGATTACGATTGTTCTGATGTGCATCTTTATATCGGTAATAAGGGTTGGTTGAGGACAAACCTTCAAGACAAAAGGTGGACCGGTGGGGTCGGGGGCGTGAGTGGTTGATGACATCTTTCAAATAGCGAAACCTCCGTGTATATGTAATATCATTTAAGCAGCACATACGGAGTATGAATATTCATTTCGGAAACATTTTAGAATTGTTAGTGAAAAGGAAGCTAATCAAGAAATGATTCCAATTGGTAAAGCTGAGGTCATACTTTGACAGTGGTACGGATGCATATTTACTGTGTCCCTGATGATAACAGATATATTCCAATTGTCGTTACCGCACTTTCGTCATCTATTCTTTGATTATCACAACAGCGAATAAGACTTATCACCGAATTTGTACTAACCATATATAGTTATCACAGATACGAGGATTATAATTTAATACGACAGAGGCGCGTTTCGTCTATATAATACTCATAAGTGACGCTCAGATCAAAATAATTATAAAGCCAAACAAGAACAAAGATGGAGAGCATTAAAGGACCCAAAATTTCAAAAAATTGGGCCAAATACGGCTAAGGTAATTTATTCCTGGAATAATAAAATCTTAGTTTTTCAAAAAAATCAAAGATTTGTCAACAGGAAATTTATAAAAATGACCATATAATTGATATTCATGTCAACACCGAAGTCCTGACTTCTTGACTGGTGATACTCTCCAAACGTCAACCAGCAGGGACATCTATCCAGTGGTGTAAATAATCTTGGTTTTTCCAAAAATTCAATGTTTTGTCAACATCAAATTTATAAAAAGGACCATATAATTGATATTCATGTCAACACCAATGTGCTGACTCCTGGACTGTTGATACTCTCGAGGTCGAAACGTCAACAACCAGGGGCATCGATCCAGTGGTGTAAATAGTCAGAAATATCATTAAATACGGCAGAGTTGCGTTTCGTTTACATAAGACTCATCAGTGACGCTCAGATTAAAATAGTTATGAAACCAAACAAGTCCAAAGTTAAAGAGCATTGAGAATTCAAAATTCCAAAATGTTAAGCCAAATACGGCTTAGGTAATCTATTCCTGGAAAAAGAAATCCTTAGTTTTTTTTCCGAAATTCAAAGTTTTGTAACAGGAAATTTATAAAACTGACCAAATAATTGAAATTCATGTCAACACCGAAGTGCTGACTACTGGGCTGGTGATACCCTCCGGGATGAAACATCGACCAGCAGCGGCATCGGCCCACTGGTGTAAATAGTTATAAAAGGTACCAGTATTATTATTAAATACGACAGACGTGCGTTTCGTTAACATACGACTTATCAGTGACGCTCAGATCAAAATAGTTATGTAGCCAAACAAGTACAAAGTAGAAAAGCATCGAGGATCCAAAATTCCAAAAAGTTGTGCAATAGACGGCTAAGGTAATTTATTCCTGGAATAAGAAAAAAGTTTTTCATAAAGCAATATAATGGATGTTTCTATGAAACAGGACCTGTTAAGCCTTACGTTATAGAACCAATTATTCGGCCTAGTCAGAAAGAACATACAAGAAATAAGTAGATATTTCAAACAAAATAGTTTCTTCTAATAGCTGTAGAGTTGTCAATAAGTAAAATATCTTGATAACTTTGGTATCAAATGAAACAGAAGTTCGTGTTGCTTTACTACCAAACTTCCGAAAATCAGTGTGCTCTGATATACCACTTTATCTAAACTTAAGACAATAAAGCTATGAATGCTTGAAAGTGCAGAATTTAACAATAAAGAGGGCTATGAAATATTGGTAAAATTCCTATAAGAACACTTCAGATCATTCCAGTTTTGGATTTGATTTGTATTTCATACTCTTCAGTGTTATACGTTACAGTAGAGTTTTGCAAATTTGTCGAATATTGTTGTATAGAAGAGAGGCGCGAAAGACATCAAAGGAACATTCAAACTCACAGGTCAAACATAAACTAAAAACGTCATGGCTCAAACGAAAGAAAAAAACCCAAAACAAAACAAACAAACAACTGACACAAAACACAAAGTAGAAACCCAAAGACTGTGAAATACGAACTACAGCAAAAATGCAGCTGATCTCAGGTGCTCAGGAAGAGTAAGTATGTTTGTACAAATTCGGTAATAAGTCTAATTCGGTAGGTCATATTTGGGGAGAGTGGACGGAATTGTACTTACGACAATTGGAAAATAGCCGTTGTCATAAGCGAAAAGTATACTCGATAACAGGATAGCCAACACGTGGAAGTGCTCGTAAAATTGAAAGGATGACTTCAACTTCGCCACATGGAACTCTTGATTTATTATTTTTCTTCAAGCGTAAACAATATGTAGTCCCTCAAGAAATCACATATCTTATCTTGATAAATGTCAGTTTCATTATTTACTTTCTTAAATGTTTTACGCTCTCGGCGCCGCCAAATTATAATATAAATTTCTTGTATACTGAGTCTTTCGTTGCAGGCGAGACAACAAAATGATTCTTTTAAGTATTGTTGAATATGCTTGACTAGTATAAAATGCATGTTTCCAAAAGTTATTGCAAACCCATTAGCTGGTGTTTTAGTACTGTCATTTAAAATAAGCTTTGCAGTACAAATATTTGTCCGCGATAGACTGAAGTTGTTTATTTATTTAACGTTTCTTAGTTTAAACTGTGAGCATAGTTGAAAAGAAATATTTTCACTTCTTTTGAGTGAAATTAATATTGTCACTATGATTACTTCCTCTGAGTCAATACCACCGTTTTACCAATTATGAAAAACGGACAATGCAAAGCAATCAAATTAAAATCCGTATTACAGAAAAAAAATCTGTAAAGGGCATTAGTAACCAGCTTTTAGCAACTAGCTTTGGTATTTTTTTTGTAAAAACGTCGAACAAATTATTGGCTTGAGAGATGGATAAACTTGTCCTTTTCAGCTATTACCGGTTCTTATATGTGAATGGCATATAGATTAAGATACACACGGCATTCTGATATAAATTGTCCAGTCAAATGCATCGTTAATTGTTCATTTTAGACACTTTATAATGTGAATATTTTGTTTAAACGATTAAGTATGTTATAAATCAAATATGAGATGAACAAGAAGTTTTGAGCTTACGTCCTTTTTATCAACCTAACATTACTTGTCTACTCTGGATGTTCTGTTTGTGTCATAGTAAATTCTATGTTGTATCGACTGTCAGTAAATGCTAACGTGTTGGCAGAGTACTGTAAAAACCGTTTGTTACAAGTACAAATACATACTTTCATACTTTTGTCAGTGGTGTGAAGTGGCATTACAAAAAATTTTGTTGCTTTATCTGCAGTTTGTTCCCAATAAGGTAAGTCATCGACCACATCAATATATTGATTGTCATTTGCCAGATTTTTGCCAGGATTTTTTCGGATACAAAGACTACCGTCAACACTAAATGTAGCAGACTTCATAAAGATCCACTCTTCGTCTTCATTATTGGCACTCCTTTCTCGTAGTATAAGTTTATGTTTCTTCAATTCAAAAGGCTTGTTTACGTACATAGCAGTAGCCATATACAATTCTTCTAAGAAATCTTGACAGTTAGTGACACTACGCGGACATCCGTAAATAACATTATTATTCGAAGCTCGAAGAACAAATAACCGTTCTTTACAGGGATTTGTGAGGTGTATCAAAGCTGCGGGTATAAATTCGTCCACCAACTTCTGTTGGGATACCAAGTTATTCAGTATCGTAACAAGTTGATCCGTATAGAATGTTGAGGATTTACATGTTCCCCAGAGGAGGATAAAGCCATGGAGCTGCAGAGTTGAAACCTTATTGAAATAGTGCATTGCATGTTTATGATATGCCACTGCAGATTTTGGATGTTTAATCATATTGTTCTGAACTTTTTCAAACCACATTTGGAGTAGTCCCTTTTCTGCTGGACTTATAAATGTCTCTCCTAGCAATACCTTATGAATGACGTACATATCACGAAAAACACCATTATTGATATCTAATATTCCAGTTCGCAACAAATCTATTGCATCGGTTCTGTTTTTTTTCATCTTCAATTGTCAGGATTGATTTCAGGAGCAGAAACCGATGGCAAATGTTAGTTTCAGCTGAAAATATTCTTGAATCTAATTGTTCCCATTTCATTTCTTCTGCTAATTTTTTAAATGATTCTTCTGTATTTTTCATTCCATTGTGTATTTCTTCTAGGACCTTGATAATTTGAGTTGGCACACGAGCCGTTCATTCTCCAAATGCGTTGTTTAACTCTCTACTTGTTAGCCAACCTATCGATTGACTAGTTAATTTGTTTCCTATAAACTCTGTTATGTTTTTTGCGGTCAACTTACCGGTAAAGTTGAGTATAGCAGTTAAAGCAGTATCCATCGTTATCTAAAATATAAGGAAAAGACGAATTGATTATCAGTGAGAACACATAAATTGATGATCAATAACTGATCATGACAAAATCATTTTTTAAAACTTAACTGAGTTTAGTCTTTTTATGTAAAATAAATGATCAGACTTATATGGTTATTGTTACCTGTTCCAATGTACCACTTTAAATTTAAAAAACACAATGATTGTTTACCTGTACGTTGCATGGTTTATATACTACTTTGCAAAATAAACGTTGCTACGCTTTGATAAATTAACATACAAGTTCATGCAATAAATCGTAATTTCATGACAATTCTATTCATACGAGAACAAAGAACAATTGGCGGTGAAGAATACAAATTTCAATATAACATGGTGAATGTTTTTCACTCAAAGGAGTGTGGACACGAAGGTTTACAATTTGCTTTAAGTATTAAGTATCAAAGTTTGTAATGTCATATAAAAAAACCTATATATCTAATCTGACATATGCAAATCTACCCACACTAGACACTATGGATGTCTGATGTGCTTTGAAATAATATTGACAGCTTCAAAAGTATGGTATTTGAAAAGTCATCTGCTAGTTTTTATGCATTTGTTTCTTTTAGAACCATCGACAAAAAATCAAAATGATAAAAAAATATGTAAACGAATCATATACAAATTCTTCCAAAACAGTGTGGTGGCGCCGTTGCATGTTTTTTTATAAGTTCATAAAATTATGAAATGTGTTAGGATTGATAGTGAGACACAACTGTCGAACAGTCTAAAAAACAATGTTTAATCGTACCGCGGGTAAATTATTACGTTGTGATTTGGTAAACGGCGTCACGTACCAATACGACAACATCAAACAATGCAACAAAAACAAATACTAGTATGTCAGACAGCAACTAAATACAGGTAGTAAAATAAAAAGTTCTGTCACATATATAAAGTGAAGGGTAAACATGGTTTTCAGACCTCAATCTTTCCTCATGTTCCTGAAGCTATGAAAGTTACAGACAAATCTACAAAACGCAATTGGATAAATATATTAGAAGAGGGCAACAAGAAAATCGCTGTCCAAACAATAAGGTGCAGAAACTCAAAGTCATATTTTTTGTAATCTTTTATATTATTTTCTTTTTGTGAAACGTAAATATCCAAATGGAGAAAATGTGTTTTTATGATAGCTAGTTTCTGTTTATTTTCGACTCCAGGCCACTTGGAAAAATTAAGGTGACGAAGAGTGTATATACATCAACGATGGGGGCAAGAGGGTTCAAATAACAGCAAAACAACTAATTGATTTGGATGAAATACAGATAACAAGGAATTGAAAAGGGACAAAAACAGATAACAAGTAATTGAAAAGGGACAAAAACAGATAACAGTAAATGAAATTGTAAAATCAGTCCAGTCCAGGAGAAATCCAGTAGATCTTATTATATAAATGGTTTTATGGACCTAGTTAGGCCTTAACAAAGACATATGTATACAAATTTAGTTGTGATCCTCATCAGCTATCCTGGCCATATGTGTTTTCTTTTTGTTATACATGTATTAAAAAAATGAATAGATTTGAATTTAATATATACGCATGGAATCTAAGGAGCATTACCCCATACATACGATAAATTCAAACAATTCTTAATATCAAGAAGAAGGACAGCATGTGGCTGGGGATACATAATGAGGATAGGCCTCGGCCCAACACCTTTTATATATGTTGTGTACAAGGTATCACGTTGTACAAAACATGATTTGTACAATAAATGTACAAATTATTATTTGTATTTGTCTTTTTACGAATTGTAATTTCTACAAGAGTGGGACGAAAGATACCAGAGGAACAGTACACAGTGCATGTAGAAATTAAAATTTGTACAAACGACTTAAATTCCCTTCACTGGTAACCCGAAATAAGCTTAAACGAACAATAAGGTTTTAACAATTTTCAAAAAAGTTTACTGGAATATTGTATCAGACAAACAAAAGTTAAAAACTGGGTTCTATCTTATTCAATCCATTTTTAACTATTTTAATACCTGTCAAATAGATTCCCTTGCAGTCATTCAAGATATTTTAAAACCCGGTTAATCTCCGTAAAACCAATAAGCAACGCCCTTTAAAGCTATTTCAAACTGATTTATATTCCCTTCAAACTTTAAAGTGACGCCTACTTGTAAGGTAAACTCTCGTCTGTCAATTTCAAACTGTATTTATTTTCGTTAGAAAATTTATCTCCATCAAATATTCCCCATTAAACATGTTAAAAATACATATCAATGAATTAAGTATAACATTCACATATAAATAATATAATTTAAAGTGTCCACATGCAGTATAAGTATGTTATAAGTAACTTATAATTGAATACTTTCGGTGTTTTCCGAACGACTGAAAATTTCTCTCTCTTTGTGTCAGTTTAATGTTTAACTTTTCATTTCGGTTGCACAATCAACCTTCCTTACGTGACTTATGTTTCAAATGTTAGACTTTATTTTTATGCGATCTGAATATGCTTAATAATTGCCACTGGACATGCCACTAACATCGACACATTAAAAAAAAGCGCTTTACCAAAACAAAAAAGTCAGTTTCGAAGTTTTAAAACTATTTAAAAAAAAAAAATAACAAAACATGCCTTTTGATTTTTTTTTAGAGTCAAATTACAAAATACTGTGAATGAATGTCAATGAAATCTTCTTATGATGAAAATTCTAGCTGCACATTTTTATTGAAAATTAGAGCAAAGTTGAAGAGACAGCTACATACAAAAATAATGTTTTTTCTTTAGGGTTATTATTTTCATGGCTCAATTGTTGACATTTAGGTAGAATATGTATGAAATGAACTTTTGGTGAAAAGATTTTCACAAAATTTTCATTTTTCACGAGTCTATACTTCTTTTCTTGTCTGCGGCACTGCATGGATAATTGAAATTTCCATATTTGGGTCAAAAATTTGTTTAAAAAGTAGAATTTTTCTGAAATTATCCATCATGACAAGGATTTTTGTGATTAGGTGTGAAAAGTAATCAATATTCTTACCTAAAACACCAACTTGAGTTTTCATTTTGTTTTTTCTTGAATTGTATTTCAAATTTTATATGCATTGGTGGGTCAAGTACAGTCTAAAAACCATGGTATAGTAGGCATGTATAAAGACAAGTATAGTCAAAAAAGAGAAAATTATGTTTTTTTTTTGTGTCCAGATAGTTGTATTGTAGCAAATTCTTCAATAAGAAAAAGTTTTGGGTAGTTTTTCAATTTTGACTTACACAAGAAGCCCACGTGGGTAGATTTCAGTGAAAAAAGGGAGAGGGGGTAAACTATTCAATGTGGTTCAATTAAACCAGAGGAAAAAATAAAAATAATAGAGAAGAATACTCTTCTAGCTCCACAGTATCCAAATAATAGGAAAACATTCATAAAGATAGACTAGAATGAGATTTACAGATCATTTAGTAGACATGACTGATTTCAAATTTTGCTTGTTACATACGTGATATGAACATGAAATTTTTTTTCTTTGTAGCATTTTTTATTTTTACATTTTCAAAGATCAGCTGTTTTGCATGTAAACCTAAGGAGCAGTCAATTACAAGACTGCAACCTTTAGACATTTTCAAACATCGCAAAAGACAACGTGTTACTGTTTGACCAACCCTTCAACGCATTATTTACATTTGTAAGAATATTAACCAACATCAGATATGACTACATTTGAAGTTAAATTATGATTTTAATTTAAAATCTTCATTAAAAAATACTTTTTTTAAAATATCCCACGCTACTACTTACAATGTAAGTAACAATTTTACTTTAAAAGTTCAATATGTATTAAATAAAGTATTAATTCAAGTACTCAAAAGCGGGTGCGTCGGAAAAATTATGCTTGATTATTTGTCCTATCAAAACAAAAAATGTATGTGTCGTTTACAAGTGTTAAATTACACGCTACCTTTACAATTTGAAAAAAAGTACCTCAACTGATGTATTAACATATATATACGATATAGTTCTCCTTCACGTTTCATTGATGTCATCTGCACTGACCGTGTAACATATACATGCAATCTATACAATTCTTAATAATGCTATTTCAATTTCGATCTAAACGAAAACATATGATATAAATCTCTTTCACATATAATCGTCCGATCTAAGAACAAAATATGGCGTTTACAAAATACATGAAATCTTCACAATTTTACAGGATAGTATAAATGTAGAAACAATGTGAAATATTTATCTTTCATTTTGTTTACAACTCGCTATCACGTTTTACACAGAACACATGAATACCAAATATTAGTACCATTACAGTTTTTATATTGCAACTAGTTGTGTTTATTTCCTAAATATAGTAACACAGCTATATTTTTTTCAATGTCAATTTCATCATGGAACACTTTTTCCACAGTCAGGGGTTCATTAAGGGATGAAAATAAGTTTGAAATTTGTGTTACAATTCAAATAGCTATGATTTTATTTTTTAATAGGCAGTATAAAAAACCTCGCCCTTCCCCAGTTTCTCAGGTTCATACAAAAAGTTGATATTTTTCTCACATTGACCTAATATTGTATATATTTTTGCCTACAAGTAACTGATATTTTTAAAATTTGTTCCGCAATGTCTTTCAACTTCATACCTTAGTTGGTCTTTTTTACTTTTATTTTTCGACATCACTGGTGAGTCGTTTGTAGACGAAACGCTCCTGACATTCACTATTTTATGAGTCTGACTGTCCCACTGGTATCTTTCGTCCCTCTTTTATGACTTTTCATGATGTGCTTCTTTTTTAATGTTTTCAAGTAAAAAAAAAAAAGGCTGCAAGTAGAGTTTAAGATCTTGATACTATATTTATGATAGAATTTAATTTCACTAAAAGTCATGAATAATAAAAAAAAAAGGAATGATATTTTACACAAGAATGTACTATTTTTTCTTCATCAAGGCACTTATAGATGCAAAATGAACGCAATACGTTGATAATCACAGTAGGAAGTTGACAATATAAACAATGGAGGAATCGATGTCGGACTGGAACTTATACTCAGTTATTTGTCAGCATCAATTTCACGAAAAACATTAAAACATAGTTTAAAAGTTAAAATTGTTTTATTAAATGGTATAAACCATTGACAATTTGTAATTTGACTTTAAACTTGATGTGTATATTTTACATATAAAATCACACCTTAACTGTGCAATTATCTTCTAATCGAACCTAACAGTTCATTGGAATTCATTGATATGTACTATAATTTTCGTATCAATATGGTTGTAAATTAAAAAAAAATGTTGTAATACCTGTACATAAGTTAACATGATACCTAACAGAGAACCTGTGACATTTTTGTCTATATTTTAGTATGGAAGTGCTAGAAATGGGTATTGTTTAATGAAACACCAAAATACGAAAATCTACGACGAAAGATCAATATCCCGTTATCATATAAACTTTTAAATTCAAATTGCATTGAGCAGTCCTTGTCTCTCTACAATTTTGTACAAATAATGTTGAAACTACGTTGAAAACCTGGTACAGACTCTTTCTTGAAATATTGGAATTCAAATACAATTAAAATCGTTGTAACAGAAAAAAAATCTGCCATTTATTACAAAATATTGATAAGAAAAACAATAGGAAAAATAAAGTCTTTTTCCACTATAGCGTTCTTCTACCAAATACAACTAAAGTATTCGTTCTTCGTAATTCAATATAAAAAACCATATCAACTTTTCGTACGTTAAGAGCGTTGCAATAACGAATGTAGCAACAAATGTGTGCCAAAAGAAATATACACATCATTATGAAGACAGAAAAATGATGAAATGATTATACAGGCATTGGAATGCGTCATCGAGTTAATGGTTTGAAAAAATAATATACGCGTAAAATGTCGATGCAAAAAAAAAAAAAAACACTATTTAATTAATAAATTGTTATGACGCATTTACGAATGACAACTGAATGATTCTCTCTGTGACTGTCTGTCTACTAACACTAAAGAAACAAAACCTATGAAGATAATATGGCATACAATTTTTTTTTTATTAAATGATCCGATTAATGACAAATTTAAAATCACACACCACCGTTCTTGGCATACATACTAAAACATTTTTCATAAAGGGATTTATTTTGTTATCATTTCAATTTTTAATTACCACATATCAATACAATTTTAAATGTGTTAACATGTTTATACAAAGAAAGGTGTACAGTTGTCGTACAAAAACACAAGCAAAATTGTAGTCCTATCCGAAATATAGTGTTTGGTCATATATAGTCGTTTACTCAACCAACTGACAGGAATTTACTTGTATGTCAATATATGAATGAATAAATGAATGAGTGAATGAATGAATGAATAATAAAAAATTAGAAGAAATTAAAATAATAAAAAATCACATATACATCATAGCTATCTTTTGAATTAGGCTGGTAAAATATTAGTATGTAGATTATAGCTATTTTTATTATAATTCTTGTTATATATGCCAAACTATTTTCATAGCTTTGTTTCAAAATTGTGCTTGAAAGATGTGCAAAAGTGATGTTTTTGTCAACAAGCTCTTCAAATTCAGATAATATCATTGTTCTTCTATAACCAACCCAAAAAACAAAGTGACAAAGACATCTAATCCAATAATCAATCTGACCGAGAAAATCATGCCTATTGTCGTTTTTCTTATTTTTGACTGTTTTACGATGTTTTAGAAAAGTGTAAGAATTTTTATCATAAATGTTTTGTAAACAATTATTTTTTTTCTTCCTGTCCAAAGGCTTTTCCATAGTATATCTTCATGCATTACAGTGTTATTCAAATGCGTAATAAAACACAACCTTTTAAATGTTAACAAAGAAAATTTAACAATTGACCATGAGACTTGTTGTACACACTCTAGATATGTTCCTAACTTGGCATTTGATATTAAGAATAAAGTACTTGCCGAACTAATATAAACTTTAGAAGCATATGGCATAATGAGTAAAATACATCAATCTATAGAATTTGCTGCCTCTTGGTTGACATGGTTTCAGGCTTTTCTGGATATTTTGTTTAGAAAATAACCATTTATCTTCAACTACACGTTTTCGAAAAAGAAAAAGTTTTGACGAACTCGTTATTTTTCTAACTGATCTAGATATCAACAATAAAATAACTATATCTAGAGGAAAAAGAATATTAAGAAAGGTTGG
This sequence comes from Mytilus edulis, assembly GCF_963676685.1. Lineage (NCBI taxonomy): Eukaryota > Metazoa > Mollusca > Bivalvia > Mytilida > Mytilidae > Mytilus > Mytilus edulis. The sequence goes on from NC_092354.1 coordinate 18,815,060, forward strand.
TTCTTGGAAGCGTTCATTTTTTTAGATAGCCAGATATTTTTATTTTTTGCTGACATACAATTATAATTGGTTATATTATAAAAGATGAAAACAATCGCGATAACTAGGATGAATTTGACTGTAGTCTACATGTTTTTTTTTCTAAAATGTTACCAAACGCTTTCCACATGTGCCATGAACCTGTCTTTAGAAAAATGCATTCACCTTAAGGGCATACGATACAGTTACAGGGGAGGTTATAACGTTGCTAACGTAAAATGTTATTTTCGCGACGTCAAACTGTGACATATCGGGAAAAATGCATTTTTCGACTGATTTTTATCATTCAAACTGATTTAATTTGAAAACGAGTGCATGGACCCCTATTTTTTAAAACGAGATTTTGTTTCATTCTCCAGTGAGATTATTTGGACCAATTTTTATAAAACTGTAAATAGTGCATTATTTTAATTTTGATAAATATACAGCAAAAAAATGACGTTTTTTTCTCAATTCATGACCATTTGATAAATATGAGTTATTTCGGAATAAAAAATGCATAATTTTTTTGGATACTTGTAAAATACAGAAATTACAAATTATTAAAAAAAAACCAATTTGTGTCTATCTTTTAAAACAAAAAAGTTCTCTTTCTTTCGTAAGGTAAAAATACGGCCACAAATCCGAATTTTGAGCAAATATACAAAATTTCGACCTCATTTAACTCAAAAAGTAGCACATGGAGGTATATTTTTATTATATATTTGATTTAATCAGGGGAAAATAGCATATATGGTAATTTTCATCAAACTGTAAATACAGGATCAAAACTGTATCGTATGCCCTTAACAACGAAAAATTTCAAAGATTAAGTTATAAAAAAGTTTGACAATTATAATGAAAAGTAAAAATAATAAATAAAAAACCCACTAAATTTTGCTTTTTAAAGAGGGATTAATTTAATTTGTCAATAATGTTTTAGTCATGTTTGGACCTTACAATTTACTTAGAATGTAAAAACTTTCCGAGACGCACACATACATAAATGTATCAGAATATACCTTTAAGTTAGTACTTAGCGAGTGCAACATGTATAAGCTACCCCAACCCCCCATCCGGAGCACCAGCGATCACCCTAATTTATTTTTAGTGGGTTCGTGTGGCATTTTTGTTTTTGTGTTGTTTTTCTGAACGTTTGAATGTCTGTTGGTCTTTTCCTTTTTTAGCTAGGGTGTATTCAGTGTATTTTCGACTGAGGAACTTGAACATGTTAAATGTAGCTTTAGTATCTTTCGACTCTCTTATATCAACAACAATACATTACTGAGTACTTTGAAAACAGGTAGAAAGCTGGTTATCTCACATGGGCAATATATGATTCGATCTATTATATCTTATTGGCTTTCTTTCAGCTATTTAAAGTTGTAATAAACAAAAGATGTTGAAGCGTCTTCCATGAATGAACATTTTCTTACGCCTTTACACGAATCATATAAGCTGTTCAATTCTTATGACACCAAGTTAGTATAATTTGACATAAAGTAAATGGGTTTTGTTGAGAATAAGATGCTTGAACTGATTTCTACTAAGTTAAACGTCATTGTAAATCACTAGCATTGCAAATATTTGTAAATTTTTACCGATCTTGATTGCATGTCGTATACCTAGTAATAGCAGTATGTTCAATTTCAATATTAAAAAAGAATAGTGCATTATTCAACCTCGTTCACGATATGCATGAAGTGTATGTAATAAACCTAAAAGCCTTATTGCATATATATTGAATTATTCAAAGAATGAAGACTATGTTGAACGCATCTATCAAATACAATTTGACATTAAGCGTACAGTATAGCCACAAAACTAAACAGAAACCCGTTTTATTTTGTACGGTCTTAAACAGACAATTAGACAAACAGAGACATTGTAAGACACATAAAATTGACTTTAAACTATTCAAAGTTGTTTGATTGTTATATGATAATTCAGATAAAAAAACCTTATCTATTATGCATGTCATATATGATACGAAGGTACAAATGAATTTGGTTCTTTTCATGCCAACTTGGCACTGAAATGGCATGGTCTGTTTTCCTTGGCATGCTTTGTCAAATTTCACCTATACTTAACAGTGAATATATGTTCGCGTATACTATACAAATGACAAGCTCTGGTATGATTGACAATAAAACAACTATCCTATAGCTATACAAAAATAACAATTTACACTGAAAATACAAACAGCAACAAACGACTTTCACTGAATGTCATTCTGCTGGTGAGGGTAACCAGGTTTTCAAGCGCCCAATGTTACCTGTTACCTGGAAAAGAGGTTTTACGAAATTATATGCGAATAAACTGAGATCTGAGAGTTCTCGCAAAGATTTACAATTAGTTAAAACCCAATAGCAACTGATGAAAAGTCGTGAATCTTAGAGAAAATCCAACATCAAATGGATTATTAATAAATACGTTATCAACAATTGCTTTTATTACAGCGGTTCCATAATAGGCATATTCTAGCCTTTTTTTAAATTATGAAGTAGTCAAGTCAGGAAATACAAAATGTATATGTTTACAGTCGTTTGAAAGTTGTCCACACATGTTCACTAGTAATGTTCAGTGGAGATTAAAACACTCGAATCATGTAAAAGAAACTAGACAATTATAAAGTTTTCTTGAGGTTTAAGTTAAGTCATAGTATATTAAAGCATTTTGTTTTAGACATGTTTAACACCTTTGGTGATTGTTAATCAATTGAAAATTCTATTCTATAGTAGTTAGGGACTCATATAACAATTACAATGTTTACTTGAATTTGCTTCAATCGAGACTATTTGTAATGATACACATATCAATATTGTTTGAAACAAATATTTTATTAGAACAATTGTTGAATGTTGTCATTACTGAAAGACACACAATTTTTGTGAAAATCAACTTTTCAATCTATAATGTCCCACAAATCATTATTAAATAACGAATGATTTTTTTCAAGAATCGTCGTTTTTTTATAGCTTCAAATTTTCAGTTGAGTATTTACAGAAATTAAAAGCAACAAGTTAAGAAACTTCAAGTATGAAACGTTGGCTCAAACACATAATTTAAAACCTCTAATACAATAAAATTCGCAGTATCGTTTGAATTTCATAACTTCCAAGACATATTTCTTAAATGAATACTAATAACCTTTCAATTAGGGATTTACTGAACAAATCTAATTAGTTAAATAAAAGTAAGGTTCTCTGACTTTACCCTGGTATATTTATACTAACTTTAATTAAGTGGGACGTTAGGAAACATTTAACCATACGTACATGTGCAAGAGATTTAAAAAAAAAATATTTGCTTTATGAACAAAGTTTTTGCCCATATTGCACTAGACTTGATGAAATTAACGCATATCCTTATCCATTCAAAAATCACCGCATCAAACCTAATGACAACAGGGTACAACTTGGTAATATATTCAAAACAGCCGATTGCTAGTGAAAAAGTATTCTGTACTTTTAATTTACCCCTATTTTGCATTTATCGTTAGTCGGTTTTCTTTCATTTTAACAAACTGACTGATTTCAAATATTTCACATTACAAAGAATATGCATCAACATCATAAATAATTGCATGAACATTTTAGTGTTGAAGGCGATTTCACATCTTTATAAAACAAATACTTATTGACTTTTCTTTTTAAAACGCCATGCTACCTGCTGAAGTGATAGACTTAAAGTTCAGTATATTGAAATGCGTAATAATTCTATTATTCAAAAGCATTCTGTAAGTAGAGAGAATTATGTTTAATCATTTTTCCAATCTGGAGAAAAATGTCGTTTACAAGTATCCAATTACATGCATCCTTTACAATTTGATTGAATATCACAATGCACTTCAAGCGATTCATCTACATATATACATATCTTTGTCAGTGTAACAATTTGCACATTTTGTTTGACACATACATGCAATCTTAACAATTCTAAAGAATGCTATTTCAACCTCGATCTAAACAAGAAAATATGATATTGATATCTTTCAGTTGTCATCTTGAAATCTTCTGATCTTTGAAATATCACCTAGCATGTACAAAAAATCCATGCAATCGTCACGATTCTTTATGATACATCTTTTAAAGATAAAATCTAAAATAATATAAGGTATCTCTGTTTTACTTTGAATTATACTTAAAACATACCCCAAATACCTCTGTTACCATTTGCCAAAAAAACACATGTATTTCAGATATAAGTACGTTTGCCTTAAATAAGTTTTAAAATGTTGGCCCTCATTACTCTTCGGATTTAGCACTTTTTTAGATTTCTATTCGGTCGTCACTAAAGTATCTTTTCAAGACAAAACGCGCGTTTGGGATATTAATTGTTTTGCATTGCATGATGAGTTTAATTATTCACTTTGAATGTACTGTGCTTTCTTCATCAGGGTATCGAAGAGGGGACTAAAGGTACCATACGGACATTACAACTCGTAGATTGAAAATAAGCTAAAAACCCAATGGCTGAAAAAAGAAATTGACAAACAGACAAATAAAAGTACACACGACACGACATGTCATACGAAAGATCAAGCTACACGAATCCCACCAAAAACTGATCTCTAGAAACATTTTTTTATAGTCCAAAATTATGATTATTTAAAAAGTCAAAAATCGATTTAACTATATACGTCCTTGATCGTTTGAACTTAAAAAAATCAAAAACAATTGGAAATAATACCGAATTCTACTTGAAATAATTAGTTTTCTGTAAGGTTCGTGTGGTGAATTTCCCAGTCTGTTCTCTATCTTCTTTTTGGAAAAGATTGATAAAAAATTACTAGTTACTTTACCTCACTTACAAAAGTGTATTTTACCTTAAATTACTGTAAACAGAAGGAACTAATGTAGGCATCAATATAAAAAATCAAATAAAAAAAATACCGAACGGCAAGGAAAATTCAAAACTGGAAGCCTCTTATCAATTGGCAAAATTAAAAGATCACAATCACATTAAATGATTATAAAAACTCTTGTCTCTCTTCAATTTTGTACAAATCAAGGTGTACTCTTCGGACGTATTAGTGAAAAATTTAAGTCAAGGTTATTTATTTGTAAAGTTATGAAATAGTATTTGTCGAGCATAAATGCGACAAAAAAGACATGTTTTGTTGATGAGAGTTGGTAGCTTCTCAGATATCCTTGATAAGAACTGCTCGAAAACAGTCGATCATGTATCTATAATCTATTCCTGAATGGTCCGGATAAAACACAAAATTTAATAGACAAATTTGGCCAACTAGCATGTAAAAGATGCAATATTTGAGTTGCCAAATCTTTTAAACCGATAGTGCAAATCTCTTAAATTTTTTATAAGATGCTTAATTTGGCCTAGTTTATCAATGAGAGAGAGAAAAAAAAAATAAACGACAGGCTTTTTTGGGGGGTATATTGTTGTGTACCCCCTTAAACGTTAACAAATATATGCATGTCAATATATGCAGGCTTACATTTTGTGAAAATCTGTTTACTCTTATTTGATGAATGTCATATCAAAAGATCGCGGGAGCAAATCTATATTCCTTTTTAAGTTTAGATCAACATTACTTTCTTTAGCATTTGTAAAGAGTATATTGGTCGTAATTTGCGTACATTGCAAGGGGTGCAAAGGGGAGGTGTTGGTATAATTATATCGCTACGAAATATAAAGGAAAAATTCAATGCAAGTCCGTTAAAATGAAGAATAATATTATTACTTCAAACATCATACTGTTAACTAACGTCATTCCTTTGAAATGCTTTAATTAAAAGCTATGATACGACAAATTCCTTCAATTCAAGTTTATCAAATGAAATAAATCAGTTAAAAAATTTGAATGTTAACAAATCGCAATGCTTTGAATAACCTTAATTATATGTTAAAAGAGTGTTCTATTGATTTTCAATACTAACTCATTTTAAAGTGCTTAAATGATTTTTGTTCGCGGAAGGAATTCCGTATTTCCTTTTAAAGTTTGAATACAGTATATTGTATATAATGTCCATACATGTATAACACATTTAATGCAACTTTGATAGCTTGTTTTATATCTGCACGAACTAAATTTCAATATAAATTTGCACTTAAACGGATGAACATGACTTGGCAGTATCATCATATACTATTGTTTTACTTGTATTTATTCAGGTACTACATTTTAGAAGATCAAATATTTGTACCCAATTTAGTGCCAAAATACACAAAAAACTAAGTAGAAATTTTAAGAGAACATCATACCTTAATTATTTTTATTCAAATACTTGAATATTCTGTCACGTTTCCCCTTTTTTTTTGTTCCAGTAGAAATTTACGAACTTGGAATTTAAAAAGTATATTTCAATTCACTACAAAGATCTTTATAAAAAAATCAATTCCATACTATTATTATTGTATTTTGTGATGATTATATGTTTTAATGATAATAAGCGGTCATATATTGAACTAGAACATTTTTATCCAAAATCGGAAAAAAGGGGCAGTTTAAGACTTAAGGGGGTTCAAACCCCTAAGAAAAAATAACTGTTACTCGTAGTCTGATTTATTGATAGGTTTAAACTTCACATGCAGTATGCAAGCTTTTAAAAGATCATGATCCGAATGTTAGCATTGTTGCCAAGAACAGCTGCACACCTATTGTTATTCATGCAATCTTTTAACTCATTATAGTTACACATTTTCAAATGAATCTTCAAAGATACATAATAGGAAAATTATCGCATATTCAGCTTTAAGATGCCCGACTTGACAAATGTAACACAATTCAAACGGGAAAACTAACGGCCTAATTTATATACAAAATATAAACGAAATACAAATATGCAACACATCAACAAACGTCAACCACAGAATTAAAGGCTCCTGACTTGGGACAGGCAAATACATACAGAGTGTGGTAAGGTTAAACATGTTAGCGGGATCCCAACCCTTCCCTCACCTTGATAGAAGTGTAACAGTACAATATAAGAGCAAACTATAAGGAAAGGTTTAACTCCTCAGATGGATACAAATAGGAATATATCTTACAAAAACAGAGAGGACGTGGCCTGGTACTTGTTTATCCAAACAACAAAAAGACACTAAGTACTGATCGGAGAATTCTCGCAGTTACTGACAACCACTAACTACTAAAATCATGCATGTAAGACTTTAGATTCTATTTTTATAGCATTTTCAAGACTGAGTTGCTTTGAACTAAAAACCATTTGTATCTAATTCCACGTAATCATTTAAAGTGCCATTAAGTACACTTTTAATAATCATAAAAAACTGTAAGATAAAAGTATTTTATATCATTGACGTTTGATTAAAACTAAAATTGAACTGAAAATCATTTATTTTATTTTTGTGAACTTGAATTAAAATCATTATTGTATTACATTTGTCAAATTGAAGTAGTGACGCGTGTTGGGTTATATATTAAGACTCGTTTACTTGATTCCAATGCAGTTGTATTGAAAACATGCCATAGTTGATGTCTTAATTACATAATTATACTGCCAGCTGATATCCCCTGTCGTGTATTAAATAACATGCAATATAGTCTTTTCAAATGTTAGAGAATTTTATTTCAATTCAAGCAAAAAAAAAAAAAAAAGAAAATATGAAATTGCTCCCGCTAACATTTAATATGATCGTTTTTCGTCTAACCCTTTATAAACTAATTCCACGTATATCAATTGAGAATGCATACATCACGTCATACAATTTAAATGTCTTATCCAGGGGATCGTCTTACAAAAATACAGCTGTTTTTACAATTGGATTTTTTTAGACTAATAAACATATATATATAAATGTCTAAGAATATAACTTAAACACACTAATTAATACATTAAAAAGTTCTATTAGATGTTAAATAGAAATACGCAATATTTCGCTAAACAAATTAGTTTCATCAGGCGTGTGCATCTCTCAAGGTGAAATCGGATGCATGACAAAAAATATTTTTGTAGCTAAATCTATACAAGAATTGAGGAAAAGTGTAACATATTGATTGATGTTGCATAAAACATGTTTGTAGCTACAACTACATGAACTTGGAATAAAAGTTTAACACATTTATAGATGTTCGATTAATTGTATGAATTTCTATAAATTAATTTGTATGATTTCAAGATAATTATGGTTTTGATTTGTTTTTAAATCTTTTTTCGTCTCTCTCATTGAGTCCATCAGGTTCAAGAGTTCGTAACTGGTGCATCCAAAATCTCTCTCTTTTTTGTCTTCCTTGTGTATACCCATTTTGATTTTTCTCAATGATTTGAAATGTGACGTTTTCAAAATCGTGTCTTGCCATTAAACGGTGTCTTGTAATTGGGCAGTTCCTTTCTTTTGTATAAAATGACCGATGGTTATTTAGTCGGATGTTAAATGGTGTTTCTGTTTCACCAACATATTGTATTTGCAAGTTCCACACGTTAGAACATAAATGCAATTTTGCGTTTTGCAATTTGATGTTATGAATATGTTGTATTTTTTCTTTGTGACTGTGCTGACGAATTGGGTTTCGATAGTGGCGACTCATTTTGATTTTTCTCAATGATTTGAAATGTGACGTTTTCAAAATCGTGTCTTGCCATTAAACGGTGTCTTGTAATTGGGCAGTTCCTTTCTTTTGTATAAAATGACCGATGGTTATTTAGTCGGATGTTAAATGGTGTTTCTGTTTCACCAACATATTGTATTTGCAAATTCCACACGTTAGAACATAAATGCAATTTTGCGTTTTGCAATTTGATGTTATGAATATGTTGTATTTTTTCTTTGTGACTGTGCTGACGAATTGGGTTTCGATAGTGGCGACTCTGCAGCACTCACAATTGCCCCTTCCGCATGGTGTATAACCTCCGATTGTTGATATCTTCTGTTTAGATACTTTGGATGTTACTAGAATATCTTTGAGGTTTTTGGGTCTGCGGTAAGCCATAACGGGAGGTGATGGAAAAATCTCTTTTAAGGGAGGATCATTTTCAATAAGACGCGAGTGTTTGTGGACAATTGATGAAAGATTTGTCAGGTCAGGATGAAAGCTAACAACAAACGGGATTTTATTTGTCTGGGCCGTCTTTTCTTTGTAGTTCAAGTAGGTATGTTCGGTCTTTTTCTTTTGCTTTACCGAAAGCTTCTGAAATATTTTTGCTCTTATAACCTCTTGACTTAAGTTGCTGTCTGAGTTGCCCCAAACGATGGTTTAATTTTGATTCCGATGAACAAATCTGTTTTAACCTGATGGCTTGGCTGTACGGAATGCTCCGGGAGCAGTGTTTCGGGTGGCATCTCTTCGGAGAGAGAAATTGGTGTTTATCAGTTTTTTTGGTGTGAAGGTCGGTTGTCATGACTCCGTTTTCTAAAGTTATGGTGGTGTCGAGAAACGCAATTTTCTCATTTGAAACTTCAGATGTGAACTTTATCGATTGATGAAAGTTGTTACAGAAATCGAGAAATTCTTGCAGACGTTCTGCAGTTTCGTTCCATTTGATGTCGATGTCATCAATATAACGGAGCCAAGACAAGGGTTTGTAAGGTACATTCGAAAGGATGCGTTCTTCGAGACTCCCCATGAAAACGTCACATTTCAAATCATTGAGAAAAATCTAAATTTTGTTCCAACAATATCTTAACATACTTTAGGTACCAGTCTTGTATTACAACTCCAGTTTCCGGTGCATGTCAAAACATGGAGGGAAACAAAATAGTGCAATTTTTCTGAATTTTTTTCTGAACTCAATTTTTTCTGTTTGATTATAGGTTTATGCTGAATTGAAACATATATATAGACTTTAAAAAAAATCTTGCATCTTTTGGGGATATCAATCCAGGAAAGTGGAAGGATATCATATTTACTGGAAGTGGTGCGGCCTAGTAAAAATAGCAAACAGAAAGTAGAAAAAAAATTTACTTCAGGATTACGTAACTTTTTATTCTTCGTGGCTTGACCCCCTTTTTTCGATTAAATCACAATTTCACATTAGTACATACATGATATGAACATGAAATTTTTTTCTATGTAGCATTTTCTATTTTTTTATTTTCAAAGATCAGCTGTTTTGCATGTAAGCCTATGGAGCAGTCAATTACAAGACTGTAACCTGCATAGGGTAATTTTTTCATATGTTCACTGCATGGAAGTAGCTCATGTGGACTTTTGTGTGCCCAAAATTATAAAACATCATGATTTAAGAACTTTTTAAGAGAACAAAATCATGGGGTATCAAGTTACACTGAAAAACTTAAATTATGTAATAATTATGCATTTTTATACTAGACACCATTCAAACGTATTAAAAGATATAAAGCACAACAGTTTGAGGCAAATTGAGATTTTGATGGTAAATATCCCACGCTACTACTTACAATGTAAGTGACAATTTTACTTTAAAAGTTCAATTTGTATTAAATAAAGTACTAAATTCAAGTACTCAAAAGTGGGTGCGTCGGAAAAATTATGTTTGATTATTTGTCCTATCAAAACAAAAAATGTATGTGTCGTTTACAAGTGTTAAATTACACGCTTCCTTTACAATTTGAAAAAAAGTACCTCAACTGATGTATTAACATATATATACGATATAGTTCTCCTTCACTTTTCATTGATGTCATCTGCACTGACCGTGTAACATATACATGCAATCTATACAATTCTTAATAATGCTATTTCAATTTCGATCTTAACGAAAACATATGATATAAATCTCTTTCACATATAATCGTCCGATCTAAGAACAAAATCTGGCGTTTACAAAATACATGAAATCTTCACAATTTTACAGGATAGTGTAAATGTAGAAACAATGTGAAATATTTATCTTTCATTTTGTTTACAACTCGCTATCACGTTTTACACAGAACACATGAAAACCAGATATTAGTACCATTACAGTTTTTATATTGCAACTAGTTGTGTTTATTTCCTAAATATAGTAACACAGCTATATTTTGTTCAATGTCAATTTCATCATGGAACACTTTTTCCACAGTCAGGGGTTCATTAAGGGATGAAATTTGTGTTACAATTCAAATAGCTATGATTTTATTTTTTAATAGGCAGTATAAAAACCTCGCCCTTCCCCAGTTTCTCAGGTTCATACAAAAAGTTGATATTTTTCTCATATTGACCTAATATTGTATATAGTTTTGCCTACTAGTAACTGATATTTTTAAAATTTGTTCCGCAATGTCTTTCAACTTCATACCTTAGTTTGTCTTTTTTACTTTTATTTTTCGACATCACTGGTGAGTCGTTTGTAGACGAAACGCTCCTGACATTTACTTTTTTATGAGTCTGACTGTCCCACTGGTATCTTTCGTCCCTCTTTTATGACTTTTCATGATGTGCTTCTTTTTTAATGTTTTCAAGTAAAAAAAAAAAGGCTGCAAGCAGAGTTTGAGATCTTGATACTATATTTATGATAGAATTTAATTTCACTAAAAGTCATGAATAATAATAAAAAAAAAAGGAATGGTATTTTACACAAGAATGTACTATTCTTTCTTCATCAAGGCACTTATATATGCAAAATGAACGCAATACGTTGATTATCACAGTAGGAAGTTGACAATATAAACAATGGAGGAATCGATGTCGGACTGGAACTTATACTCAGTTATTTGTCAGCATCAATTTCACGAAAAACATTAAAACATAGTTTAAAAGTTGAAATTGTTTTATTAAATGGTATAAACCATTGACAATTTGTAATTTGACTTTAAACTTGATGTGTATATTTTACATATAAAATCACACCTTAACTGTGCAATTATCGTCTAATCGAACCTAACAGTTCATTGGAATTCATTGATATGTACTATAATGTTCGTATCAATATGGTTGTAAATTAAAAAAAAATGTTGTAATACCTGTACATAAGTAAACATGATACCTAACAGAGAACCTGTGACATTTTTGTCTATATTTTAGTATGGAAGTGCTAGAAATGGGTATTGTTTAATGAAACACCAAAATACGAAAATCTACGCCGAAAGATCAATATTAAAATCTTTGTAACAGAAAAAAAATCTGCCATTTATTACAAAATATTGATAAGAAAAACAATAGGAAAAATAAAGTCTTTTTCCACTATAGCGTTCTTCTACCAAATACAACTAAAGTATTCGTTCTTCGTAATTCAATATGAAAAACCATATCAACTTTTAGTACGTTAAGTGCGTTGCAATAACGAATGTAGCAAAAAATGTGTGCCAAAAGCAATATACACATCATTATGAAGACAGAAAAATGATGAAATGATTATACAGGCATTGGAATGCGTCATCGAGTTAATGGTTTGAAAAAATAATATACGTGTAAAATGTCGATGCAAAGAAAAAAACCCACTATTTAATTAATAAATTGTTATGACGCATTTACGAATGACAACTGAATGATTCTCTCTGTGATTGTCTGTCTACTAACACTAGAGAAACAAAACCTATGAAGATAATATGGCATACAATTTTTTTTTATTAAATGATCCGATTAATGACAAATTTAAAATCACACACCACCGTTCTTGGCATACATACTAAAACATTTTTCATAAAGGGATTTATTTTGTTATCATTTCAATTTTTAATTACCACATATCAATACAATTTTAAATGTGTTAACATGTTTATACAAAGAAAGGTGTACAGTTGTCGTACAAAAACACAAGCAAAATTGTAGTCCTATCCGAAATATAGTGTTTGGTCATATATAGTCGTTTACTCAACCAACTGACAGGAATTTACTTGTATGTCAATATATGAATAAATAAATGAATGAGTGAATGAATGAATGAATAATCAAAAATTAGAAGAAAACAAAATAATAAAAAATCACATATACATCATAGCTATCTTTTGAATGAGGCTGGTAAAATATTAGTATGTAGATTATAGCTATTTTTATTATAATTCTTGTTATATATGCCAAACTATTTTCATAGCTTTTTTTTCAAAATTGTGCTTGAAAGATGTGCAAAAGTGATGTTTTCAGATAATATCATTGTTCTTCTATAACCAACCCAAACCCAAAGTGACAAAGACATCTAATCCAATAATCAATCTGACCGAGAAAATCATGTCTATCATGTCTATTGTCGTTTTTCTTATTTTTGACTGTTTTACGATGTTTTAGAAAAGTGTAAGAATTGTTATCATAAATGTTTTGTAAACAATTATTTTTTTTCTTCCTGTCCAAAGGCTTTTCCATAGAATATCTTCATGCATTACAGTGTTATTCAAATGCGTAATAAAATACAACCTTTTAAATGTTAACAAAGAAAATTTAACAATTGACCATGACACTTGTTGTACACACTCTAGATATGTTCCTAACTTGGCATTTGATATTAAGAATACAGTACTTGCCGAACTAATATACACTTTAGAAGCATATGGCATAATGAGTAAAATACATCAATCTATAGAATTTACTGCCTCTTGGTTGACATGGTTTCAGGCTTTTCTGGATATTTTGTTTAGAAAATAACCATTTATCTTCAACTACACGTTTTCGAAAAAGAAAAAGTTTTGACGAACTCGTTATTTTTCTAACTGATCTAGATATCAACAATAAAATAACTATATCTAGAGGAAAAAGAATGTTTTTTTTTCTAAAATGTTACCAAACACTTTCCACATTTGCCATGAGCCTGTCTTTAGAAAAATGCATTAACCTTAAGGGCATACGATACAGTTACAGGGGAGGTAATAACGTTGCTAACGTAAAATGTTATTTTCGCGACGTCAAACTGTGACATATCGGGAAAAATGCATTTTTCGACTGATTTTTATCATTCAAACTGATTTAATTTGAAAACGAGTGCATGGACCCCTATTTTTTAAAACGACATTTTGTTTCATTCTCCAGTGAGATTATGTGGACCAATTTTTATAAAACTGTAAATAGTGCATTATTTTAATTTTGATAAATATACAGCAAAAAATGACGTTTTTTTCTCAATTCATATATACAAAATTTCGACCTCATTTAACTCAAAAAGTAGCACATGGAGGTATATTTTTATTATATATTTGATTTAATCAGGGGAAAATAGCATATATGGTAATTTTCATCAAACTGTAAATACAGGATCAAAACTGTATCGTATGCCCTTAACAACGAAAAATTTCAAAGATTAAGTTATAAAAAAGTTTGACAATTATGATGAAAAGTAAAAATAATAAATAAAAAACCCACTAAATTTTGCTTTTTAAAGAGGGATTAATTTAATTTGTCAATAATGTTTTAGTCATGTTTGGACCTTACAATTTATTTAGAATGTAAAAACTTTCAGAGACGCACACATACATAAATGTATCAGAATATACCTTAGTAATCAGCGGGTGCAACATGTATAAGCTACCCCCACCCCCCATCCGGAGCACCAGCGATCACCCTAATTTTTTTTTAGTGGGTTCGTGTGGCATTTTTGTTTTTGTGTTGTTTTTCTGAACTTTTGAATGTCTGTTGGTCTTTTCCTTTTTTAGCTAGGATGTATTCAGTGTATTTTCGACTGATGAACTTGAACATGTTGAATGTAGCTTTAGTATCTTTCGACTCTCTTATATCAACAACAATACATTTCTGAGTACTTTGAAAACAGGTAGAAAGCTGGTTATCTCACATGCACAATATATGATTCGATCAATTATATCTCATTGGCTTTCTTTCAGCTATTTAGAGTTGTAATAAACAAAAGATGTTGAAGCGTCTTCCATGAATGAACATTTTCTTACGCCTTTACACGAATCATATAAGCTGTTCAATTCTTATGACACCAAGTTAGTATAATTTGACAATAAGAAAATGGGTTTTGTTGAGAATAAGATGCTTGAACTGATTTCTACTAAGTTAAACGTCATTGTAAATCACTAGCATTGCAAATATTTGTAAATTTTTACCGATCTTGATTGCATGTCGTATACCTAGTAATAGCAGTATGTTCAATTTCAATATTAAAAAAGAACTTACACATAGAATAGTGCATTATTCAACCTCGTTCACGATATGCATGAAGTGTATGTAATAAACCTAAAAGCCTTATTGCATATATATTGAATTATTCAAAGAATGAAGACTATGTTGAACGCAATTTGACATTTAGCGTACAGTTTAGCCACAAAACTAAACAGAAACCCGTTTTATTTGGTACGGTTTTAAACAGACAATAAGCCTAACAAAGACATTGTAAGACACATAAAATTGACTTTAAACTATTCAAAGTTGTTTGATTGTTATATGATAATTCAGATAAAAAAAACTTATCTATTATGCATGTCATATATGATACGAAGGTACAAATGAATTTGGTTCTTTTCATGCCAACTTGGCACTGAAATTGCATGGTCTGTTTTCCTTGGCATGCTTTGTCAAATTTCACCTATACTTAACAGTGAATATATGTTCGCGTATACTATACAAATGACAAGCTCTGGTATGATTGACAATAAAACAACTATCCTATAGCTATACAAAAATAACAATTTACACTGAAAATACAAACAGCAACAAACGACTTTCACTGAATGTCATGTTGCTGGTAAGGGTAACCAGGTTTTCAAGCGCCCAATGTTACCTCTTACCTGGAAAAGAGGTTTTACGAAATTATATGCGAATAAACTGAGATCTGAGAGTTCTCGCAAAGATTTACAATTAGTTAAAACCCACTAGCAACTGATAAAAAGTCGTGAATCTTAGAGAAAATCCAACATCAAATGGATTATTAATAAATACGTTATCAACAATTGCTTTTATTACAGCGGTTCCATAATAGGCATATTCTAGCTTTTTTTTAAATTATAAAGTAGCCAAGTCAGGAAATACAAAATGTATATGTTTACAGTCGTTTGAAAGTTGTCCACAAATGTTCACTAGTAATGGTCAGTGGAGATTAAAAACACTCGAATCATGTAAAAGAAACTAGACAATTATAAAGTTTTCTTGAGGTTTAAGTTAAGTCATAGTATATTAAAGCATTTTGTTTTTAGACATGTTTAACACCTTTGGTGATTGTTAATCAATTGAAAATTCTATTCTATGGTAGTTAGGGACTCATATAACAATTACAATGTTTACTTTGAATTTGCTTCAATCGAGACTATTTGTAATGATGCACATATCAATATTGTTTGAAACAAATATTTTATTAGAACAATTGTTGAATGTTGTCATTACTGAAAGACACACAATTTTTGTGAAAATAAACTTTTCAATCTTCAATGTCCCACAAATCATTATTAAATAACAAATGATTATTTTCAAGAATCGTCGTTTTTTGATAGCTTCAAATTTTCAGTTGAGTATTTACAGAAATTAAAAGCAACAAGTTAAGAAACTTCAAGTATGAAACGTTGGCTCAAACACAAAATTTAAAACCACTAATACAATAAAATTCGCAGTATCGTTTGAATTTCATAACTTCCAAGACATATTTTTTAAATGAATACTAATAACCTTTCAATTAGGGATTTACTGAACAAATCTAATTAGTTAAATGAAAGTAAGGTTCTCTGACTTTACCCTGGTATATTTATACCAACTTTAATTAAGTAGGACGTTAGGAAACATTTAACCATACGTACATGTGCAAGAGATTTAAAAAATAAATATTTGCTTTATGAACAAAATTTTTGCCCATATTGCACTAGACTTGATGAAATTAACGCATATCCTTATCCATTAAAAAATCACCGCATCAAACCTAATGACAACAGGGTACAACTTGGTAATATATTCAAAACAGCCGATTGCTAGTGAAAAAGTATTCTGTACTTTTAATTTACCCCTATTGTGCATTTATCGTTAGTCGGTTTTCTTTCATTTTAACAAACTGACTGATTTCAAATATTTTACATTACTAAGAATATGCATCAAAATCAGAAATAATTGCATGAAAATTTTAGTGTTGAAGGCGATTTCACATCTTTATAAAACAAATACTTATTGACTTTTCTTTTTAAAACGCCATGCTACCTGCTGAAGTAATAGACTTAAAGTTCAGTATATTGAAATGCGTAATAATTCTATTATTCAAAAGCATTCTGTAAGTAGAAAGAATTATGTTTAATCATTTTTCCAATCTGGAGAAAAATGTCGTTTACAAGTATCTAATTACATGCATCCTTTACAATTTGATTGAATATCACAATGCACTTCAAGCGATTCATCTACATATATAAATATCTTTGTCAGTGTAACAATTTGCACATTTTGTTTGACACAAACATGCAATCTTAACAATTCTAAAGAATGCTATTTCAACCTCGATCTAAACAAGAAAATATGATATTAATATCTTTCAGTTGTCATCTTGAAATCTTCTGATCTTTGAAATATCACCTAGCATGTACAAAAAATCCATGCAATCGTCACGATTCTTTATGATACATCTTTTAAAGATAAAATCTGAAAGAATATAAGGTATCCCTGTTTTACTTTGAATTATACTTAAAACATACCTCAAATACCTCTGTCACCATTTGCTAAAAAACACATGTATGTCAGATATAAGTACGTTTGCCTTAAATAAGTTTTAAAATGTTGGCCCTCATTACTCTTCGGATTTAGCACTTTTTTTAGATTTCTATTCGGTCGTCACTAAAGTATCTTTTCAAGACAAAACGCGCGTTTGGGATATTAATTGTTTTGCATTGCATGATGAGTTTAATTATTCACTTTGAATGTACTGTGCTTTCTTCATCAGGGTACCGAAGAGGGGACAAAAGGTACCAGACGGACATTACAACTCGTAGATTGAAAATAAGCTAAAAACCCAATGGCTGAAAAAAGAAATTGACAAACAGACAAATAAAAGTACACACGACACGACATGTCATACGAAAGATCAAGCTACACGAATCCCACCAAAAACTGATCTCTAGAAACATTTTTTATAGTAAAAAATTATGATTATTTAAAGTCAAAAATTGATTTAACTATATACGTCCTTGATCGTTTGAACTTAAAAAAATCAAAAACAATTGGAAATAATACCGAATTCTACTTGAGGAGCAATGGCTGTCCAAGTTGTATTAACATTAGATATAATTAGTTTTCTGTAAGGTTCGTGTGGTGGATTTCCCAGTCTGTTCTCTATCTTCTTTTTGGAAAAGATTGATAGAAAAATTACTAGTTACTTTACCTCACTTACAAAAGTGTATTTTACCTTAAATTACTGTAAACAGAAGCAACTAAAGTAGGCATCAATATAAAAAATCAAATAAAAAAAATACCGAACGGCAAGGAAAATTCAAAACTGGAAGCCTCTTATCAATTGGCAAAATTAAAAGATCACAATCACATTAAATGATTATAAAAACTCTTGTCTCTCTTCAATTTTGTACAAATCAAGGTGTACTCTTCGGACGTATTAGTGAAAAATTTAAGTCAAGGTTATTTATTTGTAAAGTTATGATAAAGTATTTGTCGAGCATAAATGCGACAAAAAAGACATGTTTTGTTGGTGAGAGTTGGTAGCTTCTCATATATCCTTGATAAGAACTGCTCGAAAACAGTCGATCATGTATCCATAATCTATTCCTGTATGCTCCGGATAAAACACAAAATTTAATAGACATGTTGCGAAAAGATATACTCACGACTCTACGGTTGACAAATTACACCATAAATGTGTATACATTGAGTATTATTTAAAAACTGCATTGATCCTTTTGGGGGAAATTCTGTATGAAACGAATATTCGATAAATTTTTACCATAAGAAATATAAGAAATATATAGTAATGCCAAAATTGTGGGGGAGGTGTGACGGTCAAGTAAATGCAGTAGATGTGCGGGGCAACGGAGACGAGCCCTTAGTAGGTCTTTTAAATCATCTTAAGTATTATAATCTATTTTATACCTACTCGTGAAAATATACATGATAAATGTAACGGTAATTCTTATATAGTTATGACAAGCAAACAAAGGAGTGTATGTATTTCGATCCAGTTCTTAGCCACCTAAATTTTTATCTAACGGGGACTGTTTTAAAATACCTTAAACAATTTCAACCAGAAACTTGTTGCATTATAGTTTTCGGAAATTTACTCTCTGTCATATGGCATCGAAGATATGTATTTGCTTCCCTTATTTCCTTCCAACTTTGTCTTAATCTAAACAGTTTCAGCTCAATTTGTATTTTCTTTATATGGGACTTGTGATTGATTGATTGTTAGTTGCTTTACATCCGGTGGCAAATATTGTTACGTACTTCAATGTTGCCTGCGACAAAAGTCATGTTTGCATTTAAACATGATTACAAAAAGTAAATAAGGTTGACTGCGTAAAAACATATTTTTACCTCACTTAGCTCGTATTTTTTCTATTCGAACTTTAAATACCCCTTCTGTTATTATGGAAAATCATTCTCTACCATGATATTGACAATAAGCGATGTGCTATCATAACTAAAATAACAAAATGATCACTATTTTGCAGATGGCAGATTTTTGGGCAACTGCAAACACTTCAACGGAAGGCTGTTCTATGAACAATAATTAATAATTGCATCTTAAAGTTACAAAACAAATATTCCTTGACCTAAAAGGTATACATTTATCTATTTTTTTAGCATACAAATATCAATCCTCTAAGATATTGTTTGCTTTTGGAACAATTTTTATTTTTTTTTAGGATTTGTGATGAATTTCGGGAAATATTACGCATGTAACCTCTTATTTTTTGTTTGATGTTGAAATAATGTATCATGTTATATAAAGTTCATATGATCTTTTTGAAAATGTTATGGTACAGGAATTAGAAAATGGCTTTTTGTTTAGTAATCGCAAAAATTGAAATGTTTTTTCACGACTTTTGACCTTGATTTAACAGAAAATGCACCGTACGATTTTTTTACGACCGGGCAAAACAGAAAGTACAGATTATTACCTTTCGAATGATATATAATACAGCCGTGTGTTAGGTGGGTGCATTAAAGTCGTTAACTAAGCGTCTTTTTGAAATAAGTCACTCGCCTAATACATGTTATATATGTAACTCAGTCATTATATGTACTTCAGGTACACTGGCGTTACATTTTCATGATAATTTATCAACCCTATGTATTTCAAATATAAATTTGAATGAATTCATTTATGCCCTTTTCTGCAATAATATTCAAACTGTATTTTTTAACGAAGGCTTCTGGTATGTTAAACAAGTTATAAAAGGCTCTTGAATTATAGACACAATTAAAAATAAAGATGGAAAGTCAAACGCACAAATCTGACAAAGATGAACGGACAATGTCTTGACAATGAACAAAAAACGACAAAAGACATATAAAAGTTATAGTTTTTCCCTGCCTCAAATTTACAATAACTCAAATGCAATTTATATAGTTAACATCAAAAGTTAAATAATAATGCATATTCATTGATAATATTTAATAAAAATAGTTAGTCTTCATAAAAAATTGAATTAAACATATTAAGATCACGTTTTCAAGTGTTCACGGCCGACATCCATAATTTTTCATCTTTTAAGGGTAAAAAATGATCTTTTACGTCAAGGTGACATTTTTTTTAACACAGGCAACAGGCTGTAATTGCATAAACAATTATTTGCAATCAATTGTAAACCATTAAATATTAAAGTTTCAGGTGCTTATATTCAATAAATTAAATAGATCTTATTTTGGCAAGGAATCTGTTGAATTTAAACTCAATTCGCAGAGGTTTGTGCAGCAGTATGACTTTGGGCTTATAATATTAAAAAAATAGGATGAAGTAAGAATTAAGATTGATTATTTTGTATTCAATAAACATGATTAAGTGGACGTGGAAGACTTTCAGATATTATAAACCGTCTTCTATCTAATTTATTCTTAAAAGGAGAGCACCCCCTGGTAAACACTTGGAAAATTTCACTCGTTTGTTGTCCAAATTATAAATATCTGAACACGACGGGACACGGTCTTACAAAATCTAAACGTAATTTGTCAACTTGTCCCCATAAGTTTTCTTTGTTTCTTTTATTGAACCCTTGCCTTTGTGTTTCTCTCTTGCACTTCTCATTAGTATTGCATTTTTTTCCAAAATATTTTCTTTTCCGTATTTAAGTTTCTTTCCTATTCATGTTTGAGTAAATGGTTTTTAAAATTGCATTGCAAATATATTTTCTGCTACTCATTTAAAGCCTTTTTCGGCAACGTTAAAGGAAGGTATGCTAAATACACTTACTAGATATCTCCTTGACAACATATATGTCCGCTTCAATAGCAGATGTATTCCTGTATTGCTATCAATCATAGTTTATGACCACAATTAGTGTAGATACGTCTTTGCTACATTTGGTTGAATTTTATTATTAAATTAAATGCTGATTTGACATTGCATAAGTCATGATTTTGGTCTGTTCCATGGCGTAAAAACTAAATTCCGGAAATGTATTTGAATTGATTTCAGTCTCTTATGAATGTATTTTTTTGGTAAATAGTTTAAGGTATCTAACTGCGAGTACTGTCATATCGTTCTTTCTTCTCGTGTTTATTCAAACTGGTAACACAATTTATAATGCAATTCTGTAATTCAATATTTACTTATTTTGTGTCCTATCTTGTTTCACATATTACATGTGCACTACCTTTTATAAGCATTTG
Source organism: Mytilus edulis (assembly GCF_963676685.1). Classification (NCBI taxonomy): domain Eukaryota; kingdom Metazoa; phylum Mollusca; class Bivalvia; order Mytilida; family Mytilidae; genus Mytilus; species Mytilus edulis. The sequence continues at coordinate 18,836,652 of NC_092354.1, forward strand.
GTATGACGATAAATTTGTATTTCAGTCCTTGTACTCTGAACAACACATTTATTAGTTTTGAAAAAGAGGTCCATAATTCTAACAACAAAATTATCATAATTATCTAAATAAACCTGTACACGTTGTTATGTGTAACATCATGTTTTCCAAATTAAAATTTTCCTTTTGACCCTGTTCTTTCATCTGTTGTTTAACTCCCGTAACGTAATATAGTTAATGTGTTTCCCTCGGTTTTATAGTGTTACCCGAAATTGTTTTCTCTCAATCAATTTATTACTTTCAGCGTTATACTACTGTTGCAGCTTGGTATTTAATAGTATGTCTCTTCGTGTATGGAAGGAAGCGCCTGTGGAAACATTTTAACCTGCTGCATTGTTCTGCATTTGTCTTAAAACAGTTGTCGTTTGTTAATGTGATTCATAGGTGTTTCTTGTTTCTCGTTTGCTTTAAAAAATAAAAGACTGGCCTGAAAATACGGATTTTTTTGGGTCATTAAAATTTGCTGTTACAAAATGTTATAAATTATCATAAATTATGTGGAGCAGGATCTGCTTACCCTTCCGGAGCACCTGAAATCACCCCTAGTTTTTGGTGGGGTTCGTGTTGTTTATTCTTTAGTTTTCTATGTTGTGTCGTGTGTACTATTGTTTTTCTGTTTGTCTTTTTCATTTTTAGCCATGGCGTTGTCAATTTGTTTTAGATTCATGAGTTTGACTGTCCCTTTGGTATCTTTCGTCCCTCTTTTAAGGAATGTATATCCCTCATGCAAAACTCTCATTCCTTTCACGGATTTCGCTATACTTTTTGTATCTATTGGATTATAGCTCTTCACCTTTTATATAAGCTTTGGTTTTCAAATATATTGGCCACGAGCAGTACTGAAGAGACCTGTATTGTCGAAATGCGCATCTAGTGCAGTAAAATTGGTACCGTTAATGTTATTACTACCACTGGGTCGATGTCTCTGCTGGTGGACGTAGTCCCCGTGAGTATAACCAGCCCAGTAGCCAGTACTTCGGTACTGGCATAAAAATATGGATTTATTTTGTGTTATCAAATTTTGATGTTACAAAATGTTTGAAATTATTATAAATTAAAGAATGTATCTCCCTCATGCAAAGCTCTCATTCCTTTCACGGATTTGGCTATACTTTTTGGACCTGTTGAATTATAGCTTTTCTCCTTTTAAATAAGCTTTGGTTTTCAAATATTTTGGCCACGAGCATCACTGAAGAGACATGTATTGTCGAAATCCGCATCTGGTGCAGGAAAAATTGGAACCGTTAATGTTATTAAACTGTTCTACATTTATCATCTTTGGCTTTTTAGCTTGCTGCTCAATGTGAGCCAGGCTCCTTTTAAAGATAAATACTTTCATCTAAAATTGGGAGCGAAGATGGTTAGTTGGCATGAGCACTCAGATCACATCTTCTTATTTAAATTCCGGACCATCTTTGGATTCAATGTATCAGATTTTCGATAAGTATAGTTTGCCTAGTTGTGATCAATTTCAAATCTGTCACCGATGTTTGTCAAAATTTTCATATACCTGTGGTTTATAAGAGAAACAAAACTGTCAGTCGAAATTTCTTTTTGGAAATATTACAGAACTATTTTATTTATAATGTCTGTTAAGTTCACGCATCGTTGTAAATGTAACGTAATTTGACGAAGCTGTCGTACAAAGTGAGAGGATAAGTGATAAAAACAAGGTACAATCCACCATTTTCTACATTTGAAAATGCCTGTACCAAGTCAGGAGTATGTGCCCGTTCGTCTTTTATGTGTTTTATCATTTGATTTTTCCACGTAATTATGTACTTTCCGATTTAATTTGTCTCGGAGTTCAGGATTTTTGTGATTTTACGTTTTTTTTTTGTATAGAAAGCTATTCTTATTTTTTCTAAAAATCAAGTATTCTCTAAAATAGATGCATTCATTTATCTGTAGAACTATTTTTCTGTGGAAACTTGAATTTCCTTGTCATTGCTACACTCTTTTTATATGGTCATCGACTATGTTTTGACAATTCAAACAATTTGTAATTTATTTATTTCTGAAACACGTCAAAATTCAACGTATGTACAGCTAACTGGGTGTTAACGTTAAACTAGTTCGAAGATTTTGTGTGTGTTTTTTTTTTCTTCGTAAGTGCTTCATACCCACAAAGATACTACCAAATCAATGATCTTTTTATATCTTAACTCATCTTTTGTGGTGTATTAACACCCTATCAATTTCAAAGAAAAAGGTTTTCGTGTTTGAGAGATTTAATTAGTTAGGAACATTAGTCGTCCTCTATAGGGGCATTCTATACAAATGTTTATTTATTTCATAACAATTTTTTTAATGCGTTTGATTTATGTATATTCTTCTATTAATAATACTACATGTGAATATAAATTGATTGAAAATGTGCCATATAGTGTGTAGCTAGATGAAGTACGACACCGGTTGCGAAATCTTATCTTTGTTTTAAAGACCAATTGCTGTCGTTCCTCGATTTATTTTCTGCTCTTTATTGGATGCTGGTTCTTGACATATTCCCGTTTCAATTCTCAATTTTATGTTTTACTTTATTTGTATTGTTTTACAATTTCCATATAAATTACATTCGTTCGTGGAACAGACACTGGGTTCGGTCAATTGAAAGCATATGTGTTTTGCTTTAAATACATAAAATAACAAAACAGTTACTACAATGAACATTTTGTCGTCATTGTACTATTTGTATAACGAACACCTTACAAACTGTATATTTTTCCTAGACACATTTTTAGACATGAGTGACAGACTCCTTGTAATTGTTATTTTATATTATTATCATTTCATGGAAAATTAGCGTCCAATTTTGTTTGAAATATCTGGCTCTATTGTTTCATCATCGAATTATTTGATTTCGTTTACATTGTTTTGACCCGAGAACAAACTTTTCAGTCAATTAGTACTCTTTTATTTCATTTATATATTAAAAAGTAATATATCAATACAGTGATGGATATTATAACTCCATAACATTGTTTTTTTTATCATTCTAATATTTTTTCCATTACTGTCTGTGAAAAAACGTGAAATAACTTTCAATTTTATTTACCTCAGTATCTTTAAAAACCATTGTCTTAAACCCTTTTATTAGATAAGATTTTTTTCCAAAAGTGAAAGTTCAAATGAGGCACACCTTTGACTTTTACAGAAACATGGGCATACCTTTTCACAAATTTGACATATCTTACGTTTAAGAAATATAATAAGCTTGTATATTTGACTCATCAAACAGTGATTCTCTAGTGCAAACGCCAGTCCAACATTATTGGAAATCTGAAAACTGATTATAGCTAGATTGGATAAAGCATGAAATTGGTGAGTGTAAAATGGACATTCGTTTACTTTCATTATATATGTGTCAATCTTGGTCAATAGTTCCAATACTTGCTCGTCAGCCTCTTTGTTTTCTTTTGAATTGTCGAAGACCATGTATCTGTGTTTACCTATACGGTCTAGGAATTGTTTTATAACAATATGCAAGGAATCTAAAAAGTCTGCAAATTCTGAAGGTTTTTTGTTTCTTTTTTGATTAATGACCCATTCATCAAATTTTGTGAAAACAACAACTGTATAATCATACATTTCGTCATTAAACAATTCGATATAGCGGTTAATTGCATGCATATCTTCTTCTGTGTTGCGACCAGCAGCAATGTTTATGACTATTGCATTTGGGCCGGGTGTGCTTAACGCAATCGATTTCTTTATTTCGATTTCTAATTCCGTGTCATCTGTAGCAGCATCAATGTCGAATAACCCTGGAGTGTCTATAACCTGCATTTCGTAACCAAATCGATTTGAACTTTTTTTATCTGATTTAGTTGTGACAGCCGTTCCTGAGGCACTGACTAAAAATGCTTCTTCTCCCAGGATTGTGTTTCCTGTTGAGCTTTTTCCAGCTCCTGTCTTTCCAATGAGAACTATTCTCATTGCTTTTGCAATGTAAATGGTACCGTCTGGAGCACAAACGTAATTTGGCTTTCCTGCAAAAAAATGGCTTTTAATAAAGAACATGTGTCATACAAATTTTCATTACACTTTTCAGTAGAAAAAGAGGTGGATTTGGACGTTCTTCACTTGAGCATATTGCTTAATAATTGATTACATAAAGACTGGTCCAAGTTAACTTACGATATTTTCATTTACATCCCTAGCTTTTTTTACAACCATAGTGTTAACCTCACAAGCAAACCTTGTCCAATGACTGTTTTGTGAGGCCCGGCAATTTTTAAAAAATTCCCCCACTTCCATTAGCTCATGATGAAGTTAACTTAAAAACCAAAAAATAATACTTAAACAGATTAAATTATTTTATAAAATTTGTACAAAAAAGAGATGTTGAATGTTGTAAACCTAACAATATTGAAAATAGTCTTAAAAATGTAAATGTTAGAAAGTTATGTTTAGAAGAACAAGATAAACTAGAAGGTGAAATGAAGCTGGCGAAACTTTAAAAAGAATGAAAAGCAATAAAACGCTTGGATCAGATGGTTTTTCAAGTGATTTTTTTTATTTTCCTGTCCTGACTTAAAATGTTTTGTTGTAAGATCCTTAAATGCAGGTTGTGATAAAGGGGAACTTTCTGTTACTCAAAAACAGGGGGAATAAGTTTATTTTGAACTCACCAGTTCATAGAGTGAAAAAAGATGTAATACAAAAAGATTATTCTGATGGAAGCTTAAAAATGATTAATTTACATGTTTTTATATGTGCTTTGAAATGTACTTGGATCAGAAGAATTTTTAATTGTAAATATATTTCTGTCATATGTTGATAAAGATAGATTCTTTAGTTGTGGTAATAGCTATGTAAAGCAACTACATCAAGGTATCAAGAATAAATTTTGGAAAGACGTACTGGGTGCTTGGCAAATGGTAATTGAAAAAAGAAATGAATATGCCTGACTGGGAATATTTTCTTTCTAGTCCAATTTGGATGAATAACCTATTCCAAATTGACAATAAACCAGTGTTTTTCAAATACTGGTATAGTAAGGGTATTCTGCATGTAAATGATATTGTTGGGGAGAATGGTACCTTTCTTAATTTTTATCAATTTCAGGAGTGTTTTCAGATAAATATAGAGATCATGAAATATAATAGCATAATATCTATGCTAACTAAGACTTCCAAAGAAACTAATAGGGGAGATTATAAATTAGTATCTCCTTTTATACCATCAATTGTAAAGACCACTCTTAAAAGCAAAAAGGGATCTAAAGATATATATTTGGTGCTAAACAAACGCAACACTGTTCCTACAGGAGTAAAAAGATGGGACGCAATTTTAGTTTAACAGGAAAAAGATTTTTCAACTATCAATTGCTATTACAAAAAATACTAAGCTACGAGGGCTTCAGGATAGAATAAATCATAAAATTATGGCAACAAATAAGTTTTTTCAACAAAACTGGGGTAGTGCAAAATCCATATTGTACTTTTTGTAAGAATGAACTGGAATCAATTGAACATATACCGTGGGACTGTTTTTATGTACAACAAATTATTGAGCAAACTGAAATGTGCTTTCGACAGAATGGTATAAGTATACTATTTACACAAGATATTTTGTTGTTTGGAAATTTATCACAAATGTACAAAGGTGACCCTCAAAACAATATGTTTCTCTCTAGATTAAACAATATATTTATAATATAAGACATTTTAAAGATAAATGTTTTTTTTTTCTTTTTTTTTTCGTTTTTTTTATCATTCTTAAACAACTTTAAAACCACACGAAACGTCGACAGACCCCAAAAAAGTTAATAACCCCATGTTTACTTTTGATTACACTGGCGTTATTGATACAATATCATAAAATGTAAGTGCTTCCTAATTAAACTATGCCGTATACAGTGAAAATGTTAACAAGAATGTGTCCTAAGTACACGTATGCCCCACTCGCAGTATCATTTTGCATGTTCAGTGGACCGTGAAATTAGGGTCAAAAGTTTAATTTGGCTTTAAAACTAGAAAGATCATATCATAAGCAACAATTGTACTAAGTTTCAAGTTGATTGGACTTCAGCTTCATAAACAACTACCTCTACCAAAAACTTTAACCTGAAGTTGGACGAACGGACGCACGGACGGACGAATGGACGGACGGACGAACGGAGGCACAGAATAGAAAACATAATGCCCCTCTACTTTCGTAGGTGGGACATAACAAGAACAGTTGGGAGAAATCAAGCAAAGGCAAACTGCACAGCAAATCAACGAAAAGGCATTCAACACCTGTCATCATGGCTGTCCACGTCGTCATGTCTAGTAGGAATAAATCTGTTCTCTGGAATTTTCAAAACCAGATGATCTGAGTTATCATTTAATTTCGACTCGAGCAGTAATATAAACAGGCATATTTTAAGTTCAACTACTTGCCTTTTTCCCAAAAAAATACTCAGCAATCCTTAATAAATGTCAAATTGTATTCTCCAAGTTCAACATAAATATGATGGACTTGTATGAGGTTTAACAAGCTATAAAACTAGGTTTGATCCGCAATTTTCTACAAATGCCTCCACCAAATCAGGAATTTGATAGTTGTTATACATTCGTTTGATGTGTTTGAGCATTTGATTTTGGAATTTGATAAGTTACTATTCCGTTTTGACCTTCAGTTTTTATGTGATTTTACTTTCTATGCTACTTTGAAAATGTAAGCTTATCTTAGGAAATGTCTTTCCTCATGTAAATTACAAGTACATCAAAAGTTCTTATTGATGCCGTTTGGATGATGAACATTAAGTTCCTTTATCAAAAAGCTTTCCCGAACCTGTCGCTGGGCATCACTCCAGTGAATGTTCTGTTCAATCACTAGAATTTTCATGCGGTTAAAGTCATCAAGTTTGTGACCCGACTGTCTGGAGTGCTGAGAAATTTGGAGATGTGGCTTCTTAGAGATATCACTCCTATGGCCATTGAGGCGTTAGTGGAAAGGCTGCTTTGACTCACTAACATATTGGAGGCCACAAACCGAACATTCTAGTATGTAAATAACATTCATACTTTTGCAGGTATCATTGCAAAATATCTTATAGTTATTTTCGGTTGCCTTACTGTGAAATGTTGCATCTGTAGGCAGCATTTGAAGCGTTTTTCTTCACACAAACGACATTCTCAAGAAGTACTTCTATTATCAGACACTTCAGCTCGCACCAGCAGGTTCCGCAGACTATTAGGTTGCCTAAAAGCTATCATGGGAGGCTCGGGAAAAATCTTAGATAGTTTGGAATTCTTTTCAACTGTTTTCCAATGCTCACGAATGACACCAAAGCTGTTTTTAAGAGATGGTTGGTAAGTAAGAACACATAGAGTCCTTTTATTTTTCTTATTAACTTTGTATTCCGATAGTTCACTCCTCGGAATTGACTCCGCTTTCTGAAATTTTTGATATTTCTGTGTTTGTAGTCCCTTTTCTTCAAGCGAGTTTCAAGTTGACGTAGTTACTATTTGTTCTTGAAATTCAATGAATGAGTTTATAGGGGTAATATACATCTGTCAATGAGACAGATACCTAATGACTGATTTTTTCAAAAGAAACAAAAGTGCGAGTAAAAGGGGGTTCTTAATAGATAGTTATATTTGCATATGTTAAGGTCCCAATCTACGGATACGAATGTAAATACATTAAGTTGAAAAGATCAATGATGAACGCCAATATCTACAAGTAATCAAAACAGTTAAGTTTCCACTGATGAAATTTGAGTTTTAAATAATAGAACAAATACAATATATTTTCCCATAAAAAGTGGAAAGACCAAATAATCTGAACAAATATAATAGGTCTGTCCTCAGAAAAGTGGAAAGAATTTATAATCAGAACAAAAACACCAGAAAAGTAGACCAAACAAAATACCAAATGCTAAAGACGATTGGAAAGTTATTCAGATAAGACCAAATTAACGTAGGTCCTTCTACAATAAACAAATACCGTTCGCTGTATATGAAATCCAAACTAACTCATAAAAGAGACAACTTATTGTTTGATCTCTTATTGGTGTATTTTAGATTGCACTGGAATTTAGGGAATCCTATGAAATCAGTACCCTTTTTTGTTGTTTTTGTGCAAGTATTTGCTTTACTCGGGCACTTCTTTTAGGTATAAAACCACTTATTCATAGCCCAATTGGTTTCTATGTTAAGTTCTGAAACTTCAAGCATTAATGGTTCCATTCTCTTGTTCAAATATAGTGGTAATTATTTTATATCAAAATTGTACCTTATCCTGACTTTTGCTGAAAAAATCAACATACATTTAATATCATATTAGAGTGTACTGGTTCCCGGAAGGTTGATAGTACAAAAACAGGAACTTCTGATCTGAACAACAGACCAAATATGCCCTCTTATCACAATTTCATATACTTCTTTATTATTCATATGAAACTTTCAACAATGATTATACAGTGATCCAAAGTCTCCAATCTTTGATTTGATACCAACACTACCCAAATATTCCCGCTATTGACAAAGATACATTTATGCGTAAGAAGTATTGTGTTTCAATATGTACTACTTTCTTTTATTTTGTTTCCAACCGGGCCTGAATTAGTGGTTCTCTACCTTTACAGTTTTATATTAGTCCTAGCACGGTCGGCATTGTTTAATGGGATTTGGGTTTGTAACAGATATCACTTAAATATGCAAATCACGACACGGAAATCCTTTATTGAAAGTTTTTTTTCTTAATCATTGAGCGTCATTTTCAACCTTTAATAATATTTATTAATCAGAAATTTAAATTCTTCCATTAATACATGTATGTCAAAAAAACATAATATTTTTTTTATATGAGGAGATGTACATTAATATTTATTCAGTATGTAAGGGGCAAGATATATTCAAAATGTAATATACTATTTTTTTGGGGCTCAATCATTGATGAAATGCAAATAGTGAAATAACAATTCGCTTTTATCAGCAATTATGGTTTAATTTTGTCAAGATAAGCTAAAAAAAACATTGATTATGAATTATTCACTTGCAAGTGAATAATTCGACGTCATTGAATCCGTATTCATGTGAACTTCAATTTAACTCCTTAGCAAGAGATGGATAACACGTGAATTGTATGTGTATAGTCATTAAAAGGAAAAGAATGTCAACATTGAAAGTGAAACAAAGGTAAATCATTTGATTAACTGATTCTATCCACAAAAAGTGATTCTGATACAGGTAAAAAAAATGATAAACATTTATTTTTCATCTATAATATGAAATTAAACAGACCTAGAATAATCCAACAGCATGAGTTTGCTTAATTTATTTATAACTATATTTATGTTTACATAGCTAATATGGACATCGGATGACTTAAGAGGTCAACTCGACAATTAATTAGATGGCGTCCAGACTAAAATACACACGAAACGAAGTTCAGTATTTTCATGTGTGTGCCTTGTTTATCCTTTATTTAAGACTTTTGATAGTTTGATTAAATTTTACATTGTTATTAATCAAATATGAGAATTTGATTAAAATCAGAGAACATGAATCTGACAACTAGTGCTTCTTTAACTCAGGAAAAAGTGATTATCATGTACTTAGAAGAAATAACATATAATTTTTACTGTATGATAATAGCATTAAAATTGATTGAATTCCATATTTTTCCGAAATGGTGTTTAGCAAGCTAATATTATCAGATTCTTACATGGCATTTTTCTTATCGCATGTATTATCAGCCCTAGGTTCAATATCAGCCCAAGAGATATTGACCGAGGGCTGATTATGCATGCGATATGAAAAATGACATGTTATGATCTTTTTATCATATGCTTCAACAATGGAGAAAAGTAACATATTCATATATTGATCCTTTTACGTGGTTCCAAAATAGAAGTTCAAATATTGAAAAGTTCACAGACGTCGGACTCAAAATTTTGTACATTTCAAATGAAATCTTTTTAGCATATGCCTCAACAGAGAGGAAACATATTTTAATATGGACAAATCGACAAAAAAAAATAATTCAACAATTTACATCATGAACACTGTTTGGAAAAGTCAACTTTTATAAAGTAACATTCTAAATTATGTTTGAAACTTTTAAATATATTTTTTTTTTATAAATGCATTTATTATTTGTTATTATTATTTGTATTTTGCACAATATACTTTCCAGTATCCAGAGTATTGTTTTGTACACTAATTTGTAATGTTTTGCACTGAAAACGTAGCATTGAGGTGTATTATCCGGAATTTGCCGAATATCACCTGAATGCCATGTGATAACGTTATATCTTCTTTATTATAGCAAGTAAGATAGATAAATCTATATTTGTTAGGAGTTTTTCGAAAGTCGATACATAGTTGAAATTTTCATTGTATTTGGTTCTGCTTGTAAAGAGGAAGCTAAAAGTTTATGTTTGTTACATATGTCATTTTCCGAAAAATGAAGTCAGTTGGAATGTTGGTGAATTCGTGGTTTCCTTTTGAAGATCCTTCATGTAAAATTTACATCAAATAATATTGATATCAGCCGGGACTTACACATATTCCTTGGTGAATTTTTTAAGCTTATATCTGATACGAGAAATTGGGCTATTATTGGTGTTGTAAGGAGAAAAATGATTTTCAAATGTTGAATACGACTATCAACTATGTTCATTACTGTATCAAACAAGGAATCTAATGACTTCTTGTTAGCTTTCTCTCGTTCTATTTATTAGAACAGTTAGTACGGAATAAGACGTGAATGATGTTACGACACTCATTTCAATTAATAATTGACGGGGAACGATATTAAGATTATTTAAACAATTTAAGTAACGAATAGTACTTCGATCGTATAAAATATTGATGATAAATGAAAGCAAATATAGTATGTCTATGGGCAGCTAAGTTATATTACTTTTTCTGTCCCAATTAACAGAGAATACATGCCCTATTTATTCAAATAATTAAATCATCAATTTGAAATGCAATCAGCAGCTTTCACATCTCAGACTTGCACAAATGTCATAAAATTAGTTGACAGCATCATCCACAAATTACCATATTTGCACTTTATTGTGTAAATATATATACATCCGCTTTGTAAATCAAATATAGTTTTGTGTACGGATGGATTGTAAAATAAAAATCACAGCAATATTGAAATACAATGAGTAAAAATGTTGTCTGCATTAGTTTCGAGGGCCAGTATGTCCTCTTTATATTGTAAATATTGACTCGAATCAAAATTTCAAAATTTTTGATACCTCGAGCTTGCTCGTACAAACATGTAAGCATGACATAATACTATTGGAAACTCTGAAGCTGAAAGTTCTCTCTCTATTTTTACGCTACAAATTTGATTATTCTCTTACCAATTTGGTGTTATGAGATAGGTATTTTTTTTTCATAATGCTAGGAATAAAAGTAGGATATAACAGCCAAGACCATATGAAAATGTTCAACAAATCATCGGTTTACATGATTTATTCTATGTTTAATTTACCATTCTGAGGCTTTACTGTGCATGCTGTGGTACGTTAAATAAAAAAGAATATTAAATTACTTACGCCTTCGTGCATGTGTCGAGTCATATGTACAGTCGTCGCATGATCCATTTACAGTCAACTTTAAACATATCCGGCACACACCACTGAAAAAGAGACAAATTAAACAGTTCATTTGAAAAGTCTGCAAACATTTTGTTGATTGATTACTGCATACAAAAGTGTTGTCATATTTATGTGTAAGAGTACTGGATATTTAATCTTAAATACAATGTGATACCCACACTGTTCTGTCTTCATTTCAGATGTCAGGAGATTTCTATCTTATATTTGTTTAGATATATATCTTGGTAATTAATGCTTTTATAAGACTACAATAGATAAGTAATAACCTTCAATTTTAAAAGTCATGTCATAGATATTATGTCTCCTTAACAATAAAGTTTAAGACGTGTGTCCATTGACCTTGTCAACTTACCAACATAACTGACTTGACATACAATATAATACAGGAGTAAAACGCAAGTTTGGGATGTTATCTTGAAAAATCTGACAGCGGCAGAAATGATTACAATGTTCAGATCGACTTACTGTCCGTTTCGTCAGAAATATCATATGACGTTTTTTTATTACTGCCGTGAAGGACGTACACCCAAAATGTTCTAGAATAAGACCTTTTTCCTAACTTGATTTCGTTGTTTATATGACTGTAAAAAAGTAAGTGTTACAAACATATCATATGGGGTGCGTTTCTTTCTTTTATGCTTCGGTCATTTGAAAGTACTCATTTATAGGTCTATTAACGTAAAAAAATCATTATTTTACAATTGAAGTTTTTTACATACTTTCACTAAAGACGAAGTTGACCAATTTAATAAATTTAAGCAAAGAAAAACTTTACGTTGGTGTTACAATTAAAAAGTTTGATAACATTTTGTTGTGTTCTTTTGTTTGTCAAATTGTCCATGCTGTTTTTTGTAAGTTTGTTAATTTTGAATGTGTCTCTTTCTCTAAAGAAAAAAACATATTATTTCAACTTCTATGCTCTTTGGTAATATTTTTACAATTTGTCGGCTGTTTATGCCCACACACTCCAAAAAATAGATCGTCATTCTGAAGTTATATGAAATTTCAGATTTAAAGAAAAAAATGCTGAACACATTATATATAACTGAATGGCTAAGATTTGTTATAAAGGAAGTAAAAGTAATTAATTTTTTTTATGAAAATCCTTTATTTTATCAAAACCTTCATAAATGTACCGACAATGCATAATTGACTTCCCAGACAATAATTCGACGATATGAATCCATACGCAGTGACCTGAACTACAATACATCTAGTTTAAACATCATCCATTACCATACGACGATATCCTGACTCAACCCAGAACAATACAACATGAACTTTCATGCGATCGGTAAAATAAAATACAATTCCTTCAAAATATTTTTAGAACAAGTTATAGTTTGTCGACGGTATATAAATCAGAAAATGTATATATTAATGTTTTTCTTGTCGTAAAAACACATTGAGGTGGCAAATTTTTCTCAGAAAGATTTCCCTGCAGCAGGTCATCCATTTGATCAATCCTGACACCCTCTGTGTTTTATACTGCATTAATTGTTTTAAAAGATGCACTGTATAGCACTTCATTTTTTTTTTAAATATTAGATAAATGTGCAGATCGGTTATTTGGAGATTTCTGGTTTATTACTTTGAACTCGAAATGCAAAAGTTTAATATGGTATATTTAATAATTTCTGGCGAATTTACTTTAATTGTAAAATTATATTCTGGTTTATAAGAACTGTTTTTGCAATATCTTCGTCTAACTAAAAATTAATGTATGTACAATCCCGTTGTTAATCATTTACGGTTTGAGATAAATAACACAAACAAAAGACTAAGACAGAAATTGGTTATGTCCCTTGTTTGTAGAGTGAGTGAATTTTTTAGCTCCGATAAATCTTCGATTTTCTGCTGTAAAACATTCTTGGAGCCAAATTGTTTTTTGGATTTTCGTATGCAGAGAGGATTTTGCTCTGTGTTTCCTGTGTTTATAGACTTTTTTAGTCAGGAGATAGTGAGATTCTATTGACATTTTATCTGTGCGACATCTGATCTCAACTCACCAGTTTTTCAAAATGGCCAATATACAAAGAACACTATCGGTTCATTTCTATACTCGTGGCTTTAAGGGGATAACACACGATGAAATAATAAAAGAACTTGAAAAACAAATAGAATTAGAGAGTGTTAATCCATCCAATTGACAGAAAAAAAGCTGTGTTGTAACTTTAAGTGACATAGATGCCAAAGAAAGGTTAGTACAGTGTGATCTAACAATAAAAAACAGAAGCGTCAAATTTATTGAGGTAGACAACACAATAACAAACATAACAATTAAAGACCTTCCTTATGAACTAAATGACTGCTATCTAGCTACACAAATGCTACAGTGTGGCAAGTCGTCCCGGGTTCAGTAAAGCGGGGATTTATTCGAGGAAAGAATATAGAAAATGGTTCAGGATAGATTCAAATCATTAATTGTGCTCCGACAATACCAAACAAAACAACATTTGGTAGTTATGATGTCCGAATGTTTGCCGACAATGGTCGAACAGAATGTATTCACTGTAAACAAAGAAACCACCCTTCCTACGCTGGCAAAGACAAACCAGATGTAGTCAGCGCTGCTATAACTGTTCAGAAATTGGGCATTTTGCACGAGACTGTCTTTTCGAATCCAAATGTTCCTTCTGCAAAAAAGCGGCCATGTCCGTAATGATTACGATGACTTTAAACACCCTACTATGATTAAGTCTTATGGTAATTATGCTAGCGAAATTTTCGAAGGTAGAGAAGCTCAAGAAAACGACAAAAATGAAAGTCAGTCCATCGACCCATTACAAGTGCCAACAAACCATCTACAAACACCTAACACATACCACACCAAATCAAAGGAAACAAATGTAATGTTAGGAGCTTCAAACTGCTTGAGAGTTGGTAAATTTGAGGACAATTTGATTAATGCCTCTATAAATGGTGCCACTCTAGAAAAAAAAGATCAGTGTTTGGTGCGGCTTTTGAAAATCATCGTGTGAAAAGCCATTGCTCAAATGTAGGCAAGGTCATCATAAGCTTAGGTACTAATGACTTGAGTAAAAACAAGCACGACAGTGATCAGGTGAATGTTTATGCAACACAGGCTATTGTCAAAGTTAAACAAGCATTTCCGAATGCTGGTATTGGTGTGTGTGGTAACAGTAACCATATTCAGACATTGAGTCTATGAAACAGCTACACATGTTAATAAATTGTGGAAAAATTGTGTCTCAAAGATGAAGTGCTAACCTATATTGATGTAGATAATATCTTCACAAAAATGGTAAAGTGGTTAAGGCGCTTTACGAAAAAAACAGATGCTAGTGGAGTTCACATCACAATTGAAGGGGCCCAAACAATTCGTGTCAAACTACGAGAATTTCTTCACCCTAAGATGTTACCAATCCATAATACTCCTCGTCCTTGTGACACCAAGCGCAAGCTTAGTGACATATCCTGACGCCAATGTCTGCAGAGAAAGACAGTAAACAAAGTAAACCAGGTTTCCCAGATGATTATGAGTAATAATGCACAAACCGAAATTATTATTGTATTTGCTACTTTTTATGTAAAACAATAAAAACAAATCAATCCAAAAATGTAACATGTACATATTTTTTATTCTACTGATTTGCAGCTTTTGAATTATTATTTTAGATTATTTTTCTATCTATTGTACTTCAAACTGTATCGATGTATCTGTATTGTTATTAATTTAGGTGGACAATTTGAAATGTGTTCAACAAATGTGTATTTTTATAATTGGTCAATGACTCGTAAAATTGAAAGTAAACTTAAAACGGTGGCTTTGACCGTGAACTTTCAATTAAATCATTGAGGCATAGCGGTGTTAAAATGTAAATCAAATCGTGAACTTTAAAAAAAAACTACTAAAGAATGTCGATCAAAATCATAACATTGAATGTAAACGGCTTACGTGATAAAAAGAAACGTAATTTAGTTTTCAATTGGTTAGCTAACAAAAAACATGATTTAATTTAGTCTACAAGAAACACATTGCACAGTAAATGATATAACGCAATGGCAAAATGAATGGAAGTTAAATGGGGGTACTAAAAGTGTTTGGAATTGCGGAACCAGTGATTCTCGTGGTATCTCTATTTTACAAACAAAAAATTGTCCCTGCGAAGTCGCGTTTAATAATAGTAACCCGCAAAACGGTCAAATAATAAAATGTAGCATCAAAACGGAAAGTGTGATTTATCATATTTTAAATATATATGCCAATAATAGTGGCATCGAGAGGAAACGGCTTTTCGAATCATTTCATAATTTTTTTGGTAATTTTACAGACGATAGTGTAGACCATTACAATATTTTGGTATGGGGATTTTAACTGTACTCTTGACAAAACAATTGATAGAAATACCTCTCATAATCGTGATGACATTGGTTCAAAGGAATTACTTTTTTATTGTCACAATATGATCTAACAGATATTTGGAGAGACAGATATCCAAAAGATAAACGATATACGTTTCAGAGAGGAAATTCAAAGTCTAGAAAAGCCTATATCTTTCGTTGAAAATCTGTCAAATAAAATTTACAATGTTGGTATCGCGCATTGTCCTTTTAGCGATCATGATCTTGTGTCATTTAAATTAAAACTTGATGAAACACAAAGAGGTCCCGGTATGTGGATAATGAATATAAATACAATAAAAAGAGGAAGAATTTAAGAATGCCTTTAAAATTTGGTGGAAAACCTGGAAAAATGAAAAAAGTAGGTTCGAAAAAAATCAAGATTGGTGGGATGTAACAAAATCACAAATAAAAAAGTTAACAATGGAAGTAAGTAACATATTAAACAAAAATTCTCAAAAAAGTTATATTATCAACCTTGAAAAGAAATTAGAAAAGCTCAAATTAAGTAGTACTACGTCAGGGGAGGTTGAAAATAAGATATCAGAAATATAATCGCTAATTAAAAATTACTATGAGAACAAATCAGAGGCGTCTTAAATAAGGGCGCGTGTAAAATGGAGGAAGAAGGGGGAAAATCGACGAGCTACTTTTTCAATCTCGAAAAGCAAAACGAAAAAAACAAATTATGGAGTCGAATAAAAACAGATAATGGACATTATAAATATAAAATAGACGAAATACTAAACGAACAAGTTAAATTCTACTCAAATTTATTTAGCTCCGAGGGATGGAATTTGGAAAGTGTTAAAGATTTAACTAGTCACATCGAAAATAAACTAAACGATGACGACAAAAAATTACTTGATCGTGATATTATCGCGGAGGAAATAATGAAAGTTCTAAAAGTTATAAAAACAAATAAATCCCCAGCGGAGGACGGGATCATATCTGAATTTTATGTAATATTTTGGAATATCATACAAGAAGAATTTTGTACGTTATTGCAAGAAATATTTAATGAAAAAAAATTGTCGGACTCGCAATATAAAGGAGTTTTAACATTATTATTGAAGGGTGGGGAACGGGAAAATATACGAAACTGGCGCCCTCTAACACTGCTGAATTGGGTATAATTGTCTTTTTATACCAACAAAAGGCCTTTGATAGGATGGAATGGAGATGGCTAGACTTCGTTATGAAGGAATTTAATTTTGGGGACAATTTTCGTGGTTGGGTTCAAATGCTACTAAAACGTGCAAAGACGTGTATTTAAACAAATGGCTACGTCTCAAAATATTTTTCAATTTCTAGATCAGCCTGGCAGGGGTGTCCTATAGCTCCCTTTTATATATATATAACAGGCAGAGCCCCTTGCCTGTGCAATAAGTGCAGAAAAAGACGTTCAAGGCATTATATTGCCCGGGGTTGAAAATGGGGAACTAATAGAAACCAAATTGAATATGTTTGCAGACGACACGCAATTATTTAATAAAAATTTGTAAGGGTTCCGCGGAACCCAGTGTCTCGCCTACTTTTGCTGTTAATCGCACACTCATCAAAAATGATGAAAAAATCAATAAAATTATTCCTCTCGATACTATCTTTTGATTGTCAGAAGCTTCTGTCCAAGTTTGGTAAAAATCCAGGCTAGTTTAAGAATCTAAAAAATGTTTTAAATACTTTAACTGCAGACTGTATGTAATGTTAACTGGAAGAAAAACTAAGTCCATTTATAAGTAAAATACGGGAAAAATGGAATTTTATTTTTACAAAATTTACTTCTGGATACTATCTTCTGATCATAAACAAGCTTCTGGACAAGTTTCTTACAATTCCAGGATAGTTAAAGAAAGTAATTAAAAATTTAAAAACTTTAACCACAGAGTGAATGTAATGTTTCCTGGCAGAAAAAAACTAAGTCCATTTATAAGTGAAATACGGAAAAAATGAAATTTTCTTTTTACAAAATTTACTTCTGGATACTATTTCCTGATCATAAACAAGCTTCTGGCTAAGTTTTGTACAATTCAAGGATAGTTTAAGAAATTTATTAAAATTTCAAAAACTTTAACCACAGAGTGAATATTTGTGGACGCCGCCGACGACGACGCCGACGCCGACGGAATGTAGGATCGCTATTTCTCGCTTTTTCGTCTAAAGTCGAAGGCTCGACAAAAATGAAAGTTCTGTAAAAAAATCTTTTGAAATATTAGACAAATATGAAAAGGCATCGGGTTCTAAAATTAATTACGAAAAGACTAAGGGAATAAATATTGGCGCAAATAAACGCAGACGACCTACTTTCAAAAAGATAAGCTGGACAACAGATAACATGAAAACACTAGGTAATCACCATGGTTATGACATTGACAATGACAAAATTTGGAAATCAATATTAGAAAAAGTACAAAATTGTGTACACTTCTGGAAAAGTCGAAAGTTGACTTACTCTGGAAAAGTCCTTATTGTTAAAAATTTAATAATATCAGTGTGTGGTTATGAGTCAGAAATAAGAGGTATACCCGAAAAATACAAAACAGAATTGAATAAGATAATATGGAATTTTATTTTGGATGGGAAAGTGAATCAAGTAGACCGGAAGGTTTGTTGTTTAGATGTTAAAAAGGGGCATGGGGATGGTAAATTTAGATAGTTGAATAGAAAGTAAATATATCAAATTTTTATATTCGATATTACATAAGCAATTATTTAGTTGGAATGCAATAGGTAAATTTTGGTTAAAAAAATGTGATAAGAAATTTGAGGATGAACTTTTTCTGTGTAAATGTTCTGAACTTTAAGGTCTTAAGATAAAAAAAACCTACCACATTATTACAAAAGTGCTTTACAATCGTGGTCAAAATTGACAAAGATCACACAGGGTATATTTAATGAAATGGAAATAAAGAAACAGCGATCAATTGAAAACTCGAATATTTTATTTCAGGGCAAATCTTTATTTTATTCTTCCTTTTCAAAAAGTCAGATCAAAACTATTTGTGATTTATGGGACGATAATACCAAAGATCTTAAATCGTGCAATGAAATATATAGACAATTAATAGAGAAACGTAATTGTATTTCGGAGTATTCACGAACTAAAATTTCCATACCACAAACATTCATGCAGATTTTAAAAAATAACGATGATCAACCTGCGTTAAAAAGCAAGAAAATCAAAATTTATGAAAACCTTTAATTTTTAAATCGAGACAAAAAATCATTTAAGGATTTTACATTGAAATATCTGCAATTAAACATTAACATAATTAACTGAGACCCCTAAGTGTCAAACAAAATTGGAAAATTTGTATAGCAAGTATATAAATTGGGAAAAAATTAGGCTAAATCTAAATAAAATGAGTATTAATAGAAAAGTTAAAGAATTTCAATGGAAATGTATATACAGGATTATATATACAGAAAACAGACTGCAAATAATGCATATGTCAAATGGAAAATGTCACTTATGTGATAAAATAATATTGAAACTCTGGAGCATTTATTTTATCAATGTAACAATGTTAAACCATTGATAGAAACGGTTGTTAGAAAAACTTTGTAACATTATAAGCGACGAGGTTCTCGTTGAAAAAGATATTTTATTAGGAATTTGCACAGAGAATTCGAATAATACCATTGCTAATGGAATAATACTTTATTTCAAATGGGCTATATGGAAAATACGTAATAAATGCAAATTCGATAAAATTAAACTGAATGTATACAGACTTTGCTAAAACTGCACATGAAAAATGAATTAAACTTCTTCTGCTACGCTCGGATATAAAGTATATATGCAAAACAAAAATTAAACTCTTTATCGAAAAAATAAAGGAAGATGTACTTAGTTCTACTGCTCTAAAGGAAAGGTGTGTTCGATTCCAAATATACTACTATTATTGCATCTTGTGTAATAAGTAGTGAACAATATCTTGTTTTAACAGAAAGAAAAACAATATTTTTTTTTGTAATTATTATTTGAATCTATGTCTGTGCATAATAGTTACATTAGTAAATTACCACATATATTATGCTTCGTAATACATTTGTACTCACCACATGTGTTTTATCCTTTTCAATAATCCAAATTTGGTGGACACTGAATAACGGTTATGTAACAGTGTGCACCAAATTTTTTATGTTATTTCGAATAGACAGAAAAAATATTGCAGTCATTTCTTATAATTTAATTCTAAATTCCCTTTTAAACCGTAAATTGATGACGTCATGGTCACATGACTAAATTATGTCCATGGCCTAATAACAAAATAACGTCAGCCAATCAGAAGACGCGTTACATCCAAAATTAAATTATATAATTATAATGGTTAAAAAAGCAGCGCTTTTGCATTTTCATTATGGCACAAATTTGTACTTAAAACAATATTTTTATTACAAAAAATAGAGAATTTAATATAAATAAAGTGTATATACATGCTTTCACCATAAGAGACGAAATATTTGAAAGTTTATATAATGCAATTATTTAAATGGCATTCAAAGCAATTGAAAAGTAATTCATAATTACATGGCAAAATGACAATGTAATTGATTACTTTCAATTACATGTAATTGAAAATATGCTCAATTACACATTACATTGAAATACTTGTCTTATTGTGACTCCCACTTAAATTAAACTTTTCATATAACTCAAAACGAGTTACAACGTGAAATCTATTACATATCGGCCTTAAATAAGCAGGGTGTTTTTGTAAAGATATGAGTACAAATGACGTTTAATGATAAATGAATATGAAATGCGAAAACATTATAATTAATCAATTGAATTGTAATGTACATATTGTAAAACAAACCTGTCCGGCACAAAGCTTATTGCTTTACTTGAACTATCTCTGATTTCCATAGTTTGATGGTTACTTGATATTTTAACTGCTTGTTTCAATTTATCGAGAATTGCACTCAAACGCAACACTTCACCATCTTTTTTAAGTACATCACACAGTGATTTGATGAAATATGATCCTTGCCATTCTGACGTCTCATCCATCATTTTTGCAGTTTCACCTTAAACAAAAAACAATCGGCATATAAAGTAACACTACTTTGTTAATGAAAAAAGACTATGTTAGAGATTTTTACATCTTAAATTAAATATTTGATGCGTTACAACATTTAAAATAGATTCGGCAAATCAAATAAGGTTATTTGATATCTAGTCAAACTACGTGTTTCATAATTTTAGGATATCCTTTTCAATACATGAATAAACTAGTCAAACGCAATGCGTATACACATGAATACGAGATGCGGTATGAATCCCAAGGACAGAACTCTATACAAGAGACCAAAAAATGACACAGAA
The DNA here is from genome assembly GCF_963676685.1 of Mytilus edulis. Lineage (NCBI taxonomy): Eukaryota > Metazoa > Mollusca > Bivalvia > Mytilida > Mytilidae > Mytilus > Mytilus edulis. Next base: position 18,857,963 of record NC_092354.1, read on the forward strand.
AGTAACAACTATAATTCACCGTACGGCCTTCAACAATGAGCAAAGCCCATATCGCATAGTCAGCTACAAAATGCCCGAAATGACAATTTAAAACAATTCAAACGAAAAAACTAACGGCCTTATTTAGAATACTAGTAAAACAATTCAGAAAAAACATAAACGACAGGCACTAACCAATGACAACTACTAAAATACAAGGTGAAGATCTTTCTGCCCTAGAATTTTCATTTATTATAGTTAGAGATAAACTGTAAACAGCAATAATGTACAGCAAAGTAAGACCTAAAAATAAGTCAACTTGACCAAAATGATCAATTGACCCCCTAAGGAGTTATTGCCCTTTATAGTCAATTTTTATCAATTTCATAAAATTTGTAAATTTTCACTAACATTTTCCACTGAAACTACTGGGCCAAGTTCATTATAGATAGAGATAATTGTAAGCAGCAGGAATGTTTAGTAAAGTAAGATCTACAAACACATCACCATCACCAAAACACAATTTTGTCATGTGTCCTTTGTTTAATATTCACATACACCAAGGTGAGCGACACAGGCTCTTAAGAGCCTCTAGTTAACTTTTGCGGACAATTGTCTCATTTGCAATCTTACCACATCTCCTTATTGTCATATAGACCGAGTTAAATAAAACTTAAATTCAACAGTTTGAAGATTCACCCTCATGATTCGATGACGAACTATGTCTTGCCAAAGACAACTACCAAATAACCAACAGTCAAACAATATGCAAACAGTACACAACAAATATTTCATATATTTCAATCGGAAAAGAACAAAAATCAAATCTCGAAGTGTGACCTAGAATCATAGACAAATAACCTGGAATTACAATCAGAACAAAATCAAACTATTGCCAACATGTTATAATTCATATGCGTGATAGATAAGTTGTTAACAGGAGACATCGAATGCAAAGCGGATGTTTAAGGATGTTTGCTGCTCAGTTTCATACTAAATAACTCTCCATAAAACTAGTATATATTGATAAGAGATTAATTGAGGAATAAAAAAAAATAAAAAAACATATAGGGTCAATGTGCTTGTTATTGAGATATTAGCCATTGGAATTTTGGCGGGAAAATGTTCTCTCTTGATTTTTCGTAGATTTATCATCGACCAGTTAAAGTTCTCAAAAACTATTAAATTTTTTTTAGAGAGTTTGATAATGTTTTGAATTTGGACACTTTTTATATAAATTTTTCATATTTTAAGACTTTTACTAACATCAAATTTTTTACACATTTATTTACTAGTAAATTTATATGTAAGATAATCATCCAAACATCAATTTGAGTATGCTGCCAGAACATAAAACAAACATCGATTTTATAAGACTTTTACAAATGGCTTATAATTATACATGTACAAGATTTATAAAAATAAAAATGGGGGTCCTTGGGCAAATTTTTTTAAGGCATTCAAATGGATAAAACCAGAGGATTTCGAAAATCTGACAAAAATTCCAAAACAAAACAAACAAACATCCTAAATTTTCAAACCAATTTGTACAACAACAAAAATATGATTCCAAATGATACAACTCTCCACAATAGACCAAACTGTCACTGTCATTAACACCTATTGGTCACCGTTCGACCTTCAACAAAGTTCATACCGCATAGTCAGCTATAAAAAGGCCAAGTAATGACATTGTAAAACAATTCAAACGCGAAATCTAACGGTCTTATTTATGTACAAAAAATGAACGAAAAACAAACATGTTACACATAACAAACGACAACCACTTAATTACAGGCTCCTGGCTTGTGATAGGCACATACGCTTATTCAAAGTACATCCTAACAGAGAACCCAAAGTGTAGATCTTTAATTTAACTGCAAATATTCTTTTTGACACAGAATTTTATTTTGAAAAAGACAAATGGTTAATTCCGAAAAGTACATATTTGAAAAAAAAAGCTGACACCCTATAATTGCTACTACATGTACTGGATAGTAATAATCTTGATCCTGAATTGTTTTGATGTTAATGGTATTTTTCTCAATAAAACACATGATAACATAGAATATACGGTTTCCTAACTTGCCAAAGTTCAAAAGAAGTTGAGTTTATCTGTATAGAACCACTAATGTGAAGGTTCTCTTAACAAGTAGTCATATTTTTGATCCTCTAAAGCTGTTTCTAAATCAGCTGGTCTCTTGTATAAAGCTAACTCACTGACTATATTTTGTGTTTTCTTTTTGAGTGGAGGATTTCAGTCAACTTGACGATAGCTGTACCTGCATCAGCTAGCATGTTGTAGTGGATCATGCCTTCCAATTAGCTTTAATACTTGTATTTGCGAGTTCACATTAAATTTAATCAAGAGGGTGTTTGTATGAAAACTGAACTGGTATTATCCCGGTTGGTCGGATGATATGTTTTGCTGCCAAGAACTATTTTGGTAGTGTCCACTAACCATTAAATGTATTCTACATTATTATAAGAAAATTACTGAATAGACGATATATGATAATTTATCCTCAATGGTCCAATTATCATCTAAATTCCAAACTGACATGTTTTTATCACTGTGCAATGCAGCGCATTATTCATATGAAGTTGTACACAGATTGAACAGTGCCACATCTTGACGTAAAAGTCAAGAAGGGAAAATACATGCCAATAAGCCAATAAAATTCAAAAGAAAATAAACTCTATTGTTCATTCAGAAAATTAAGCGTGAAATGTGAAAGATACTAAAGGGACATTCAAACTCATGAGTCGAAAACACCATGGCTTAAAAGGAGAAACAAAAGTACACAAAAAACTACATAGAAAACTAAAGACTAAGCAACACGAACCCTCAAAATCACTGGGGTAATCTCAGTGATAAGAAAGGTTATATCACCCTCAATGTTTGACACCCGTTCTGTTGCTTATGTTCGTTTAAACCCGGTAATACGTCTTGTTTGTTGTGTCCTATTCCAGAACATGGGATGAAATTGTAGATATGAACTTAGAAGCATATTTTTCATAATTTGTTAAGCGGGTATTTTGTTATGGTCACCAAACTCAGTACATTTACATTTTATACAAAGAAATGTCTTCACTGTAGGTTCTATAATCAAACCCACTGTGATAATAACTTATTAATAATTCATTGTCTCTAACTCAATTGACTAGAAAGATCAGACTAGAAATTTTCCTTTAGTCCTTGATTTGCCCCTATAAAGAAATATATTTCAACTTCTGGTGTAATTTTGATTATCAAAGGGTTTAAATTGTTTTTATTTGTTAGGAACTATAATTACAAATATGTCAAAACATAATCTCGGGAATTTAACTTGAAATTATGGAACGCCGGAACTGTCTTATAATGTAAATATTTAATGTGTTTTGTCGTTTTGCCTTTACCTCCTGTCATTTCTTCCTTATGTTATGTAGAGGAGCCTTTATGCTCTGTCAAGCATCTCTGAGGTATTCAAATGAATTAATTGTTTGGTCAAACAATTGTATAATATGTCATTGCTAAACTTTGTTGTGTCCAATAGGTATTACATTATACTGTGACTACAATATATCCTGTGAATACCTCCAAACTTAATGATCAACCACTCTAACGTTCTTTCATATTTTCGCTATGCTGTGTTTTTTCTTCCTTTAAGTAAGTCTGATAATAATTGCGTCCTGTCACAAATGTGATTGTTATGCCGAATGTTCTAAACGTTTTGTTTGGATACATCTTTGTTCAAATATATGAAATAGTGTATGTATTAATTAATGATATCACTATACCTTTTAAAGTTGAAAAACAGATAACACAATCTGGTTTTATCATATATGGTTTCGAACAAATATCATCTGCGAGAGTTCGGCAAGCCTAAAATTTTTAATTGAATATGGAATTACACTGTTTATTACCAATAAATATTGTAATATAAATAATTTGTATGTTTTGACTTATTTGATTCGTTCAGGAAAAGTGACTATATTTTCAAAGGTTCATTGGAAATACTGCATAGAAAAATAATACTACATGGTTATTTTTATAATATGTAAAAACTGAATTACTTTTCGGGGTTCGTGTTGCTAATTCTTTAGTTTTCTATGTTATATCATGTGTTCTAATTTTGTCTGTTTGCCTTTTTCATTTTTAGTCAGGCGTTGTCAGTTCATATTCGATTTATGAGTTTGACTATCCCTTTTGGTATCTTTAGTCCCTCTCTTTCAGGATCTACAACGTACGTCACGAGTCACGTGATATTTGTAAGTTTCCAGCCGCCATTTCTGGAATTTCGAAGCGAAAAAAGGTAAGAAACCTTTGATTAATTTGCTATGAAAGCATGTATAGGTAAAAATATATAGACAAGCACATAACAGGGGTAAATACTGACATGGTTTAGCATTACTGTTTCGTGTAAAACGTCCTATCTTTACAAACACTTTCGAAAACCGTGAGGGGATCATGTATCTCAGTCTGCACGGTGTAAACACAGTGTAGAACATTCTTTCATTTCCCCCGTGACAGAATGATAATGATAGTATAGACCATATAGACCAACAGGTGTCACGGAATAGAAGTTCCTTCATAATATAAGTACCAAAAGGAAAATATATTCTGGAATATTGTTTCCACAGGAATAAATATTACGTAAAATAGTGATAGTTTACCAGTTTCGTGCATGTTATGCGGGGGTACAGTGGTTACCTTTCTCCTTTGTCCTGCCATTTCTCTAGCCCCCTTTTCCTTTCACGCATATCTTCTCTTGAATTTTAGTCTAATCGGCATCTGGTCAAAGTGGTGCCTGCGGGTCGATTTAAATCGGCACCGAGTCAAATACCACTACCAGTACAGAACCAAACAGAGCATGGATTCAATTTTTGGTACTCCTCATAAGAGAATCACTGATTGTTTGGAGGTTGGTTCAAACTCATTTTTCTGTGAAACACAGGTGCAAGAAACTCAAAAAACAGGGGCGAGGGACATTCAATTCCTAGATCGAAAACAATCTGACAACGCCATGGCTAAAACGAAAAAGACAAACTGGCAAATAATAGTTCAGTTCACAAAACACAGCATAGAAAACTATAGACCAAGCAACAAGCCTCCCCACATTTCTTTCCAGGTCCCCTCTATCTCTGTCCACCTTTTCATGTTTTTTTTGTTTTTTTTTTTATTTACAAAATTTATGCTAACGGTCACATAGAAAAATAAATATGCTAACGGCCACATTAAAATAAAAAATATGCTAACGGACACACACAGTGCATGTAGTAATCTATTTTCTATATATTGAGATTACTTTAATCAAAAATCATATGCTTCTTTTTGTAAATTCATTGAGTTGTTAAAGCGTTGACCTTCAAAACCGAGTAAGTCAACATCTCCTGAATCAGATACAGTTTTGATCCTGTATTTACCGTTTGTTGAAATTTCCATATAGGCTAATTTTTGCCTGGTTTAATCAAATATGTAATAAAAAATATACCTCTATGTGCTACTGTTTGAGTTAAATGCGGTCGAAATTTTGTATATTTACTCAAAATTCGGATTTGTGGTCGTATTTCCCTTTCGATAAAAAGCCATAACGTTTTTTGTTAAATAATTTGTAATTTCTGTATCTTATAAGTATCATAAAAATTTATGCATTTTGTATTCAGAAATAACTCATATTTATCTAATGGTCATGAATTGAGAAAAAAACGTAATTTTTTGCTGTATGTAAAAACATTGCACTATTTACAGTTTTATAAAATTTGGCCCAAATAATTTCAATGGAAAATGAAACAGAATGTCGTTTTAAAAAATTGGGGTCCATGCACTTGTTTTCAAATTAAATCAGTTTGAATGATAACAATCAGTCGAAAAATGCATCTTTTCACGATATGTCACAATTTGACGTCGCAAAAATAACGTTTTACGTTAGCAACGTCATTACCCCCCCCCTTTTTTTTTCACTGTATAGTATGCCCTTAATCAGTAATAAAAAAATTCCACTTGACAACATTGCCTTTTTGCTGTGGACTGAAGTTATAAGATGGTTCAATTTAGAAAACACATCTGGTATGAGATCCTAAAGCAGACATAACAGTTAAGGAAGCTGGGCATGTGCCTATTTGGAGGGAAATTTATTCGCTTTAAGAGTGGGTACAAGAACACTACAGACGGTGAATCAGATAGTCTTTTACAAAAGCAATCATTGTAATGTGTATATTATTCACGTAGAACATCAATGGATGGAATGGCAAAACTGATGTCACAGTTGGATGGATCAAAATATCCTGGTGGTGATTCACCGTCTGTAGTGTTCTTGTACCCACTCTTAAAGCGAATAAATTTCCCTCCAAATAGGCACATGCCCAGCTTCCTTAACTGTTATGTCTGCTTTAGGATCTCATACCAGATGTGTTTTCTAAATTGAACCATCTTATAACTTCAGTCCACAGCAAAAAGGCAATGTTGTCAAGTGGAATTTTTTTATTACTGATTAAGGGCATACTATACAGTGAAAAAAAGGGGGGGGGGGGTAATGACGTTGCTAACGTAAAACGTTATTTTTGCGACGTCAAATTGTGACATATCGTGAAAAGATGCATGTTTCGACTGATTGTTATCATTCAAACTGATTTAATTTGAAAACAAGTGCATGGACCCCAATTTTTTAAAACGACATTCTGTTTCATTTTCCATTGAAATTATTTGGGCCAAATTTTATAAAACTGTAAATAGTGCAATGTTTTTACATACAGCAAAAAATTACGTTTTTTTCTCAATTCATGACCATTAGATAAATATGAGTTATTTCTGAATACAAAATGCATAAATTTTTATGATACTTATAAGATACAGAAATTACAAATTATTTAACAAAAAACGTTATGGCTTTTTATCGAAAGGGAAATACGACCACAAATCCGAATTTTGAGTAAATATACAAAATTTCGACCGCATTTAACTCAAACAGTAGCACATAGAGGTATATTTTTTATTACATATTTGATTAAACCAGGCAAAAATTAGCCTATATGGAAATTTCAACAAACGGTAAATACAGGATCAAAACTGTATCTGATTCAGGAGATGTTGACTTACTCGGTTTTGAAGGTCAACGCTTTAACAACTCAATGAATTTACAAAAAGAAGCATATGATTTTTGATTAAAGTAATCTCAATATATAGAAAATAGATTACTACATGCACTGTGTGTGTCCGTTAGCATATTTTTTATTTTAATGTGGCCGTTAGCATATTTATTTTTCTATGTGACCGTTAGCATAACTTTTGTAAATAAAAAAAAAAACAAAAAAAACATGAAAAGGTGGACAGAGATAGAGGGGACCTGGAAAGAAATGTGGGGAGGCTTGTTGCTTGGTCTATAGTTTTCTATGCTGTGTTTTGTAAACTGAACTATTATTTGCCAGTTTGTCTTTTTCGTTTTAGCCATGGCGTTGTCAGATTGTTTTCGATCTAGGAATTGAATGTCCCTCGCCCCTGTTTTTTGAGTTTCTTGCACCTGTGTTTCACAGAAAAATGAGTTTGAACCAACCTCCAAACAATCAGTGATTCTCTTATGAGGAGTACCAAAAATTGAATCCATGCTCTGTTTGGTTCTGTACTGGTAGTGGTATTTGACTCGGTGCCGATTTAAATCGACCCGCAGGCACCACTTTGACCAGATGCCGATTAGACTAAAATTCAAGAGAAGATATGCGTGAAAGGAAAAGGGGGCTAGAGAAATGGCAGGACAAAGGAGAAAGGTAACCACTGTACCCCCGCATAACATGCACGAAACTGGTAAACTATCACTATTTTACGTAATATTTATTCCTGTGGAAACAATATTCCAGAATATATTTTCCTTTTGGTACTTATATTATGAAGGAACTTCTATTCCGTGACACCTGTTGGTCTATATGGTCTATACTATCATTATCATTCTGTCACGGGGGAAATGAAAGAATGTTCTACACTGTGTTTACACCGTGCAGACTGAGATACATGATCCCCTCACGGTTTTCGAAAGTGTTTGTAAAGATAGGACGTTTTACATGAAACAGTAATGCTAAACCGTGTCAGTATTTACCCCTGTTATGTGCTTGTCCATATATTTTTACCTATACATGCTTTCATGGCAAATTAATCATAGGTTTCTTACCTTTGTTCGCTTCGAAATTCCAGAAATGGCGGCTGGAAACTTACAAATATCACGTGACTCGTGACGTACGTTGTAGATCCTGTCTTTTGACGTCATCTAATGAAATGCATGATGAGGTTAACAGTAATTACCGATTATCTTAACTTAAAAATAATTTTCAAATACTAGTACATAAGATGAACATGGGGCCTTGGAGACCGAGTGGTGTAAGTGGTTACTGCAGGCTTTACTATTAGATTTTATTTGACGATACTTAGGGAATCGGCTATAATTTCAATTTGGTTGATCAAGGAACGTTTCGGACCAATATAAAAAGAAGAGGTAGTGTGAATCCTAATAAGAAAACTCTCAACAAGAGACAAAAATGAATAGGAAATTAACAACAATAGGTCATCGTATGGGCTTCGACAATGAGCAAAGCCCATATCGTATAGTCAGTTATAAAAGGCCCCGAAATGACAATGTAAAACAATTTAAACGAGAAAACTAACGGTCTTATTCAACACTGTAATAAGATCATTGAGTATTGTTTTATTGGTATAAATATTCATTTGGTTCTCAGTAAATTAAAAGGTAACTAAATATTACTAGTATGTTATATACATATACACATTCAAGGATCTACAATCTGGCGACACCTGTAACTTGGCATTGCACAAGGTCATGTTTTTCTCTGGCTGTTTATGACGTCTTTACTCTAAATCCATTGAATGTTGGATGTGTACGGATTGATAGTTTAGTCTTAGATGCATGATTTTTTTTTATTAGTTGTTAATGGCTTTGAACCAGCTGTCAGATAACTGCGGGTACTCTCAGATCTGTTCATTTCTGTCTTTTTGTGTCGGGATGTATAAGTACCCGGCCACTTCCACTTGTACTTTTGTCCATCTGATGAGTTAAGCCTTTTTCAACTGATTTTTTAGTTTGTTCTTATGTTGTACTGTTATACAACTGTCCCAGGTTAGAAGGAGGGTTGGGATCCTGCGAACATTTTTAACCCCGCCACATTATTTATGCATGTGCCTGTCCCAAGTCAGGAGCCTGTTATTCAGTGATTGTCGTTTGTTTATGTGTTACATATTTGTTTTTCGTTCATTTTTTGATATAAATAAGGCCGTTAGTTTTCTCGTTTGAATTGTTTTACATTGTCTTATCGGGGCTTTTTATAGCTGACTTTGCGGTATGGGCTGTGCTCATTGTTGAAGGCCGTACGGTGACCCATAGTTGTTAATGTCTGTGTCATTTTGGTCTCGTGTGGACATTTGTCTCATTGGCAATAATGCCACATCTTCTTTTTTTTTATATTATGTATGTACAAAAAATTAACGTAAAACAAACATGTAACACATAAACAAACGACAAACACTGAATTACAGGATCCTGACTAGGGACAGGCACAAACGCTTATTCAAAGTGTATTCTAACAGAAAACCCCAAAGTGCAGATCTTTAGTTTCACAGCAAAGAATTTTTTTGACACATAATCTTATTTCTAAAGAGACAAATGATTTATTCCGAAAAGTTCATATTTGAAAAAAAGCGGACACCCTATAAATGCTACAACATATACAGGATAGTAATAGTCTTTAGTTCAAACCCACCGACAACAAATAAAAAAGAAATAAGGCTTCTAAGACTAAATTGTCAATCAGTACACATCCAACATCGAAAGGATTTAGTGTAACGACGTCATAAATAGTTAAACAAAATCTGTACTTGTTCCATGCCAAGATACAGGTATCGACAGGTTGTAGATCCATAAATGTGTATAAGTATATTTCAATAACATTTAGTATGCTTTTAATTTAATGATAAAAAAATCAATATTAATACCAATACAAACAATATTCAATGGTTTTCTTACATTGTTAAACTGGTAGCCTTTTATCATAAGCTTATTTAAAGGATAGAACCGTTTCTAAATTCCCTGGCACGGTAAACGACATTTCCGTAAAAATGAGGATGTACTATCCCGTTTGAAATATGTTTTCTACATGTACAGTAATCATTTGTAAGACTATATCTATGTATATTTGTTTACTTTACGATATCTTCACTTCAATTTTCAAATTAGATTATCGATATCATCAAGATCATCAATACATGTATCTTTCATATATTTTGGTTTTTAGATTTGAACATTATTCTTTTCACAACGATTTCCTTAAAGGTTGGGATGACTACATCGTTGTTTTGAGCCTCATAGTATTTCTGAAATAGGAATGCATGCAGTGGTTGTTAATCACGACTTTGATAAATGAGATAAAATTAGGAAAATTAGGAAAAGGTAGATTTTCAAATTGAATAATGAGCATACGAAACCTGGATGCATGTCTTAAATCGACAAAGTCCTTCCTGCTTAAAGAATCTTTCATTTTGCAAAATCTACTAATTTTTTTGGTTATCTTAATCTTAAGGATGTTCGATTATCATGTTTTGAGATTTTTGTCAGATTTTCAGAATGCTCTGGTTTTATGCATTTGAATGCTCGAAAAACTATTAAAAAAAATTAACAAGGATTTTATAAATCTTTTACAGATGGATAATTAATTTACAAGTAAAAGATTTATAAAATTCTTTTTATTTTTTATTCGTAGTTCAGTATTTTTGTGATTTTTAATTTTTATCAACGTATACTACTGTTATGAAAAGCTTGATATTTTGAAACTTAGTAGCAAACCTCCTTAAATTAAGAAATACTTGCATCTACAAAAAACAATTTCGGCTTCCCTTGTAATGTTTTACAATCAGCTATGCAATTAATCAATTTGAAAACTGATATTCTTCTTCCGTCTGTTCCAAAAATGTAATCTTCAGTTCCATGGCTTGACAAAACACAAAGGAAACATCCATACCTCTTGTGGTCTTTTCTTACAACTTGATATAAACAAACAAAAAAGTATCTAGAATCAATATTTTTTGGAGGTAAGAAATAAATTATTCTTCATTTAGATGTTATTGGATCTCGTTATGTTACAGATGTGTTCGTCGATATTTCTTTTGTTTTATATACTGTACGATATTATATTGCATTACCACCCAGTATTTAGCACATTAATTCTCAAATATTAACTTAGCTTTGAACTGTTCGAAAAAATAAGAATTTCTACCTCAGGAATTACAGCTCTGTTTTGGCAAAACCTTTATAACTGTGGTTTTTAATTGCACTACAACTATGAACAGTATTTAATGTAATGCGCGTCTGGCACTTTTGAGGCTGTAATTTTTGATGATTTTTACTTTACTAAGCAGTTTAACATGGGTGCGTTTAAAATTTTTCCCTTTGTGTTTTTCTGGATATGCTAGTATGCATTATTTATATCCTTCCGTAGCCTTATGGGAAAATAAATTAATGAACTGTACTTATATTTATTCTTACATGTCTGTATGACTGTTATAATTCCTTTAACATCTAAATTCTCGTGTTTTTTAACGATAAACCCCAGTTTCCCTAGGGTACTATCTAATCGTTTTGTATCACTTTTTCCACCGCACAGTTTCCTCAATTTGCTTTTTTCAGAGAACGAATAGTTGTTAATTATTACGGCAAATCCTCTCTTTGGTTTAGTTACATTGTACATCTCAAGTGGTTCCTCGTTTGATGGATTGCTTTGAACAGATTAAGAAAAAGAAGGATGTTGTATTAGATCACCAGAATAGACAAGTATCGATCATTTGATTACCCTATATACTCCTAGATGAAACAAGGGTAAGATAAAATTGGTCGACATGGATCATTCAATTATCAGCAGCTGGTATGTCTTTAATCAAACAATAAATAACTGCTTTTTCAAAGTTTCAGTAAGTTTAATTTTACATTTTCAGTATAAATATTTAAAGATGTACATTTCCTGTACAGCCGATCACTATACAATGAGGAGATGTGTTACATTTGAACAAAATGAAATGAAAAACAATTCAAACAATAAATCAGACTGTCTGATTTATGTATAATGTAACGAAGCAATAATACCAAACTACAAGGAGTTGAAATAAAATTATTTTAACAGATGCCAAATTCAAACGCACAAACATTAAAAACTAAAACAAATATGTTAACTAGCAACATACGACAACAATTTGTTTACGGCCACCTGACTGCATTGCTTTGCTATTCATCAATAAATTAAGCATTTTACGTTTGAGGATACAAGACATTGTCTTTCCAATTGTTGAAATAGACCGATATATGTAACTTGATTGTTTAAATGTGCAATAACTTCATTGTTTCTAGAAAAAAGAATGTGTGATAAGTTAAAAAAAATTCTAACTGTAGTCGGCAGCCAGCTTGAGTGAAATAAGAAATTGGTTGTCTCAGAGACTTTTTGCAATAGCATTTTTATATGTTACAAAACTCTTCATGGTTGCTGTATACCATTCTATGTTGATTTTGACATAAATTAAGGTCTGCATAACAAATGTTTAAGTCGTGATCATTGCTTTAGTAAATTTATAAACGTATGTATAGTGATACATGCAGTTAAGATAAATCGCTTGCAGTAAGTCATATTATTTTTAGAAGCCTTTCAGACAATAGAATTTAGTGCTGGTGTGTAGAAGTTACATAAAATAGGAACGTATGCAAATTATGAAAAAACTGAACGGATGTTGATTAACTGCAAGCTCATTGTCTTAACAGTATTGTAGACTTTTTTTTGTTTCACGTCATTTTTTTTTTACAAAATAAATATCCCTCTGCTGTGCTGTGTTCAATCTAAACCAAATACCATACTATTTAAAAATTTTAACACACACCAATATGCTGAGCAAATATCTAAAACTATTGTTTTATCTATTTTTAAGAAATTCAATACCTTAAGGAATTTTCTATGCCTACTGTTTTATTCATTTTAGACATGATCCTTAACCTGAAACAAAACGAAATATTCAAATGATAAAGCGAATCGCACAGGGCTTGTTATGTTAATAAAACACCCAATTATGTATATGAAGACAAAGAAGGAAAGAAGACAATCAAAAGCATAAGAAAGACAAAAAGATAAACACAAAAGACACAAGGACAAAAATGATAGAACATTACGAAGACCAAAAGCCGACGATTATATCTGGTAGATCGAAAGGGTAACTAGTTTCCGCCCATTGGTTAACATATTGATACACATACGCTTTATTGTGTGCTTACTATGTCTTACTGGTTGTTTTGTCGAGATTTCCCGTTACTATTATTTAAGAAGGAGTAATCTGAAAGTATATAGTACCTAGTTATAGTATAGTTATGGATAAACTTAATTTGACATCATATTATAACAGTAGTTAAATAAATGATGCGAGGGTTGAACCTGCCAGTGCTGATGATATTTTTGATTACATTTATTCACCATAATTATAAGCTACAAAATCTCACCAGCGCTAAAACATAAATGATTGAAGTATGTAATTTTGTGGATAGTTGTCTCATTGGCAATCATACCATATCTTCTTTTTTATAAGTTAAAAACAAAAAATCTATAACAAAAACATAAAAATGATAAAGGTTTAGATAGTATAACATGGAACTGTTAAACAGCGAAATGAAAGCATTACCATGTTTAACCACACAAAAGTCACGTGTAATATATCATTTGATCAATACAAGTTCAAAGATTGTTTTTATAGGATTCAACTGTGATTAACACGACAGTTGATTTAGTAACAAGCAAATTTGTTTTCTACGTATAATAATATGGTTTATATCAATATACGAAACAACATCTGGCTTACTATTATTTACGACAAAAATTCAAAAAAATACAGTAGTGTCGTACTGTGTCACATGTTAATCGATTTTCAAATATCATCAAAACACTTGAGTTAAAATGTAAATATGAAATTTTAAAAGTAAATTAACAAAACTACCGATCTCGGAGGAAAATTTAAAATTGAAAGTTCGTAATCAGCTCACAAAATCAAAGCTCATACACATTTAACATATGGATAAACACACTAAAAGGACTTTTTATTTTCCTGACATGGTACAGGCATTTTCTTAGGGTTTGTTCAATATTTATCTGAGGGTGGGGCCGGTGCAAACATAGACGGGGCAAATACTTTTTTCATGCAATTTATGAACGGGGCGCAAAGTTTTTTGTAACAAACATTTGGCGGGGCGCAAACTTTAAAAAAAAAACCTTCGTGTGTGCATAAATAAATTAAATCAGAGTATAACCGATTAAAACTATCTGAATGCAACATGTTTAAAGGTCTAAATATTCTTATCAAAACATATATTTGTGATTTCTTAAGGAAAAAGTAACTTGATAGAAAAAGCAACATTGAATCTAAAACAAAATAACCCAATACAGCGCTTCAATATATTTTTATGTGTTTATGCTTTTTATAATCATTTATAAAAAAAAATGAAATTCTGAGTAACAGAATGTATAAAATATACATGTACATTGTACATTTACGTACAAAGAATTTTTAAACTAAAATAAGAAAAAATAAATGTTTGGCACTTTAAAAAAATATTAAATTGCTTATACATGTAGTACATTATTATTACAAGGGGGAATCTACGTCATCACGAAAGGTGTCGGCGATTGAAATTTGACCACCATCTTGTCGTTTCAAGGTAAGAATTTTACTTATTATGCCAGTTATATGAGGGTTATGATTATACAAAATAGTCCACCAAAAATTATATAAAGTAGGAAAGTTAATGAGCCATCGCTCAATATTATTGGTTATCTCAATTTTGCAATATATTGTTCCCTTACATTCAATCACAGGGCTCCTAAGTTGACTTCTTTCACAAGAATAAAATCTTTATAATATTGAATTATGTGCATTTGAGTTGGAATATCAACTCTGATATACATGTATTATTGAATGTTGTGCATTTTAGTTAAAAAATATCATGTTTCCATATATGTGTTTCATTTTTTCCAGCGGTGCAAGGACTTTTTTTTCATTAATTGAAGCGGAGTAAGAACTTTTCTTATAATGAATATTGGCGGGGCGTAAAGTTTTATTTAATTTAATATTTGCTGTACACCGGTCCCACCCTTAGATAAATATTGCACAGTCCCTTATGTAGAAAATGTTAGATGCAACCTGGAGATGTATTCACCACAATAAACAGACATAATCGATACAAATATCCAAAATAGGGGTACAGCAGTGATATAAACTTAATCACAAAAAAACAATATATGACAAAGAAACACAAAACTGTATATAAACACAGCACATTAGCAAACATACGAGAGACAAGGATACAAAACTTTAGCATGTCACAATTACACACAATAGCCGGATGTATAAGTACAGAGCCACGTCATTTGTAACAAAGAAACGCACAAATACATATAGTTTCATAGTTATAATATTCATTAAGCGTTTTATTGAACTGCAATTAACATGCATTCACAACTTACGCAAATATATTAAGTTATTTGCAGAAATAATAATAAAAAAATAGCAAAGTAAATACGTCTAAGATAAGACTACTTTCAAGACATCTCGTGCAGTACACAAAGTAAAAGTAGACTTAATTTCTTGGATTTATCTTTGTGTGTATAATACCGTGTATTGATAATAACATACCTTGAATTTATAATACATAGAAATGTTAATTTCCTTTGAAAACTTCGACAGTTTAATCATAAAATGTAGTTACATTCCTTTTTATCCCCAAAAATCACATCCTTGACAAGACCTTCACCTCAAATGTTAATATACTGTTTTGATTGGATAATATTTTAAGGAACTTTTATTTAAAGGTTTTTGATTAAATGAAAAATAAACACTTAACCTATCAAAGAGAGATAATTCTAGCGTATATGTCGAACTTGTTTTACTTAAATCCATATGTCTGATTTTCCATTATTTGAAAACAAGGTTTACAACTACATTAATAAGATGAACAGTTATGATAAAAGAGAGGCAAAACATTGCAATAGAACATTTAATTTCATGAGTCAAAATAAAACTGTGAAACATGACGTTGTTGCTATGAAAATAAAAACACCAAACACCTCAAGTGTGATGAAATAGGTGCGTTCGACTTCATCATTCCAAACTCTGAATTAATTTGCGAGATGATATAATTTATATTGCTGAAATTGAGGGAAATTAAAATTGCTAACTCTTGACTTTTTTTTCCTTTATAGATCCCACTACAAACTGCTCTGAGTCTGAATTGACCAGTTTGTGTGCTCGACCAGTAAAATCGAGCACACATTTTACTCGACAAGTCTCGACATTGTCTCGACTGAACTTAACTGTACGTAAGTGTACTCGACTAGGTCTCGGCTTTATTAATTAGTCTGATTCAGTACTTGATGATCTTTGTGTAGTCTGAAATGGTCTTGACCAAGGCTAGATCTGTCTCGACCTTTCTTGACTAGTCTTGACCTGTCTTGACTAGTGTCGACCTGTCTCGACTAGTCTTGACCTTCAAATTGAGTTTTGACTGGTGTTAATCAGCTCATCTAACTCAATTGAGTATTGATCTTACAAAATTCAAGCTTATTTGGTAGTTTGATTTATTGCTGTGAAATGAAAGAATTTAATTTTACAATAGGTAAAAATAAAAATTATTATATAAATTCAGATAGGCATCTTTAATTTGTTTCAAATCAACTTGGATTTTCATCAAACTATGCAGCTATCTTAGATATATATAAAGCTTACTGAATCCCATGTCATTTAGTGTTTTTTTTGTATTGCTGTAAAATTTAAGAATAAAATTAATCTAGGTAAAAAAAAGCTAGAATTTGCAGTTCGAACAAAATAGAGATAGTACACTTTAATTTTTTTAATAACTTTTTCAAATCAACTTGGATTTTCATTAAACTATGCAGCTATCTTAGATATATATATTAAGGTTACTGAATCCCATGTCATTTAGTTTTTTGTTGTATTGCTGTCAAATTTAAGAATTAAATTAATCTAGGTAAAAAAAGCTAGAATTTTGCAGTTCGAACAAAATAGAGATAGTACACTTTAATTTTTTTTTAAACTTTTCAAATCAACTTGGATTTTCATCAAACTGTGCAGCTATCTTATATATATATATTAAGCTTACTGAATCCCAGGTCATTTTGTTTTTTGTTGTATTGCTGTCAAATTTAAGAATTAAATTAATCTAGGTAAAAAAAGCTACAACTTGCAGTTCGAAAAAAATAGAGATAGTACACTTTAATTTTTTTAATTTCTTTTTCAAATCAACTTGCATTTTCATCAAACTATACAGCTACCTTGGCGATGTATTAATTTTACTGAATCCCAGGTTGTAATGAAGTTTGGTGTATTTCCGTCAAATTTAGGAATTAAATTAATCTAGGTGAAAAAAGCTAGGATTTGCAGTTTGAACAAAGTAGAGATAGTACACTTTAATTTTTTTCAGAACTTTTTCAAATCAACTTAGATTTCCATCAAACTATACAGCTATCTTAGATATATATTGATCTTATTAAATCATAGGTCATTATGTTGTTTGGTGTATTGCTGTCAAATTTAAGAATTAAATTAATTTAGGTAAAAAAAGCAAGGTTTTGCAGTTTGGACAAAATTTAGATAGTACAATTTAAATCTTTTCATAACTTTTTCAAATAAACTTAGATTTTCTTTAAACTATACAGCTATCTTAGCAATATGTTGATCTTACTGAATCATAAGTCGCTATGTAATTTGTAGTATTGCTGACAAGTTTAAGAATTAAATTGATGTAGGTAAAAAAAAAGCTAGAATTTGCAGTTCAGATAAAATTCGGATAGAACACTTTAGATTTTGTAAAAGCAACTTGGATTTTCATTCAATTCTACAGCTATCTTTATTATATATTATTCTTTAAAAAAAACAGGTTATATTGGTAATTTACTTTATTGCTGTCAAATTTAAATATTTAAATTATAGGTTGCACTTTGTAAATACAGCTGTTTCTCAAAACACGCCTCTTTTGGGGAGATCTTGAATATTCATAGAAAATGAAATTTGTTCATATACTGGTTCCCAGTTATGCTCTCTAA